>NC_057808.1:77644146-78006604 GCF_018294505.1 Triticum aestivum | reverse complement strand
GACCGGCCCCGCGCCACCCGCTGCCGACCGGCCCCGCCGCCGAGCCTCCGCCACCCCCGCGGGCGACCCCCACCTCCGGCTCCCCTCGCCGGCCGTCCACCTCCGGCCTCCTCTTCCTCCCGTCGGCGAACGCCATCAGCCCGAGCTCGAGCGAACGGCTCGATCCGATCTGGTATCTTTCCCCCGTTGACTTTTTCTCGCCTCAAAATTTCTCTAAGTGTTGAAATTATTCCAGCATATGCATTTGTTCCCGATGCGATAACTTTGTGCATGTAGCTCCGATTCGTGCGTGTAATATGTCAAATTGTTCGTCTCGTGATGCTCTTAATTTTGTTCAATTGCACCTTGTTCATTAGAGGTCTTCTTGATGCCCAAATCCTCGTTGGAAGAGGGCTAGTTGCTGTTAATCTCTGGTTCTTAGCAGAACTTGGAGATTAGTCATTTTTGTATCATTTATTCTGTGCATCTTTTGAGCATGAGCTCCACATGTGTTTTGAAGTATGCCATGCCATCTTTCCAGTGGTGTGGTCCATGTATTTTTGTGATCTCCGTGGTGACTAGCACAAGCATGCAAAGTAGGCCCCGTAATATTTCTGATTTCAGGGACTTAGTGATTTCTCTAAGTCCTTGTCTTCTGTAATTTTGTTGCCATGTAAACATGATGCTACAGAGAGATCCATCCATATTTTCGAGATGTTCAGTAAGGATGTTTTGTAGCTATAGTTGTAATTGATCCATTCCTGCAATTGTTTGCAATTATGGAGTGCCATAGCATGACGCAATCATGCTCTACTTTTGCTATAATATATTTCTGGCAGATTCTTGACATGATTTGCAATTTTGCCAAGCTTATTGTAGTTGATCTATACATGCTATGCTTTTGTTCTTGCCATGGTTAGCTTCATAAACATGCAATCTTTCTGTAGGTATGCTTGGTTTGTCATGCATTTCTCTGTAGTGAGTGCATCAAGCTCACAAAGAGGCCTATATATTAATATTTCTGCCATGCTCTGTTTTCTGTCAAGTCTGAAACCTGATAACGAAACTTGCTATGTTTACATGCTTTCCATCATATCTTCTGGTCCTTTTTGGCCTATGGTCAGTAAGGGACTTTTGTCATGTGCATTTAGTAGAACACTGCCATACCTTCTTTTGCTATGTTAGGTTCCTGTAGCATGTTGATTTCGTGCTCTGAACATTGCTACCTGATGCTGTTTACCGCCATGTCCATTTTTTCATTAAGTCTGTGAACCTATAATCTTTTGTATTTTTGCCATGCTTGTTTGAGCTTGATGTGTTGTGAACTAGCTGTAGCTCAGTGTTCATCTTTTGTCAAGCATCTCCTGTAGAGTACTGCCATATGCTTTGTTGCTATGTTGGGGTGCTGTAGCATTGTTGTTTGTTGCATTTTAAGTGCTATCTTGCTGTTTATCGCAGATTAGTGTCATTCTTGTTTTGCTTGCCATTTGCAAACCGTGCATCCGATTCCGGTGATCTTTATATCGATTTCGACCGAAATCATCTCATCTTTCCAGTGGAATACTTGGTTTGCCAAGTTACTGCCATGTTCAACATTTTCCTTCCGGAGCACGCATATGCATCGCATATCATATCTTGCATATCATACATGTTTTGCATCATGTTGCTTGTGCATCCCTCGTTGTCGATTGTGGTTCTGTTTGTTTGTGTTCTTGTCTTGGGTAGATCCAGGAGACGAGTTCGTGAACGAGGAACCTGTCGAGTACGCTTACGAGGATCAAGCTTTCGACAACTCTGAGAACCTTGCAGGCAAGATGACCACCCCTCGAAATCACTTCTATCTTTGCTATGCTAGTTGTTCGCTCTATTGCCATGCTTGCTACCTATCACTTGCTATATCATGTCTCCCATTTTAGCCATGTCAGCCCTAACCATCCTTTCCTAGCAAACCATTGTTTGGCTAAGTTACCGCTTTTGCTCAGCCCCTCTTATAGCGTTGCTAGTTGCAGGTGAACTTGAAGTTTGTTCCATGTCGGAACATGGTTATGTTGGGATATCACAATATCTCTTATTAATTAATGCATCTATATATTGGTAAAGGGTGGAAGGCTCGGCCTTTTGCCTGGTGTTTTGTTCCACTCTTGCCGCCCTAGTTACTGTAATACCGGGATTATATTCCTTGAGTTTGCGTTCCTTACACGGTCGGGTGATTTATGGGACCCCCTTGACAGTTCGCCTTGAATAAAACTCCTCCAGCAAGGCCCAACTTTGGTTTTACCTTTTGCCACCTAAGCCTTTTCCCCCGGGTTTTCGCGAGCCCGAGGGTCATCTTATTTTATCCCCCCCGGGCCAGTGCTCCTTCGAGTGTTGGTCCGAACTGAGCAGACTGCGGGGCCCCCTCCTGGAAACTCGAGGTCTGGTTTTACTCGTAGGATGTCTCTCCGGTGTGCCCTGAGAACGAGATATGTGCAGCTCCTATCGGGATTTGTCGGCACATTCGGGTGGCTTTGCTGGTCTTGTTTTACCATTGTCGAAATGTCTTGTAAACCGGGATACCGAGACTGATCGGGTCTTTCCGGAAGAAGGTTTATCCTTCGTTGACCGTGAGAGCTTATGATGGGCTAAGTTGGGACACCCCTGCAGGGTATTATCTTTCGAAAGCCGTGCCCGCGGTTATGAGGCAGATGGGAATTTGTTAATGTCCGGTTGTACATAACTTGTCACTTGACCCAAGTAAAATACATCAACTGCGTGAGTAGCCGTGATGGTCTCTTCTCGGCGGAGTCCGAGAAGTGAACACGGTCTGTGTTATGAATGACGTAAGTAGGTGTTCAGGGTCACTTCTTGGTCATTGTTAGATGACGTCCGTTCCTTTGCTTCTCTCCTCGCTCTCATTTGCGCAAGTTAGTCACCATATATGCTTTTGCCGCTGCAGCTCCACCTCTTTGCACCATCTTTTCCTACAAGCTTAAATAGTCTTGATCTCGCGGGCGTGAGATTGCTAAGTCCCCGTGACTCACAGATTCTACCAAAACAGTTGCAGGTGCCGACGATGCCAATGCAGACGATGGCGTCGATCTCAAGTGGGAGTTCGACGAGGAACGTGGTCGTTACTATGTGTCTTTTCCTGATGATCAGTAGTGGAGCCCAGTTGGGACGATCGGGGATCTAGCATTTGGGGTTATCTTATTTTCATCTGGATTTTGACCGTAGTCGGTCTACATGTTTGTATTTTGGATGATGTATGTTATATATTCATGTATTGTGTGAAGTGGCGATTGTAAGCCAACTCATTATCCCATTCTTGTTCATTACATGGGATTGTGTGAAGATGACCCTTCTTGCGACAAAACCACTATGCGGTTATGCCTCTAAGTCGTGCCTTGACACGTGGGAGATATAGCCGCATCGTGGGCGTTACACACCAGCAGGAGCAGCCGCGTCACTCCATGCACCGACATCAACCACGCCCACGTCTAGCACATCAGCCGACAACCAGGCCACCCCGTCCTGACCAACCTGGCAGTTCTACGTGGCACCCGCAGCACTATGGTCCCACGTCGAGCTTCGTGTTTTCTCCACAGCCACAGCAACACGGTCCCTCGTCGAGCTTCGTGTTATCTCCACAGCCACAGCAGCACGGTCCCTCGTCCAGTTTCGTGTTTGAGCCAGAGCAGCCGTCACAGCCAGCAGGTATGTGTCTTCATATTTATTGTTTTCAATATTAATTGACGCGACCTCATTCTTCATGATGAAACGTTCCATCGCGTAGGAGCCTACGGATATCAGGCGTCTATGTCGGCATCACATGATACGTGGGGGAGTGATCAACATCCCGAGGAGAACATACAGGCTCAGATGTCGCAGCACACCCAGTGGATGAACATGTTTTCGACTCCTCCACCAAGCCCCACACAGGATACACAACATGACCAGGGAGAGTCTGAGATTCCTCCTCGTCACATTAGGGCACCCGACAGGTTGGGATGGTCGCCGCTTCCAGATCCGCCTCCCCGCCAGGCCAGACGTTGTCACTGACGCTTCTATCTATCAGTAGAGACATTACCATCTATTTCTGTGTGAGACTTATGTCTATTCTATGTATGAGACAAATGACTATGTACTTATGTATGAGACATATGCCTACTCTATTTTAGTACTCTGTTATCCGAACTACAAGATCATATTTAGATAGAATATAATACTCATACAACGAGACATTACAAACAACTAGATAGAACTACATCTAAATTAAATGGTACGTAACTGAACTCACAACATACAGCATAAAAACTACATGAAGTCATCATCGTCATCCTCGATCGATGCAGAACTCTTGCCCTTCGACGATGAAGAACTCTTGCCCTTCGACGATGCAGAAACCTTGCCCTTTGATGATGAAGAACTCTTGCCCTTCGACGATGCAGAACCCGGAAGCGGCGGCATGAAGATATCATCTTCGTCCTCGCTCTCCTCAGTCCATAAACATGGATTATTTGCTGCAATCCTTCTGAAAGTTTCACTCTTCGGCACCACTACCTTCTTCCACCTGTCATGCAACCTAAGAAGTTCTTTACGTACCTTCTCATAGGTCCTTTCAGGCCACCCAGACCTACGTAATTGGTGAGCCAACTCATTCATTATGGTGTCACTACCGGTGAGTTCGTCCCATGGAACTATCCTATTATCCATCCTGAAATCGGTAGCTAGTCTCAGAAGAGTCCTGCTCATCCCAGGGTGAAAACTATGATCGAAAGGATAATGGGACATCTCAACTACACTACACTGGAATGCTTATCCACCTCCGTCTGAAGGGGGTTTTATAGGTAGAGAGGAGAAAATGGCGGGAAAGAACGACTGCGGTATGGCGGGAAACGGTTGGCGGGAAATGGGTGGCGGGAAACGGGTGGCGGGAAATAATTGGCGCGAACATATGGTGGAAAAGAGTTTGCGGGAATATATGATGGGAAAGGGTTGTGCGGAATACGTCATAGTAAAAAAAAACCAGGGATCGTCCGGGAAAAAAAATGGTGGCATGCACCAGTCGGCCCACAGCAGGCCAATTAGTCCTTGTCGGCCCACTGCAGGCCTATTGGCCAACTGCAGGCCGACCGGACCCTGTCGGCCAACCGCAGGCCGACTGGACCCTAGGCCGGCTGGACTTGATCTGGTGGCCGACAGCCCAATCGGCCAGCAGCAAGCTGATGGGCCACCAGTCGGCCTGCTGTGGGCTGACTAGGCTCAGCCGGCCTGCAGCGGGCCGACGGTGTATTATTTTTGAAAATTATTTTTTCAGCGTAATATTTCTGTAATTCAGCGGGCCGACATTTTTGTGTGCATGAACTAGTAATGGCGCAGGGGAAGCCTGAGCGAGTGAAGTTCTGGTACCATAGCCGAGGCAGTGGTTGCAGGGGGGTATTTTTTTTTTCAAGAACAGGCGAGAGGATTGCAAGTCCTTTCTATTAAGGATAGGAGAGAAACGTCCACAACGTACAGGGCTACGGTCTACTGACGGCCAGAGCAATCCACGACATCACCCAACCAAATGCAGTTCCAAGCCTAACCCAGCCAGGTGCTCAGCGAATCAAAGCACTTGTGTCGCCTGCGTGCCGTGATGAGGTGTTGATGGGACCGACGCGAACAGTGCATCAGATCACTGAGCATGATCGCTAGCTTCTGCATGCATGTAGTGCAAGAAGAACTACATGGCCTCTCCTCCATTTTGTCACAAAACACTCTATGATCTACACATGGTCTCGAAAATGTGTGCAAACGTTTTCGGACCTGACTAACCGAGATACGGAGTATAAAATGGTTAATCTCCATGCCCAATGAGTTTTTTTATTGACCTCTATTTACGCTGATGGAATCATACTACTATTATTTTAATTTGTTTGAGCAACCGGCAAGAGCATTGATAGTGTCCAAAGGGAGGACAATCTCAATAATGGTCATGTGGTGTGCAGCTTTAATTCACGAGTTCAGTCTGTCCTTACCTACCGTGTTTTTCCACACATGTATATTTTCATGAAAGCATCCTAATTTGGTGGAAATCTGAACCGTCTTCTCCATTTGAATTCTGTCTCTTTACCACCTCCTCCAACGGTAATCACCTAAGAGCATCTTTCTTCCTCCACACATCTTGTCAAATGTACATCTTTTCACAAAAAAACTCACATCTGCCTAAGGGTATTTCTAATTGATCCCCTATAACCGGCTAGAGGAGTAAAAAAATTGGTTTTATTTCTCTAACCGGCACCTAGCCAATCCCCAACCGGCCATAGTAAAGGATAAATTATCCTCAGCCGCGCCCAACTTTCCTATATTAATTTAGTCCACCGCTTGGTGGCCGAGAAAAAAATCTCGTTTCCTCTGCTGCTTCCCCTGCCCTACTCCTGCGCTACATCTACACCGTCGCCGCCCCTCCCACCCCCCGCCGGCCATCGCCCGCCACCGCGGACGCTCAGTAGGCTCCGCCGCGGTCCTTGACCACCCGGATTTATGCCTCTCTGGCCCCGTCGCCGGGGCACAACTGGTAGATCTGCAGCTGCCGCTGCCGCCGCCGGATTTGGCGCATCCGGCTGCCGGCGACTACGCCTTACTATGGATTGTCCAGGTACCGGACTGCACAGCCCCGGCAACGCCTCCGCGCCGCATGCAGATATTGACTCCGCCTCTAGCCGCTCGGATCTCTCTCGTCGGCGGTTCGCCGGCATAGACACGCCCGGCCGTTGCCCGGGCTCGGCGCTGGCCCAGCGACTCGTCGGCTCATCGTTGCTGGTCATAAAGTGCGACGACTGCCCGCGACAGGTGGTGGCCCGAGTTTCTAGCATGCCGGAACATCCCAGATGGGTGTTCTTCAAGTGCAAAAAACATGGGGTATGTGCTTCTTTTGATTCGGTTGTTCACCAAATTCGGTGCAATTTCGGTTGCTCATTGTTGCTCAAATTTGTGTGTAGGATGGATGCAAGTTTTGGTATTGGGAAGAAGATTACATCATTTATTGATAGCATGAAGTTTGATAGATGGACGTGAACTGATTGCTAGAATAGAGACTAGAGATGAGACTAGATGCGAAGCAACGTCGAATTCTTCGAAATCGAAGAAGAAAGAAGTGTGCAAGCTCGAGAAGTCAATATAGAGAATCAACAATGAAGACATAGAGAAGATATTAATACAACTAGTGGGAGTAGTTATGGAAGTTGGATATCTTTTAAAATATCTCAATGTGGTTCTTGTTTTCTTTGGCTTTGCTCTCGTAGCGAAGAATTGGTGAATTATGTACTCCAATATAGTAAAATATCGTTGAATGAAATAACAAAAGCAAAGAAATATGTTTCGGTGGCTGAAAATAAAATGCAAGTGTTTTTTAACCTGTTATATATATAAGGGGTCGGTTAGGTCCGGCGAAAACTTAGTGAAGCAAAAAATACTCCACTAAGGGTTTACTTCACCGGATCCTCCGCTATTTTTAGGGGATCGGCTTGAAATGCCCTAAAGATGGGAGTAAGGAGTTTATCTAGCTCTGGCAGGGTGAATTTCCTTACATCAGGTGGCCATCAGTGCCCACCACATATATGATCCCAAAAATTATGCAAAGTTTACCCAACCCAACAGAGACCCGAGATGTTAGAACTGATGTGCCAATCGAAGCAACTTTTTTATTGCGGGGGAGATCTAAGATGCCTTTGTGTCTTTTCTCAGACAAAAAAACACACGATGCAGTAAGCCAAGACATTATCAATTTGCACGTGGTGTGTTGGTTCATTGATGAGTTCAGTTCATTTTCCACCTACGCCTTTTATTTCATATTGTGTATATATTCGCGGAAGCATCTCTAGGTACCACACTCTTCTCTCATCGACTACTCTTCCCCTACTACTTCGACCTACGATGCACCGCCACATCCTTAGATAGGATAAATAAGAGGGTGTTTGTTTCCAGGGACTTATTGGTTTAGGGACTTAAAAAAGTCCCTATAAGTCCCATCTAAACCAAACAGGAGGGACTTATAGGGACTTAAAGTGGGCATTTGGGACTTATGAAATAAGACTCTCAAGGAGAGTCTTATAGGGACTTATAGTTGTAATATGGTCTTATAGGGACTTATAAGTCCCAGAACCAAACAGGTAAGGACTTTTTAGGGACTTGAGACTTATAAGTTGGGACTAAAAAAAGTCTAAAGACTTATGAACCAAACAGGGCCTAAGATATATCTCCATGGCTTGTCAAACTGATGTGTTACTTTCCGATAACTAGGCATGAGAGGGGTCGGGACTACATTTTGTTGTGCATGAACTATTAATGGAACCAGGGAACCCCATGCGAGTCGGACCTACCGGTACTATAGCCGAGGCAGTGTTTCAGGCAGGGGTTATATTTTTTCCCATGAAGATGCTAGAAAATTGCATGTCTTTTCTATTAAGGATAGGAGAGAAACATTCACAACGTACAAGCTACGGCATCATAGGTGATGGCCAGAGAGATGCACGACACATCACCCAACCATATGCATTTCCAAGCCTCCAGAGGACAACTTCGTGTCGCTTGATGAGCTTGCGGTTGGGGACATACCCCAGCTTTGGACAGATGAAAATGATATTTTATTTGCACCGTTTTATGAGAAAGAGGTGTTTGAAGCGGTCACACAAATGAAGCACAATAAGGCACCCGGCCCAGATGGGTTCCCAACAGAGTTTTACGAGAACTGTTGGCACATTATTAAGGGTGGCCTCTTATCGATGTTCCATGATTTGTTCAATGGTCATCTCCAACTTTTTCACCTTAACTTTGGAATGATTGCGTTGTTGCCAAAGAAGGAGGAGGCAGTGAGCATCGAGCAGTTTAGGCCGATTTGTCTTTTGAATGTGACTTTCAATTTTTTTACTGAAGTCGGTACAAATAGGTTGACGCAGATTGCCCATTCGGTGGTGCATCCGAGTCAAACTACTTTCATGCCCGGGAGACACATCCTAGAGGGAGTTGTTTTCTTACACGAAGTAGTACATGACATCCACTCCAAGAAGTTAGATGGAGTAATTTTCAAGGTGGATTTTGAAAAAGCATATGATAAAGTGAATGGCCCTTCCTCCAAAAGGCTATACGTATGAAGGGGTTTGCTGAATCCTGGCGGAGACGGGTGGACTTCTTTGTACAGAAACTTAGTGTGGGGATTAAAGTGAATGATGACATAGGTCGTTATTTCCAAACCTATAAAGGCTTAAGACAAGGAGATCCGATCTCCATGGTCCTGTTCAACATTGTGCCAGATATGTTGCCAGTCCTGATAGGTAGGGCCAAGGATAATAGGCAGGTAGGTGGACTCGTCCCTCACCTCATTGATGGGGGGTATCCATTTTACAATATGCTGATGACACTATCATATTCATGGAACATGACCTCGCAAAAGCCAGAAATATGAACCTGATCCTTTGCCTTTTCGAACAATTGTCCGGTCTAAAAATAAATTTTCATAAGAGTGAATTGTTCTGCTTTGGACGAGCCAAAGAGGAACAAGATACTTATCAACAATTGTTCAGTTCTGAAATGAGTTCTTTGCCATTACGATACCTAGGGATTTCGATTCATCATCGTCGGCTTTCCAATAAAGAATGGAAATGTCTTGAGGATTGATTCAAAAATAAACTAAGTTGCTGGAAGGGCAAGCTCTTGTCTTATGGAGGTTGGCTCGTGTTAATAAATTTGGTATTAACTAGTATGCCTATGTTCCTCCTATCATTCTTTGAAGTGCCTGTAGGGGTACGGAAAATTTTGGATTTTTATCGACCCCGTTTCTTCTGGAAAAGTGATGATGCTAAGATGAAATATAGATTATCCAGGTGGGACATCATTTGCAGTCCCAAGGACCAAGGTGGGCTAGGGATTGAGAACTTGGAAATAAAAAACAAATGCCTACTTAGCAAATGGCTATATAGGCTATCTACCGAATTTGAGGGTACGTAGGCACAGATTCTTCGTAACAAATATCTTCAGACTAAATCCCTAGCTCAGATCACCGTAAGGCCTACCGACTCGTCGTTTTCGAAAGGGTTAATGAGAACGAAATACACTTTTTTCCGCAGAGTGAAATTTGTTGTTGGAGATGGTAGAACTACCAGATTCTAGGAGGATACTTGTCTAGGAGATTTGCCTCCAGCTCTTCAGTATCCCATGTTATACAATATTGTACAACGTAAGGAGGCTTACATAGCTACAGTATTACAATTATCTTCGTTGAATATTCAATTCAGGAGGTTCCTTGTGGGGGAACGCTGGAGCTCCTGCTTGCATCTGGTGCGAAGGTTGATGGATGTTCAACTTTCAGACCAGCAAGACGTGATTCAATGGAAGTTAACTAAGACCGGTGCGTTTACGGTGAAGTCTATGTACCTGGATTTAATTAACGCTGGCCCAATCCCAGGATCAATGCATATATGGAAAATTAAAGTGCCGTTGAGAATCAAGTCTTTCATGTGGTTTGTCCATAAGGAAGTGATTCTCACTAAGGACAATCTTCTAAGGAGAAGATGGGTCGGCAGCTCTCGATGCTGTTTTTGTGACCAGGATGAAACAATACAACATCTCTTCATTGGATGCCCCCTAGCCAAGATCCTCTGGGGCACGATTCATATAGCCTTTATCATTAGCCCTCCAACTAGCATTGCCACGTTATTTGGGACCTGGCTAACTGGTGTGGAGACAATTACTGTGGGATGTATTCAGATAGGAATATGCACTTTACTATGGGCTATATGAAACTGCAGAAATGATATGATTTTTAATCGAAAAATCTTTATTAATTTTTTGCAAGTCATCTTCAGAGCTCAAGAACGATGGGAACGTGATCCTTGATTGGGAGGTCGTTGAGGTGTTCTGAGGTGAAGGCGAGGACGGTCGTTGAGGTGTTCAGAGGTGAAGGCGAGGACGGTGGTTGAGCTTGCATTGGAGAGGGAGGAAGAAGATCCAACCATGATGATGGATGGGGGCGGCGGCGGCTTTGGGAAGAAGCGACAGCGGCGGTTTAGGGTTTAGGTGCGGCGGCGGCGACGGTGTGGTAGGGTTTGGGTGCGGCAACAGTGGCTTGGAAGGAAGCAGCGGCAGCAGCAGGGAGAGAGGAGGCGGCGCCCGCGTGGAGGACGCGGCGACGGCCTAGGGCGGAAGCGATGGAGATCGTTAGGAAACTGATACCATGTAGAAGACTATAGGATGCAACTCTTGATAAACCAACTAACCCTACAATATCTCTAGTAGTTAATTTATACAAGGCTAGAGATCATAGGAGGATCAATAAAAATATATAGATATGTGACGTTCAACAGTCTTGAAAACGTGCGCAAATGTTTTCTGACCTGACTAACCGAGATATCGGAGTATAAAATGGTTAATCTCCATGCCCAATGAGTTTTTCTATTGACCTCTATTTACACTGATGGAATCATATTAGTCTCTATTTTAATTCATTTGAGCAACCGGCAAGAGCACTGATAATGTCCAAAGGGAGGACAATCTCAATAATGCTCATGTGGTGTGCAGATTTAATTCACGACTTCAGTCTGTCCTTACCTACAGTGTTTTTTTACACATGTATATTTTCAAGAAAGCATCCTAATTTGGTGGAAATCCGAACCGTCTTCTCCTCTATTCAAATTTTGTCTCTTTACCACCTCCTACTATGGTAATCAGCTAAGGGCATCTCCAACAGCAACCCACAAAAAACCTTCTACATTCGTCCACGGACAAGGGAACCAGTCCATAGACATGGATGCGGGAGACAGCTATCCAACGCTAGCCGCATACATTTTAAACCGTATTTTAACGAACCGGCCAATGTTCAACAAAATTCGGATAGAAAATAACACAAGTCATCCATAGACAACATGCAAATTATGTCTAGTACAACAAGGTCACAAACTCAACTAGATCTCGGATGTCCAACAAGTTTTTCAGGAACGGATCATGTCCTCCCACACATACATCCCCTTCAGCTTCATCCAACAGTGTGTACACGTAAATGGTCGTCCCGCTGACCTCTGGTACAACACGACGACGCATGTGGGCTACATATAATGTGTAGACCAACATTGAGTGAATGAATCAATCAACAAGTTTAGCAAGAGTAAGTAAAACTTACCATCTCCTCCATGCCCGCATGTAATGGCCATCTTGCCTCGAGTTGACTGACCAAGTTGCAGTACTTGATGACACTGACTTGGATAGTGTACCAGCGATACGACAACGACCTCATGTTGTGTGGTCGCATGATGTACACGTCGTAGGGCGCAATGTGCTTTCCTGCGTGAAACTTTTCATGCACTTGCTCCCTAGAAGGGCGGCCCTCAGGTCCTGCCTATGAAATCAGCGGATACGGCCAGCCATGCGTCGCACAAGTCATCCTCCATGGTTGAGTAGCTCACCATGCTTCGTACCCTAAAAAATTACATAGCATTTGAAAATAAGCTCAATGACATTTGACCGAACACCTGTCGGGCATGGTGTCCGCCATTGAGGTCGTCGACAGGATACAGAGTGTACTGGGTACAAACGGCTCCAGGGCTGAAAGCTCCGTCAGAATGGCGAGTGAGCGCGTCGGTGCTGGTTGCGGATGTCCGACAATGCCTCTATGGCGGCCGAAGATGAACAACAGCGGTGGCGGAGGTGGAGGGTGCGAAAGAAAAGCAAGGGGAGAAGGGGCGGAGTGGAAGGAAATGGGATCGGGAGGGCGGATTGGGTAGGCCGAGGGTATCGGAGTCCTACATTTCAGGTGTCCGGATCCCGAAAACCTCCCACACTTTTGTCTCCAATTTGCCGGAGAAATCGTGTCCGGACTGCCCCACGGACCGATACAGGTCGGCGTTGGATGGCTTCTGCGGTCGGGACAGTGCGGTCCGGACGGTTGCAGGAGGTTTACGGGTCCGCCTTGAAGATGCCCTAAGAGCATTTTTCTTCCTCCACACATATTGTCAAATGTACATCTTCTCGCAAAAAACTCACATATGCCTAAGGGCATTTCTAACCGATCCCCTATAACCAGCTGGAGGAGTAAACATTCGGTTGTACTCCTCTAACTGGCACCTAGCTGATCCCCAATCGCGTTAGTGGAGGATAAATTTGAAGGAAATATGCCCTAGAGGCAATAATAAAGTTGTTATTTTATATTATATTTCCTTGTTCATAATAAATGATTATTATTCATGCTAGAATTGTATTGATCGGAAACTTAAATACATGTGTGAATACATAAACAAATAATGTGTCCCTAGTAAGCCTCTACTAGACTAGCTCGTTGATCAAAGATGGTTAAGGTTTCCTAACCATAGACATGTGTTGTCATTTGATAACGGGATCACATCATTAGGAGAATGATGTGATGGACAAGACCCATCCGTTAGCTTAGCATAATGATCGTTCAGTTTATTGCTGTTGCTTTCTTCATGTCAAATACATATTCTTTCGACTATGAGATTATGCAACTCCCGGATACCAGAGGAATACCTTGTGGGCTATCAAACGTCACAACATAACTGGGTGATCACAAATATCCTCTAAAGGTATCTCCGAAGGTGTTTGTTGAGTTGGCATAGATCGAGATTATGATTTGTCACTCCGAGTATCGGAGAGGTATCTCTGAGCCCTCTTGGTAATATACATCATAAGCTTGCAAGCAAATGACTAAAGAGTTAGTCACAAGGTGATGTATTACAGAATGAGTAAAGAGACTTGCCGGTAACGAGATTGAACTAGGTATGAAGATACCAACGATCGAATCTCGAGCAAGTAACATACCGATAGACAAAGGGAATTATGTATGCTGTCATAATGGTTCGACCGATAAAGATCTTCGTAGAATATGTAGGAGCCAATATGGGCATTCAGGTTCCGCTATTGGTTATTTACTGGAGAGGTGTCTTGGTCATGTCTACATAGTTCTCGAACCCGTAGGGTCCGTAAGCTTAACGTTCCTTGACGATATAGTGTTATATGAGTTATATGTTTTGGAGATCGAATGTTGTTCGGAGTCCCGGATGAGACCACAAACATGGCGAGGAGTCTCGAAATGGTCGAGAGTTAAAGATTGATATATAGGACGATGGTATATCGACACCGGAAGTGTTTCGGGACGTGCCGGGAAGGAATCAGGTCACCGGAAGGGGTTCCGGGCACCCCTCCTCCCGGCAAGTTATGGGTCATATGGGCCAAAGGAGTGGACAGACCAGCCCACAGGGGGGCTGGTGTGCCCCTCCCTTGTTTGGCCAGCCGTAGGGAACGAAAAGGGGGAGGGCTAGCCCCTCCTGCCTTTCCCTGCACTCCAAATAAGGAAAGGAGGCGCGGCTTGGGAGGGACCCCATGTAGGATTCCTCCTACTTGGGTGCCTCCTTTGGCTGCTCCTCCCTCCCACCTATATATATGTGGGAGGGGGCACCTGGCACACAACAGACAATTGCCTAGCCGTGTGTGGCGCCCCCCTCTACTGTTTACACCCCGGTCATATTTTCGTAGTGCTTAGGCGAAGCCCTACGGAGATCACTTCACCATAACCGTCACCACGCCGTTGTGCTGCCAGAACTCATCTACTACCTCGCCATCTTGGTAGATCAAGAAGGCGGAGGACGTCACCGAGCTGAACGTGGAGGTGTCGTACATTGGGTACTTGATCGGTTGGAGCGCGAAGAAGTTCGACTACATCAACCGCGTTGTTAAACGCTTCTGCTTACATTCTATGAGGGTACGTAGACACACTCTCCCTTCTCGTTGCTATGTATCTCCATGGATAAATCATTCCGTGTGCATAGAATTTTTTTTGTTTTCCATGCAATGATTCCCAACAGTGGCATCATGAGCCAGGTCTATGCGTAGATGATATGCACGAGTAGAACACAAAGAGTTGTGGGCGGTGATAGTAATACTTCTTACCACCAACGTCTTATTTTGATTCGGTGGTATTGTGGGATGAAGCGGCCCAGACCAACCTTACATGTCCACACACATGAGACCGGTTCCACCGACTAACATGCAACTTGTTTTGCATAAAGGTGGCTGGCGGGTGTCTGTTTCTCCTACTTTAGTTGAATCGAATTTGACTGTGGCTGGTCCTTGATGAAGGTTAAACAACAAACTTGATGAATCACCTTTGTGGTTTTATGTGTAGGTAAGAACGGTTCTTGCTAGAAGCCCGTAGCAGCCACATAAAACTTGCAACAACAAAGTAGAGGACGTCTAGTGATACGTCTCCAACGTATCTCTAATTTATGAAGTATTCATCCTATTATATTATCCATCTTGGATGTTTATGGGCTTTATTATGCACATTTATATTACTTTTGGTACTAACCTATTGACCCAGAGCCCAGTGTCAGTTTCTGTTTTTTCCCTTGTTTCAGTGTTTCGCAGAAAAGGAACATCAAACGGAGTCCAAACGGAATGAAACCTTCAGGAGAGTAATTTTTGGAACGGAAGCAATCCAGAAGACTTGGAGTGTACTTAAGGGAAGCAACAAGGACGGCACGAGGCAGGGGGCCGCGCCCACCCCCCTGGGCGCGCCCTCCACCCTCGTGGGCCCCTCATGGCTCCCCTGACCGACTTCTTTCGCCTATATATATCCATATACCCTAAAAACATCGGGGAACAGAATAGATCGGGAGTTCCGCCGCCGCAAGCCTCTGTAGCCACCAAAAACCAATCGGGACCCTGTTCCGGCACCCTGCCGGAGGGGGGATCCCTCACCGGTGGCCATCTTCATCATCCTGGCGATCTCCATGACGAGGAGGGAGTAGTTCACCCTCGGGGCTGAGGGTATGTACTAGTAGCTATGTGTTTGATCTCTCTCTCTCGTGTTCTTGATTCGGCACGATCTTGATGTATCGCGAGCTTTGCTATTATAGTTGGATCTTATGATGTTTCTCCCCCTCTACTCTCTTGTAATGGATTGAGTTTTCCCTTTGAAGTTATCTTATTGGATTGAGTCTTTAAGGATTTGAGAACACTTGATGTATGTCTTGCGTGGGATACCCGTGGTGACAACGGGGTATTCTATTAATCCACTTGATGTATGTTTTGGTGATCAACTTGCGGGTTCCGCCCATGAACCTATGCATAGGGGTTGGCACACGTTTTCGTCTTGACTCTCCGGTAGAAACTTCGGGGCACTCTTTGAAGTACTTTGTGTTGGTTGAATAGATGAATATGAGATTGTGTGATGCATATCGTATAATCATGCCCGCGGATACTTGAGGTGACATTGGAGTATCTAGGTGACATTAGGGTTTTGGTTGATATGTGTCTTAAGGTGTTATTCTAGTACGAACTCTTGAATAGATCGATCCGAAAGAATAACTTTGAGGTGGTTTCGTACCCTACCATAATCTCTTCGTTTGTTCTCCACTATTAGTGGCTTTGGAGGGACTCTTTGTTGCATGTTGAGGGATAGTTATATGATCCAATTATGTTATTATTGTTGAGAAAACTTGCACTAGTGAAAGTATGAACCCTAGGCCTTGTTTCCTAGCATTGCAATACCGTTTACACTCACTTTTATCATTAGTTACCTTGCTGTTTTTATATTTTCAGATTACAAATACCTATATCTACTATCCATATTGCACTTGTATCACCATCTCTTCGGCGAACTAGTGCACCTATACAATTTACCATTGTATTGGGTGTGTTGGGGACACAAGAGACTCTCTGTTATTTGGTTGCAGGGTTGTTTGAGAGAGACCATCTTCATCCTACGCCTCCCACGGATTGATAAACCTTAGGTCATCCACTTGAGGGAAATTTGCTACTATCCTACAAACCTCTGCACTTGCAGGCCCAACAATGTCTACAAGGAGAAGGTTGCGTAGTAGACATCAAGCTCTTTTCTGGCGCCATTGCCGGGGAGGTGAGTGCTTGAAGGTATATCTTTAGATCTTGCAATCGAATCTTTTAGTTTCTTGTTTTATCACTAGTTTAGTTTATAAAATAAAACTACAAAAAAATGGAATTAAGGGTGCCTCATATGCTTCATCTTTTTAATGTCTTCCGTGAAAATAAGGATTCCGAAAATTGTGCTCAAGTACTAGAAGAAGAATTACATAGAATGCTTGGCATAAAATATGTGAATGATGAGCATGATTGCAATGTTGTTAGTATGAATTCTTTGAATACCCATGATGCTAATGATATGCAAAGCCACAAGCTTGGGGATGCTATGTTTGATGAAGATGATATGTTTTGTCCCCCAAGTTTTGATGAGCAAATTTATTATGATGATAGCATGCCTCCTATTTATGAGATTATATTGATGAAAGTGGGTTTGGAAGAGTGTCAACTTTAGGAAGTAATGATCCCACTATTTCGGAGGATGCTGAATCTTATTGTGATAATTATGAAAGTGGATTTGGAGAGGTCATGACTTTATTTAGTAATGATTCCACTATTTTGGAAGAGGTTCCAATTGAGTATGAGAATAAAGTTGCTATCTATGATGATTATTGTGATGACATGTATGCTATAAAGAATAATTATAACCATGAAACTTGTCATCATGATTTTAGTTTTCAATTGGATTATGCCTCACATGATAATTATTTTGTTGAGTTTGCTCCCACTACTATTGATGAGAAGAATTTTGCTTATGTGGAGGGTAGTAAATTTTCTATGCTTGTAGATGATGAAAAGAATTCTTTATGTGCTGGTTATATTGTTGAATTCATTCATGATGCTACTGAAAATTATTATGAGGGAGGAACATATGCTTGTAGGAATTGCAATAATATCAAGTTTCCTCTCTATGTGCTTAAAATTTTAAAAGTTATGCTCGTTTTACCTTCCTATGCTAGTTGAGTATTGTTCCCATAAGTTGTTTGCTCACAAAATCCCTATGCATAGGAAGTAGATTAGGCTTAAATGTGCTAGTCATATTGTTCATGATGCTCTCTTTATGTTTCAATTCTTATCTTTTATGCGAGCATCATTGAAATCATCATGCCTAGCTAGGGGCGTTAAACGTTAGCGCTTGTTGGGAGGCAACCCAATTTTATTTTTGTTTCTTGATTTTTGGTTCTGTTTAGTAATAAATATTTCATCTAGCCTCTGGTTAGATGTGGTTTTCTGTTTTAATTAGTGTTTGTGCCAAGTAAGACCTATAGGATCTTCTTGGATGATAATTATTTGCTCTTGCTGAAAATTCCAGAAACTTTCCGTTCACGAAAACAATTGTTTAAAATCACCAGAACGTGATAAAATACTGATTCCAATTGCAGTAGATCAATAAAAAAATTATCTAGGTCTTCCTATTTTGGTAGAATTTAGTAGTTTCAGAAGTTTGCGTTAGTTACAGATTACTACAGACTATTCTGTTTTTGACAGATTCTGTTTTTCGTGTGTTGTTTGCTTATTTTGATGAAACTATGGCTAGTAAAATAGTTTATAAACCATAGAGAAGTTGGAATACAGTAGGTTTAACACCAATATAAATAAAGAATGAGTTCAATACAGTACCTTGAAGTGGTGTTTTGTTTTTCTTTCGCTAACAGAGCTCACGAGTTTTCTGTTGAGTTTTGTGTTGTGAAGTTTTCAAGTTTTGGGTAAAGATTCGATGGACTATGGAATAAGGAGTGGCAAGAGCCTAAGCTTGGGTATGCCCAAGGCACCCCAAGGTAATATTCAAGGACAACCAAGATCCTAAGCTTGGGGATGCCCCGGATGGCATCCCCTCTTTCGTCTTCGTTCATCGATAAATTTACTTGGAGCTATATTTTTATTCACCACATAATATGTGTTTTGCTTGGAGCGTCATTTTATTTTCTTTAGCTTTGCTTGCTGTTTGAATAAAATACCAAGATCTGAAATTCTTAAATGAGAGAGAGTCTTCACATAGCTACATAATTATTTAACTACTCATTGATCTTCACTTATATCTTTTTGGAGTAGTTTGTCATTTACTCGTGTGCTTCACTTATATCCTACGAGTAAATGGTTGAATGAATTGAATATCATAAATCTGAAATTATATATGTTTCATATGCTTATTCCATGGGGAGTAATGACTTTACATATAAGAAGTAGAGGTGGTAAATTTATTAAAGGTTAGCAAACATTGTATTGGTCACTTGAACAATTCATGAAAGAATATTGAAGGAAGAGAGATTTCACATATAAATATACTATCTTGAACATCTTTTGCAATTGTGAGCACTCATTAAAATATGACATGCTAAAAGGTTGATGTTGGACAAGGAAGACAACGTAATGGGTTATGTTTTCTTATATCTGAAATAAAGTATATTGTCATGGATCGCCCAACACGTTGAGCTTGCCTTTCCCCCTCATGCTAGCCAAATTCTTTGCACCAAGTAGAGATACTACTTGTGCTTCCAAACATCCCTTAAACCAGTATTTCCATGAGAGTCCACCATACCTACCTATGGATTGAGTAAGATCCTTCAAGTAAGTTGTCATCGATGCATGCAATAAAAATTGCTCTCTAAATATGTATGATATTTTAGTGTGGAGAAAATAATCTTTATACGATCATTGTGATATGGAAGAAATAAAAGCGACGGACTGCATAATAAAGGTCCCTATCACAAGTGGCAATATAAAGTGACGTTCCCTCGCATTAAGATTTTGTGCATCCAATTATAAAAGCGCATGGCAACCTCTGCTTCCCTCTGCGAGGGGCCTATCTTTTATTATTGTCTTTTACCATATGCAAGAGTCATGGTGATCTTCACCTTCCCTTTTACACTTGATCCTTTGGCAAGCACCTTGTGTTGGAAAGATTCTGATATATATATCCAATTGGATGTAAGGCATCATGAACTATTATTGTTGGCATTACCCTTGAGGTAAAAGGTTGGGAGACGAATCTATAAGCCCATATCTTTCTATGTGTCTGATTAAAACTTTGGACCCATAAATATCGCGTGAGTGTTAGCAATTGTGAAAGACTAAATGATAGTTGAGTATGTGGAGTTTGCTAAATCAAAGCTCTGCCATAGACTCTTCCTTAAAATAAGATGAATAGTAATTGTTTGATGACCAATAACACGGTTTGTTTGTTTTCAAGAAAGTTTATGATCTATACTTTAACATGTGAATAGCTTGTTACTTGATCATGAGAAGTCCTATGATTTGAGCTACTGTTATGATATATAATGATGCTAGAAAAAGTGATTGGAATTATCATTGATCAAACTTGTGCACCTGCTAGCATTCACACTTCATAAATGATTTCTTTTATCATTTACCTACTCGAGGACGAGCAGGGATTAAGCTTGGGGATGCTGATGCGTCTCCAACGTATCTATAATTTATGAAGTATTCATTTTATTATATTATCCATCTTGGATGTTTATGGGCTTTATTATGCACTTTTATATTACTTTTGGGACTAACCTATTGACCCAGAGCCCAGTGCCAGTTTCTGTTTTTTCCCTTGTTTCAGTGTTTCGCAGAAAAGGAATATCAAACGGAGTCCAAATGGAATGAAACCTTCGGGAGAGTTATTTTTGGAACGGAAGCAATCTAGAAGACTTGGAGTGTACGTAAGGGAAGTAACGAGGAAGGCACGAGGCAGGGGGGGCACGCCCACCCCCTGGGCGCGCCCTCCACCCTCGTGGGCCACTCGTGGCTCCCCTGACCGGCTTCTTTCGCCTATATATATATCCATATACCCTAAAAACATCGGGGAACAGAATAGATCGGGAGTTCCGCCGCCGCAAGCCTCTGTAGCCACCAAAAACCAATCAGGACCCTGTTCCGGCACCCTGCTGGAGGGCGATCCCTCACCGGTGGCCATCTTCATCATCCCGGCGATCTCCATGACGAGGAGGGAGTAGTTCACCCTTGGGGCTGAGGGTATGTACCAGTAGCTATGTGTTTGATCTCTCTCTCTCTCGTGTTCTTGATTCGGCATGATCTTGATGTATCGCGAGATTTGCTATTATAGTTGGATCTTATGATGTTTCTTCCCCTCTACTCTCTTGTAATGGATTGAATTTTCCCTTTGAAGTTATCTTATCGGATTGAGTCTTTAAGGATTTGAGAACACTTGATATATGTCTTGCGTGGGATACCCGTGGTGACAATGGGGTATTCTATTAATCCACTTGATGTATGGTTTGGTGATCAACTTGCGGGTTCCGCCCATGAACCTATGCATAGGGGTTGGCACACGTTTTCGTCTTGACTCTCCGGTAGAAACTTCGGGGCACTCTTTGAAGTACTTTGTGTTGGTTGAATAGATGAATATGAGATTGTGTGATGCATATCATATAATCATGCCCGCGGATACTTGAGGTGACATTGGAGTATCTAGGTGACATTAGGGTTTTGGTTGATATGTGTCTTAAGGTGTTATTCTAGTACGAACTCTTGAATAGATCGATCCGAAAGAATAACTTTGAGGTGGTTTCGTACCCTACCATAATCTCTTCGTTTGTTCTCCGCTATTAGTGGCTTTGGAGGGACTCTTTGTTGCATGTTGAGGGATAGTTATATGATCCAATTATGTTATTATTGTTCAGAAAACTTGCACTAGTGAAAGTATGAACCATAGGCCTTGTTTCCTAGCATTGCAATACCGTTTACACTCACTTTTATCATTAGTTACCTTGCTGTTTTTATATTTTCAGATTACAAATACCTATATCTACTATCCATATTGCACTTGTATCACCATCTCTTCGCCGAACTAGTGCACCTATACAATTTACCATTGTATTGGGTGTGTTGGGGACACAAGAGACTCTCTGTTATTTGGTTGCAGGGTTGTTTGAGAGAGACCATCTTCATCCTACGCCTCCCACGGATTGATAAACCTTAGGTCATCCACTTGAGGGAAATTTGCTACTATCCTACAAACCTCTGCACTTGGAGGCCCAACAATGTCTACAAGGATAAGGTTGCATAGTAGACATCATGTAGCTTGTTTTTGTGGGGCATGTTGTGATGTGATATGGTCAAGATATGATGTGATATATGTTGATGTATGAGATGCTCATGTTTTGTAATATCGACAACGGACAGGGTTGTCCCTTTATTGTATGAAGTGCAAGCGCCATGTAATTGCTTTACTTTATCACTATGCGTTAGCGATAGTTGTACAAGCAATAGTTGGCGTGAAGACCTCGGCGCAACGACGCTACGATGAAGATCAAGGTGTCAAGCCAGTGACGACGGAGATCATGACAATGCTTTGGAGATGGAGATCAAAAGCACAAGATGATGGCCATATCATGTCACATATTTTGATTGCATGTGATGTTTATATTTTATGCATCTTATTTTGCTTAGAACAGCGGTAGCATTATAAGATGATCCCTTCACTTAATTTCAATATAAAAGTGTTCTCCCTAAGTATGCACCGTTGCTACAGTTCATCATTTCGAGACACCACATGATGATCGGGTGTGACAGACTGTACGTTCACATACAACGGGTGTAAGACAGTTTTACACATGCAGAATACTTGGGTTAAACTTGACGAGCCTAGCATGTACAGACATGGTCTCGGAACACTGGAGACCGAAAGGTCGAACATGAGTCATGTAGTAGATATGATCCACATAGAGATGTTCACCATTGATGACTACCCCATATCACATGATGATCGGACATGGGTTAGTTGATTTAGATCACGCATCACTTAAATAAATTGAGGGGTGTTAATTTAAGTGGGAGTTCATTAGTAATTTGATTAATTGAACTTAAATTTATCATGAACTTAGTCTTAATAGTTTTTGCATATCTATGTTGTAGATCAATAGCTCGCAATATAGCTCCCCTATTTTTGATATGTTCCTAGAGAAAAATAAGTTGAAAGATGATAGTAGCAATGATGCGGACTGGGTCCGTGATCTGAGGATTATCCTGACTGTTGCACAGAATAATTATGTCCCGGATGCACAGCTAGATGACAGACCTATTGCAGGAGCTCGATATAATGACTACTTAATAGTTTAGTGTGCCATGCTTTACGGCTTAGAACCGGGACTTCAAAAACGTTTTGAATGCCACGGAGCATATGAGATGTTCCAAGAGCTGAAATTGGTATTTCAGACTCATGCCCGTGTCGAGTGGTATGAGAACTCTGACAAGCACTTTGCCTACAAGATGGAGGAGAATAGCTCAACCAGCGAGCATGTGCTCAAAATGTCTGGGTACTACAATCGCTTGAATCAAGTGGGAGTTAATCTTCCAGATAAGATAGTGATTGACAAAGTTCTCTAGTCACGATCACCAAGCTACTAGAACTTCGTGATGAACTATAATATGCAAGGGATGACGAGAATGGTTCCCGAGCTCTTCGCGATACTGAAATTGGTGATGGTAGAAATCAAGAAAGAGCATCAAGTGTTGATGGTTAACAAGACCACTAGTTCCAAGAAAAAGGGCAAGGGAAAAAGAGGGAACTTCAAGAAGAATGGCAAGCAAGTTCTCGTTCCCATGAGAAGCCCAAAGCTGGACCCAAGCCAGAAACTGAGTGCCTCTACTGCAAAGGAAATGGTCACTGGAAACGGAACTGCCCCAAATACTTGGCGGATAAGAAGGATGGCAAAGTGAACAAAGGTATATTTGATATACATGTTATTGATGTGTACCTTACTAGTATTAATAGTAGCCCCTGGGTATTTGATACCGGTTCAGTTGCTAAGATTAGTAACTCGAAACAGGAGTTGCAGAATAAACAGAGACTGGTTAAGGGTGAGGTGATGATGTGTGTTGGAAGTGATTCCAAGGTTGATACGATCACCATCGCACACTCCCTCTACCTGCAAGATTAGTGTTGAACCTAAATAAATGTTATTTGGTGTTCGCTTTGAGCATGAATGTGATTTGCTCATGTTTATTACAATACGGTTATTCATTTAAGTCAAAGAATAATTGTTGTTCTATTTACATGGATAAAACCTTCTATGGTCATACACCCAATGTGAATGGTTTATTGAATCTTGATCGTAGTGATACACATATTCATAATATTGATGCCAAAAGATGCAAAGTTAATAATGATAGTGCAACATACTTGTGGCACTGCCGTTTAGGTCATATTGGTGTAAAGCACATGAAGAAACTCCATGCAGATGGGATTTTGGAATCACTTGATTATGAATCATTTGATACTTGCGAACCATGCCTCATGGGCAAGATGACTAAAACTCCATTCGCCGGAACAATGGAGCGAGCTAATGACTTATTGGAAATAATACATACTAATGTATGCGGTCCGATGAGTGTTGAAGCATGTGGCGGGTATTGTTATTTTCTGACCTTCGCAGATAATTTGAGTAGGTATGGGTATATCTACTTGATGAAACACAAGTCTAAAACATTTGAAAAGTTCAAAGAATTTCAGAGTGAAGTGGAGAATCACCGTAACAAGAAAATAAAGTTTCTTCGATCTGATTGTGGTGGCAAATATTTGAGTTACGAGTTTGGCCTTCATTTCAAACAATGTGGAATAGTTTCACAACTCCCGCCACCTGGAACACCACAGCGTAATGGTGTGTCCGAACGTCGTAACTGTACTTTATTAGATATGGTGCGATCTATGATGTCTCTTACCGGTTTACCACTATCATTTTGGGATTATGCATTAGAGACAGCCGCATTCACGTTAAATAGGGCACCGTCTAAATTCATTGAGATGACACCGTATGAACTGTTCTGCAAAGAAACCTAAGCTGTCGTTTCTTAAAGTTTGGGGATGCGATGCTTATGTCAAAAGGCTTCAGCCTGATAAGATTGAACCTAAATCGGAGAAGCGCGTCTTCATAGGATACCATAAAGAAACTATTGGGTACACCTTCTGCCATAGATCCGAAGGAAAGATCTTTGTTGCTAAGAATGGGTCCTTTCTAGAGAAGGATTTTTCTCTCGAAAGAAGTGAGTAGGAGGAAAGTATAACTTGATGAGGTAATTGTACCTTGTCTCGAATTGGAGAGTAGCACATCAGAGAAATCTGTTCCCGTGATGCTTACACCAAAGAAAGAGGAAGGTAATGATGATGATCATGAAACTCCGGATCTAGTTACTACTGGACTTCGTAGATCAAATTGAGCACGTTCCGCACCAGAGTGGTACGGTAATCCTGTCCTGGAAGTTATGGGCGAACCTACAAACTATGAAGAAGCTATGATGAGCCCAGATTCCGATAAATGGCTTGAGGCCATGAAATCTAAGATAGATCCATGTATGTGATGACCCACAAGTATGGGGGATCTATCGTAGTCCTTTCGATAAGTAAGAGTGTCGAACCCAACGAGGAGTAGAAGGAAATGATAAGCGGTTTTCAACAAGGTACTCTCTGCAAGTACTGAAATAAGTGGTAACAGATAGTTTTGTGATAGAATAATTTGTAATGAGCAACAAGTAACAAAAGTAAATAAAGTGCAGCAAGGTGGCCCAATCCCTTTTGTAGCAAAGGACAAGCCTGGACAAACTCTTATATAGAGAAAAGCGCTCCCGAGGACACAGGGGAATTATCGTCAAGCTAGTTTTCATCACGTTCATATGATTCGCGTTTGGTACTTTGATAATTTGATATGTGGGTGGACCGGTGCTTGGGTGCTGTTCTTACTTTAACAAGCATCCCACTTATGATTAACCTCTATTGCAAGCATCCGCAACTACAACAAAAGTATTAAGGTAAACCTAACCATAGCATGAAACATATGGATCCAAATCTGCCCCTTACGAAGCAATGCATAAACTAGGGTTTAAGCTTCTGTCACTCTAGCAACCCATCATCTACTTATTACTTCCCAATGCCTTCCTCTAGGCCCAAATAATGGTGAAGTGTTATGTAGTCGAGTTCACATAACACCACTAGAGGATAGACAACATACATCTCATCAAAATATCGAACGAATACCAAATTCACATGACTACTAAGAGCAAGACTTCTCCCATGTCCTCAGGAACAAACGTAACTACTCACAGAGCATATTCAAGTTCATAATCAGAGGGGTATTAATATGCATATAGGATCTGAACATATGATCTTCCACCAAATAAACCAACTAGCATCAACTACAAGGAGTAATCAACACTACTAGCAACCTACTAGTACCAATCCCGGACTTGGAGACAAGAATTGGATACAAGAGATGAACTAGGGTTTTGACAGGAGATGGTGCTGGTGAAGATGTTGATGGAGATTGCCCTCTTCAAATGAGAGGAGCATTGGTGATGACGATGGTGATGATTTGCCCCTCCCGGAGGGAAGTGTCCCCGGAAGAACAGCTCTGCCGGAGCCCTAGATTGGTTCCGCCAAGGTTCCGCCTCGTGGCGGCGGAGTCTCATCCCGAAAGGTTGCTTATGATTTTTCCCTTGACGAAAGACTTCATATAGCAGAAGATGGCCACCGGAGAGCCAACAGGGGGCCCACGAGGCAGGGGGCGCGCCCTGGGGGGGTAGGGCGCGCCCCCACCCTCGTGGCCAGGTGGGGCCCCCTCTGACGTACTTCTTCCGCTCAATATTTTTTATTATTTCCAAAAATAACTTTTGTGGAGTTTCAGGACTTTTGGAGTTGTGCATAATAGGTCTCTAATATTTGCTCCTTTTCCAGCCCAGAATTCCAGCTGCCGGCATTCTCCCTCCTTATGTAAACCTTGTAAAATAAGAGAGAATAGGCATAAGTATTGTGACATAACGTGTAATAACAGCCCATAATGCAATAAAGATCAATATAAAAGCATGATGCAAAATGGACGTATCAACTCCCCCAAGCTTGGACCTCGCTTGTCCTCAAGCGGAAGCCGATAACGATAAATATGTCCACATGTTTAGAGGTAGAGGTGTCGATAAAATAAAATACGGACATGAGGGCATCATGATTATTCTCATAACAACATATATGGATATTGTCATATAATTTCTTATGCTCAAGTAATAACCTATTCACAATGCAGAAGTATGGATCAGAAACTTTATTGAGAACTAACAAACTATAATTTCAGTCATTGAAGCAATTGCAATTTATCATAACATCAGAAAGAGTCTATGTCAGAGCTTTCTAGCAAGTCCACATACTCAACTATCATTTAGTCTTTCATAATTGCTAACACTCACGCAATACTTGTGGTTACAGAGTTTTAATCGGACACAGAGAAAGATAGGTGCTTATAGTTTCGCCTCCCAACCTTTTACCTCAAGGGTAATGTCAACAATAATAATTCATGCTAACCCATATCCAATTAGATATATGTATCAGGATCTTTCCAACACCCTGTGCTTGCCAAAGGATAAAATGTAAAAAGGAAAGGTGAAGATCACCATGACTCTTGCATAAGGTAGAAGATAATAATAAAAGATAGGCCCTTCGCACAGGGAAGTAGAGGTTGCCATGCGCTTTCAGGGTTGGATGCACAAAACCTTAATGCGAAAGAACGTCACTTTATATTGCCCCTTGTGATATGAACCTTTATTATGTAGTCCGTCGCTTTTATTTCTTCCACATCACAAGATCGTATAAAGCTTATTTCCTCCACACCAATCAATCATACAGATTTAGAGAGCAATTTTTATTGCTTGCACCGATGAAAGGATCTTACTCAATCCATAGGTAGATATGGTGGACTCTCATGGCAAAACTGGTTTAAGGGTTTTTGGAAGCACAAGTAGTATCTGTACTTGGTGCAAAGAATTTGGCTAGCATGAGGGGGAAAGGCAAGCTCAACATGTTGGATGATCCATGACAATATACTTTATCTCAGATATAAGAAAACATAACCCATTACGTTGTCTTCCTTATCCAACATCAACTCTTTAGCATGTCATATTTTAATGAGTGCTCCCAATCATAAAAGATGTCTATGATAGTATATCTATATGTGAAACCTCTCTTTCTTTATTACTTCCTATTAATTGCAACGATGACCAAAGCTATGCTTGTTAACTGTCAACAATTTTTAATCATCATACTCTTTCTATGTGAAGTCATTACTCTCGATAAGATCAATATGATCTCTTTGTTTCTTTTTATTCTTTTCTCTTTTCTTTTATTCACTCAAGATCATGGCAAGATAATCAAGCCCTTGACTCAACACTAATCTTTATTATATAGCTCACGGACCCGATTCATAGAGAGATCATAAGCAAAACTCAAAACTAGATCATACCAAAACTTTATTCTAATAGATCAATATACTACTAATGGGATCGAACTAAGAAAAACGGTAAAGATAGGAGTGTGATGGTGATATGATACCGGGGCACCTCCCCCAAGCTTGGCAGTTGCCAAGGGGAGTGCCCATACCCATGTGATTATGTCTCCTTTGCTGGTGAGGAAGGTGGAGGTGATGATGGATAGTCGCACATCGAACGTAAGAGGTCTTCCAGCTTGCGGATAATGCCCTTTAGTGCAACGATATGCTCCTTCAACAAAATATTTTCACGTGTGAGATACTTGTTCTGTATACGAGCTAACTCAATCATCTTGAAAGCTTCGATCTCAGTTAGGGTAAGAAGATTATGATCAAGTTGAAGGATGTCTTCTGCTGCCGGAGCTTGATCCTCCGTGGCCTTCTTGATCCCTTCATCCTTGTTGATCTCCATGGGTTCTTCCCTCTTCAACTCTATCTTCATTAGCCAAGCATCGTTGTCACCATTGTTGAAGGAGGGGCACGACATGATGCCTGGCCTTGACAACCCTGACAGAAAACAGCTCGAAACAAGAACAGAGGATAATTGTGTGATACGGGAGTCAAAACCTTCGGGAGATTATATAATGAATTTTTACCGACCAAAATACATATCGTGCAAGAAAACGGAGTCCGGAGAGCACACGAGGTGCCCACGAGGTTGGGGGGCGCGCCCTCCACCCTCGTGGAGCCCTCGTGTCCTTCCCGGACTGCTTCTTATTTTTCTATTTTTCTAAATATTCCAAAACGGAGAAATATTGCGATAAAAATTGTTTTGGAGTCGGTTTACTTACCGTACGACATACCTATTCCTTTTCGGAGTCTGAAACGTTCCGAAAAGTGTCCCTTATGTATTCCTCCGGGGTTACGGTTTCAATAATATTGGTTTCAACATTTATAGGATTACCTGAGATATAATGTTTGATTCTTTGACCGTTTACCACCTTCGGATTTGTGCCTTCGAAGTTGTTGATATTTATGGCACCGGAACGATAAACCTCTTCGATAACGTAAGGGCCTTCCCATTTAGAGAGAAGTTTTCCTGTAAAAAATCTTAAACGAGAGTTGTATAGTAATACATAATCACCTACATTAAACTCACGCTTTTGTATCCTTTTGTCATGCCATCTTTTAACTTTTTCTTTAAATAACTTGGCATTCTCATAAGCTTGGGTTCTCCATTCATCAAGTGAGCTAATGTCAAATAACCTTTTCTCACCGGCAAGTTTGAAATCATAATTGAGCTCTTTAATAGCCCAATAAGCCTTATGTTCTAGTTCGAGAGGTAAGTGACATGCTTTTCCATAAACCATTTTATACGGAGACATACCCATAGGATTTTTATATGCAGTTCTATAGGCCCATAATGCATCATCAAGTTTCTTGGACCAATTCTTTCTAGACCTATTGACAGTCTTTTGCAAAATTAATTTGACATCTCTATTACTCAATTCTACTTGACCACTAGACTGCGGGTGATAAGGAGATGCAATTCTATGGTTAACATCATACTTAGCAAGCATTTTACGGAAAGCACCATGAATAAAGTGCGAACCACCATCAGTCATTAAATATCTAGGGACTCCAAACCTTGGAAAAATAACTTCTTTAAGCATTTTAATAGAAGTGTTATGATCAGCACTACTAGTTGGAATAGCTTCTACCCACTTAGTAACGTAATCAACAGCAACTAAAATATGTGTGTAACAATTAGAGGCAGGAAAAGGTCCCATATAATCAAAGCCCCAAACATCAAATGGTTCAATAACGAGTGAATAATTCGTAGGCATTTCTTGACGTCTACTAATATTACCAATTCTTTGGCATTCATCACAAGATAAGACAAACTTTCGGGCATCCTTGAAGAGAGTAGGCCAATAAAAACCGGATTGCAATACCTTGTGTGCAGTTCTATCCCCAGCGTGGTGTCCTCCATAAGCCTCGGAGTGACACTTGCGTAGGATTTGTTCCTGTTCATGCTCAGGTACACAACGTCTAATAACACCATCCACTCCTTCTTTATAAAGATGTGGGTCATCCCAAAAGTAATGTCTCAAATCAGAGAAAAACTTTTTCTTTTGCTGGTATGTGAAACTAGGTGGTATAAATTTAGCAACAATATAATTAGCATAATCAACATACCATGGAGTAGTACGAGAGGCATTTATGACATTTAATTGCTCATCAGGAAAGCTATCATCAATAGGTAGTGGGTCATCAAGAACATTTTCTAACCTAGACAAGTTGTCTGCAACGGGGTTCTCAGCTCCCTTTCTATCAACAATATGCAAATCAAATTCTTGTAGCAAGAGAACCCATCTAATAAGTCTAGGTTTAGCATCTTTCTTTTCCATAAGATATTTAATAGCAACATGATCCGTGTGAATAGTTACTTTAGAATCAACAATATAAGGCCATAACTTATCACAAGCAAATACAACTGCTAAGAATTCTTTTTCAGTAGTAGCATAATTTCTTTGAGCATTGTCTAGAGTTTTACTAGCATATTGAATAACATTTAATTTCTTATCAACTCTTTGCCCTAGAACAACACCTACAGCATAATCACTAGCATCACACATAATTTCAAAGGGTAAATTCCAATCAGGTGGCTGAACAATAGGTGCAGAGATCAATGCTTTCTTAAGTATTTCAAATGCTTCTACACAATCATCATCAAAGACAAATGGTATATCTTTTTGTAATAAATTAGTCAGAGGCTGAGAAATTTTTGAGAAGTCCTTAATGAACCTCCTATAAAATCCGGCGTGACCAAGGAAACTTCTTATACCTTTGATGTCCTTGGGACATGGCATCTTTTCAATAGCATCAACCTTGGCTTTATCAACCTCAATACCTCTTTCAGAAATTTTATGCCCCAAGACAATACCTTCATTAACCATAAAGTGGCACTTTTCCCAATTCAAGACAAGATTAGTTTCTTCACATCTCTGCAAAACTCGATCAAGGTTGCTCAAGCACTCATCAAAAGAAGATCCATAAACGGAAAAATCGTCCATGAAAACCTCACAAATCTTTTCACAAAAGTCAGAGAATATAGCCATCATGCATCTTTGAAAGGTAGCAGGTGCATTACATAAACCAAAAGGCATACATCTATAAGCAAAAGTAGCAAAAGGGCAAGTAAAAGTAGTCTTTGATTGATCATTGGCTGACACTGGTATTTGAGAGAAACCGGAATAACCATCTAGAAAGCAAAAGTGTGTATGTTTGCATAATCTTTCTAGCATTTGATCGATAAAAGTTAAGGGGTAATGATCTTTCTTAGTAGCTTTATTTAATTTGCGAAAATCAATTACCATCCTATAACCCGTAATAATTCTTTGCGGAATCAATTCATCTTTATCATTAGGAACGACGGTAATACCTCCCTTCTTAGGGACACAATGGACAGGACTTACCCACTGACTATTAGCAACGGGATAAATTATACCTGCCTCAAGGAGCTTTAGTATTTCTTTTGTTACCACTTCTTTCATCTTAGGATTCAGCCTTCGTTGATGATCACGAACCGGTTTGGCATCTTCTTCCAAATTTATTTTATGTTGACATAGAGTGGGACTAATGCCCTTAAGATCATCAAGAGTATATCCAATAGCAGCACGGTGCTTCTTCAGAGTTTTGAATAATCTCTCTTCTTCATGCTCTGAAAGGTTAGCACTAATAATAACAGGATATATATTTTTCTCATCAAGATAAGCATATTTGAGAGTATCAGGTAAAGGTTTGAGCTCAAACACGGGATCACCCTTGGGTGGAGGAGGATCCCCTAGGATTTCGACAGGAAAATTGTGTTTCAGGATAGGTTCCTGTTTAAAGAATACTTCATCTACTTCCCTCCCTTCATTCATGAACATATCATTTTCATGGTCTAGCAAATATTCTTCTAAGGGATCACTAGGAGGCACGGCAATAGAAGCAAGACCAATAATTTCATCCTTACTAGGTAATTCTTCTTCACGGTGTTGTCTAGTAAATTTAGAGAAATTAAATTCATGAGACATATCACCCAAACCAATAGTAACAACATCCTTTTTGCAGTCTATCCTAGAATTAACAGTGTTCAAGAAGGGTCTACCAAATATAATGGGACAAAAGCTATCTTGTGGGGAACCAAGAACAAGAAAATCGGCAGGATATTTAGTTTTCCCACACAAGACTCTCTAACAATTCCCATTGGTGATATAGTATCTCTATTGGCAAGCTTAATTGTGACATCAATATCTTCTAACTCAGTAGGTGCAATATCGTGCTTAATTTCATTGTATAAGGCAATAGGTATTGCACTAGCACTAGCACCCATATCACATAAGCCATGATAACAATGATCTCCTATTTTAACAGAAATAATAGGCATGCCTACCATAGGTCTATGTTTATCTTTAGCACAAGGTTTGGCAATTCTAGCAGTTTCACCGCAGAAATAAATAACATGCCCATCAATATTATCAGCCAGGAGATCTTTAACAATAGCAACATTAGGTTCAACTTTAACTTGCTCAGGAGGTGTATTAGTTCTAATATTGCTTTTATGAACCACAGTTGAAGCTTTAGCATGATCCTTAATCCTAACAGGGAAATGTGGTTTCTAAACATAAGAAGTAGGAACAACAGGATCATTATAAGTGATAGTCTTTTCTTCAACTTTAATAGGTGCAGCTACTTTTACTTCTATGGGAGGATGATATTTAAACCACTTCTCCTTGGGGAGATCAACATAAGTAGCAAAGGATTCACAGAAAGAAGCTACTATCTCGGAGTCAAGTCCATATTTAGTGCTAAATTTACGGAAAACATCGGTATCCATAAAAGATTTAACACAATCAAACTTAGGTGTCATACCTGACTCCTTACCTTCGTTGAGATCCCAATCTTCAGAGTTGCGTTTAATTTTATCCAATAAATTCCATTTGAATTCAATAGTCTTCATCATAAAAGAGCCAGCACAAGAAGTATCGAGCATGGTGCGATTGTTTTCTGAAAGCCGAACATAAAAACTTTGAATATTTATTTCTCCTGGGAGCTCATGTATGGGGCATGAATATAACACTGATTTAAGCCTCCCCCAAGCTTGAGCGATGCTTTCTCCTTCGCGAGGCCAAAAATTATATATATAATTGCGATCACGATGAACAATATGCATAGGATAAAACTTCTGATGAAATTCCAATTTCAATCGTTTGTAGTTCCATGACCCCGTATCATCACATAGCCTATACCATGTCGATGCATCTCCCTTCAAAGATAAAGGGAAGACCTTCTTCTTAACAACATCACCGGGTATACCTGCAAGCTTAAATAATCCACAAACTTCATCCACATATATTAGGTGCTCATCAGGATGCTTTGTTCCATCTCCTACAAAAGGATTAGCTAGCAGTTTTTCTAACATACCCGAAGGAACTTCAAAGGGAACATTTTAATTTTCAGTAGGTTCAGTAGGTTGAGGAGCAACTCTTTGCTCTAATGGTCGGGGTGAAGATACCCCAAACAAGCCCCTCAGAGGATTACTTTCCATAGTAACAAGTGACAGTAAATTTCAACACACTATATAAATTTTTCCTTACCAAATTCCACCTACCAAAGGCGCTTCACTCCCCGGCAACGGCGCCAGAAAAGAGTCTTCATGACCCACAAGTATAGGGGATCTATCGTAGTCCTTTCGATAAGTAAGACTGTCGAACCCAACGAGGAGCAGAAGGAAATGATAAGCGGTTTTCAGCAAGGTACTCTCTGCAAGTACTGAAATAAGTGGTAACAGATAGTTTTGTGATATAATAATTTGTAACGAGCAACAAGTAACAAAAGTAAATAAAGTGCAGCAAGGTGGCCCAATCCCTTTTGTAGCAAAGGACAATCCTGGACAAACTCTTATATAGAGAAAAGCGCTCCCGAGGACACATGGGAATTATCGTCAAGCTAGTTTTCATCACGTTCATATGATTCGCGTTCGGTACTTTAATAATTTGATATGTGGGTGGACCGGTGCTTGGGTGCTATTCTTACTTTAACAAGCATCCCACTTATGATTAACCTCTATTGCAAGCATTCGCAACTACAACAAAAGTATTAAGGTAAACCTAACTATAGCATGAAACATATGGATCCAAATCTGCCCCTTACGAAGCAACGCATAAACTAGGGTTTAAGCTTCTGTCACTCTAGCAACCCATCATCTACTTATTACTTCCCAATGCCTTCTTCCAGGCCCAAATAATGGTGAAGTGTTATGTAGTCGACGTTCACATAACACCACTAGAGGATAGACCTGTAACGCCCACGATGCGGCTATATCTCCCACGTGTCGAGGCACGACTTAGAGGCATAACCGCATTGTGGTTTTGTCGCAAGAAGGGTCATCTTCACACAATCCCATGTAATGAACCAGAATGGGATAAAGAGTTGGCTTACAATAGCCACTTCACACAGTACGTAAATGAAATCATACAACATTCAAGATACACACATAGGTCTGACTACGGAACCAAAATAAACGAAGACAACCCAACTGCTAGATCCCCGATCGTCCCAACTGGGCTCCACTACTGATCAACATGATAAGAAACAACACAACGAACAAGATCTTCATCGAGCTCCCACTTGAGCTCGGTTGCGTCACCTGCACTGGCATCATCGGCACCTGCAACTGTTTGGAAGTATCTGTGAGTCACGAGGACTCAGCAATCTCACACCTACGAGATCAAGACTATTCAAGCTTAAGGGTAGGAAAGGGGAAGGTGGTGAGGTTGCAGCAGCGACTAAGCATATATGGTGGCTAACATACGCAAATAAGAGCGAGAAGAGGAGCAACGGAACGGTCGTCAACTAGTAATGATCAAGAAGTGATCCTGAACTCCTACTTACGTCAAACATAACACAAGAACCGTGTTCCCTTTTCGGACTCTGCCGAAAAGAAACCATCACGGCTACACACGCGGTTGATGTATTTTAGTTAAGGTCAAGTGTCAAGTTCTCTACAACCGGATATTAACAAATTCCCATCTGCCACATAACCACGGGCACGGCTTTCGAAAGACAATACCCTGCAGGGGTGTCCCAACTTAGCCCATTATAAGCTCTCACGGTCAACGAAGGATAAACCTTCTCCCGGGAAGACCCGATCAGTCTCGGAATCCCGGTTTACAAGACATTTCGATAATGGTAAAACAAGGCCAGCAAAGCCGCCCGATGTGCCGACAAATCCCGATAGGAGCTGCACATATCTCGTTCTCAGGGCAACACCGGATGAGACATCCTACGAGTAAAACCAGACCTCGAGTTTCCATGAGGGGGCCCCGCAGTCTACTCAGTTCGAACCAACACTCGAAGGAGCACTGGCCCGGGGGGTTAAAAATAAGATGACCCTTGAGTCTGCAGAACCCAAGGGAAAAGGGAATAGGTGGTAGCAAATGGTAAAACCAAGGTTGGGCCTTGCTGGAGGAGTTTTATTCAAAGCGAACTGTCAAGGGGGTCCCATAAATCACCCAACCGCGTAAGGAACGCAAAATCAAGGAACATAACACCGGTATGACGGAAACTAGGGGCGGCAAGAGTGGAACAAAACACCAGGCATAAGGCCGAGCCTTCCACCCTTTACCAAGTATATAGATGCATTAATTAAATAAGAGATATTGTGATATCCCAACAGAGTTCATAAAATCCATGGTCCAACAAGGAACAAACTTAATCTTCACCTGCAACTAGCAACGCTAGAAGAAGGGGTCTGAGCAAAAGCGGTAACATAGGCAAGCAACGGTTTGCTAGGAAGGGTGAAAAGGTTAGAGGCTGACATGGCAATAAGGGAGGCATGATATAGCAAGTGGTAGGTAGCGCGGCATGGAAATAGAACGGACAACTAGCAAGCAAAGATAGAAGTGATTTCGAGGGTATGGTCATCTTGCCTGAGATCCCGCAAGGAAGAAGATCGAGTCCATGATGAAGACAAACGGACGTAGTCGAACGAATCCCCACAACTCCGGAACGGAACCGAAGCTAACGAGAGAAGCAACCCGGAAAGAAACAAACAACATAGTAAACAACCACCACATACACATGGCATGATGCACAAACAAATATGATGCATGTCCGGTTTAAAAATGCATGGCATGGCAAGGTGCAACAAACAACACTACAAATTAAGTGGAGCTCAATATGCAACGAGTTGCATATTGACGAAACACCACATTTAATTATTTATTTCTCTCTCGTTTATGTACCCAACAATATTAAATGTTATTAACCATGGCAAGAGGTGAAGCATAATTAAACAACCTATCTAGGCAAGTTTAAAAGAGGCCGGAAATAACAAACGACAATTCTGATAAATCCTCATGTCATTTAGCAATTTAAAACAAACACGATTTTAAACATTTAAATGTTGTTATCATGATGCGGATGACAATGCAAGTTTTAAGCAATTTTTATGAAAATGTTGACATGAAGATGATTAGGAGCATTTGGTCACCATGGCAGAAAGAATTGGGTGCCACGGCGATGAAAACGGAAACGATGCCATGGCAACGTCCCGGTTCCGATGACTCGCGGAGATACCGGTGCAAAAGAAGTGGGCGTGTGGGCGCGCTCGATCCCGACCTGCTGCTCGAAGCAGGGGAAGCAGCGGCGCGGGGCGCTGGAGGAGGCGCGCGGGCGGCTCCTTGCTGCAGCAGTCAACGGCGGGACTCGGCGAGTGCAAGGGACGGCGAGGACGAGCAGATCCAGTCGGTGCTTGACGTTTCCGGCGCGGAGGAGGACGGGAATGGATTCCCGGTGGACCGAGGCAGGTCGGGGACGGCAACAGTGGAGCTCCGGGGCAACGACGACCTCTTGTTGCTACAGAGGCGTGTTCGAAGTAGAGACGATGCAGCGGTCGCAGGTGTAGCGACCAGACCTCAAACAGTCTGTGCTGCTATGCACCAGTGTCATCCCTAGATCAGTAATGCTGACACGCACAGTACAAATGGAGGACTTATAACAGAGTAGCAATCACACACTTATTACAACTAATATCTCAAAAGAGAATAAGTATGATAAATATGGCTTAAGGCCATCTAAATACGATAACAGCGGAAGGCTTCGAAGATAAGTGAGTCCATCAACTCCAACGGCATCACTGAGTATAAGACCACGACCTAAGGCACCTTACTCATCGTCTGAAAAGTCTGCAACATGGAACGTTGCAGCCCGGAAACGGGTCAGCACATGGAATATGCTGGCAATGTAACACATAGAGAATAATGAACATAATAATGCTATACTACATGCATATATGGCTGGTGGAAAGCTCTATGGTTACAGTTTTGCGAAAAGCCAATTTTTCCCTACTGCAAAGGAATAAATTTTATTTAACTGTCATGGTGGTTGTTAAACATTGAGAAGGTACCTCCAACTCAATCCCAATTAAGTAACATCATTAAACCCAACAAAATTAATTAAAGTAACATGATGAGATTCACATGATAATCCAGGGACTAGATACTCAAGATGTCCATAACCGGGGACACGGCTAACCATGATTAGTTTATACACTCTGCAGAGGTTTGTGCACTTTTCCCCACAAGACTCGATCTCCTCCGTTGGGATTCTCGCACTTCATGGTGTTTGAGAAACGGATGACCGAGACACAGTCTTTCAGAAGCGTTAACTCTCTACTCCGGGTAGACCATACCACCTACATCCCCTACATCTACTAGTCTACCTCTTCAAGAGCTCACACAACATACTCAACTATGCTAGAGCCCATAATAGCTTGTGGCTGCACACGGAAGTTTCTAGCATGAATAATCTCATGATCCCTTTGAGCCTGGGTGGCGGTCCATAGGATGATCACGCGGGTACTCCGGGATATCCAAAAATACAGGCAACACTGGGTTCTCCAGGTGCCTCAATCCACCCATATGTGAGTTTTAGTTTCCACCTTAAGTAAACCATTAATTAACAATCTCACATCTGTCATGAATATCTCTCAAACCTAATCCACGTCTACAAGCATAGCATAGCGATATAATAGAAAACGTAGAAGTAACTCCCAAGGGTTTGATAATAAATCAGGTAATAGGTACTACCTCAACTACTTCCCAATACCCACAATTTAATTAGATCCTAACCATGCAATTTTTGAGGATTGATCTAATGCAATAAAAACTGGGTATGGAAGAGTATGATCAAAGTGTTACTTGCCTTGCTGATGATCCGCGAAACCTAGCGATTCGAAGTAACAAACGGCGCACTCCGGGTACTCTATCGCAAACAAACAAGCAAACAATAAGTAATCATCTAATGCACAATTAAAACTCAAATAAAATATCCAACCAGAAAGTTCAACTTAAGAACTCCGGTTTGCAAAAAGAATCAAATCGAACGAAGCAACGAAAGTCAAACGGCGAAAGAAACAAGCTTCGTTTACTAATCTGGATCTAGGTCAAATTTTACAGTAGCAAAAACTTGTTTGAGTGGATTAAACGGAAAGAGAATTTTGAGACGAAACTCCAGGCGCTTGAATCGCCTGAGTCCGATAAACGAGCGAAAAGTTAAACGAAAACGAAGTTCTGATCTGAAATCACGATCTGGAATATCGCGGAAAAATCCGACGAAAAAGAAAAACTGACGAACAGTTAAACGAACGGACGTTCGTTAACAGCGAAAATCCGACGAACACGTTCGTTAAAACGAACGGGTCGGTGAATGTTCACTAAGTAATAAAACCGAAAAAATAAACCGATCTGAAAAAAAACGAAAACTAGGGTTTAGAAAAAAAATAAACCGAATCGGTTTTTTTTCTTAAAAAAACCGGACTCGGCGGCGGGGGCTTCGGCTATCTCGGCAGGCAGCGCCGGCGGGGCGACGGGGCTCGGGCGAGGCTTGGGCAGCGGCGGGGCTCGGCGGGAGGCAACGGGCGGCGGCGGGTGCGGGTCGGGGCGGCGGCGGGGTGAGGAGAGGAGGCGGGGTGGGGGTATATAAGGAGGGGGAGGGGGTGGCGCGGAGGAGGGGGCAAGGCGGCGGCGGCGAGGCGTGCTCGAGGCGGCCTCGGGCGGCGGCGGCCGTGCGCGGGAGGGAGACGACGCGGGCGGGCCGGCCTGGCTCGGCTGGGCCTTGGCCCAGTCGGGCGTGGTTTTTTTTAAATATTCGCTGAATCTAAAAAAAATCGCAGAAAAATAAATAAAAATCCAAAATTGTTAAAACAAATTTTCTCCCTCTAATTAAAATAATTAGAACAAGGTGAACATTTTTTTGGCTCAAAATGCAGTTTTGAAAACGTGCAATTTTTTTAATGCAAGTAAAATTGCAAATAAAATCCGAATAAAATCAAATATTTGATTTTAATATTTTTCCTCCAATATTTCAATTATTTTGGAGAAGTCATATTTTCTCCTCTCATTTATTTTAATATGAAATATTTTTCGGAGAGAAAAATAATTAAAACCAAAAATCCTCGTTTTATGATTTGATAAAAATCAAATATAAAAAATCGGGAAAATCCCCAACTCTCTCCGAGGGTCCTTGAGTTGCTTAGGATTTATCGAGGATTTGCCAAAATGCAATAGAATATGCTATGCAATGATGATCTAATGTATAACATTCCATTGAAAATTTGGGATGTTACAGCAGGGTTCAGAGAGGTCGCGAGGTTCAGGCGGGAATGGACGCCGGCGGCGCGGACGAGGTGAAGGCCTCCGGCTGAGAAACTCCAGGCGGTGGCGCTGCAAGCTCAGGGACGCGAGCATCCATGGCGTCGGGTTCTTGCTAGAGAAGGGAGAGGCAGGAGAGATTAGAGAGGTTGAGAGGGAGAGAAGTAGGGGGTAAATGAAGAGAAGGCAGGGTGTGGCGACCTGGTGGTTGCCGGCGGCGGCGCTGGTCTTCGGACGCGAGGCGAGGAGGAGGCCAGGGACGAGGCAGGGCTCGTGCAGGAGAAGGAGGAGCGCTGCGGGATTGGTCCAGTGAAGAAAACGAGGGAGGATTTGGATCGGGGAAGAACCCGAGGTGGGAGGAGACAAAAGAGGAGTGGCGGCGGTGGCTAGGAGGATGGATGGGACATCTCCCTAGAAGTTAGGGTTTTTCCATATTTAGATTAGGGGTCTTTATATAGGGAAAGAAAGGGGTATTTTGGATCATCTGATTAAAATCGGACGGCTGAGAAAATATAGTTTAGGAAGTCCAATGAAGAAAACGGTGATGTTTTATAGATGTTTGGGGATGATCCAAATCCAACGGTAACAACAAACCGGGTCGGGTACGGGACAACTTTCGGACGCGCCGGAGGGGATCGCGGGCTGACGAAAGAGGTTAGTTGGTTTGACAAGAGGGAACCGAAAACACGGTTGGTCTCGGAATGGTCAACGAAGACAAGGGGGCAACGCGGCAACTACGAACGAATGCAAGTTTGAAAACAAAGACGGCAACAGAGTGCTGATGCAACGCGAATGATGCGATGATGAATGCCACAAACAATTAAAACACACGACAACAATGAAATAACTGGAAGGCTTCTGGAGCGTCGGTCTCGGGGCGTTACAAGACCACATACATCTCATCAAAATATCGAACGAATACCAAATTCACATGACTACTAATCGCAAGACTTCTCCCATGTCCTCAGGAACAAACGTAACTACTCACAAAGCATATTCATGTTCATAATTAGAGGGGTATTAATATGCATATAGGATCTGAACATATGATCTTCCACCAAATAAACCAACTAGCATCAACTACAAGGAGTAATCTATTGGAAATATGCCCTAGAGGCAATAATAAAATGGTTATTATTATATTTCCTTGTTCATGATAATTGTCTATTGTTCATGCTATTATTGTGTTATCCGGAAATCGTAATACATGTGTGAACACATAGAACATAACATGTCCCTAGTGAGCCTCTAGTTGACTAGCTCGTTGATCAATAGATGGTTACGGTTTCCTGACCATGGACATTGGATGTCATTGATAACGGGATCACATCATTAGGAGAATGATGTGATGGACAAGACCCAATCCTAAGCATAGCACTAGATTGTGTAGTTCGTTTGCTAAAGCTTTTCTAATGTCAAGTATCATTTCCTTAGACCATGAGATCGTGCAACTCCCGGATACCGTAGGAATGCTTTGGGTGTACCAAACGTCACAACGTAACTGGGTGGCTATAAAGGTGCACTGCAGGTATCTCCGGAAGTGTCTGTTGGGTTGGCACGGATCGAGACTGGGATTTGTCACTCCGTATGACGGAGAGGTATCTCTGGGCCCACTCGGTAATGCATCATCATAATGGGCTCAATGTGACTAACTAGTTAGTCACGGGGTCATGCATTACGGAACGAGTAAAGTGTCTTGCCGGTAACGAGATTGAACGAGGTATTGGGATACCGACGATCGAATCTCGGGCAAGTAACGTACCGATTGACAAAGGGAATTGTATACGGGATTGCTTGAATCCTCGACATCGTGGTTCATCCGATGAGATCATCGTGGAACATGTGGGAGCCAACATGGGTATCCAGATCCCGCTGTTGGTTATTGGCTAGAGAGCGGTCTCGGTCATGTCTGCATGATTCCCGAACCCGTAGGGTCTACACACTTAAGGTTCGATGACGCTAGGGTTATAAGGAAGATTTGTATGTGGTTACCGAATGTTGTTCGGAGTCCCGGATGAGATCCCGGACGTCACGAGGAGTTCCGGCATGGTCCGGAGGTGAAGATTTATATATGGGAAGTCATCATACGGTCACCGGAAATATTCGGGGGTATATCGGTATTGTACCGGGACCACCGGAGGGGTTCCGGGGGTCCATCGGGAGGGTCCACCTGCCCCGGAGGGCCTTATGGGCTGTAGGTGGAAGGGAACCAGCTCCTAAGTGGGCTGGGCGCCATCCCCCCTAGGGCCCATGCGCCTAGGGTTGGGGCGAACCCTAAAGGGGGCGCCCCCTTGCTTGGGGGGCAAGCCCCCTCCCCCTTGGCCGCTGCCCCCCCTCTGGATCTCATCTAGAGGGGTCGGCCCCCTTCCCCCTTCTCCCTATAAATAGAGGGGTAGGGGGAGGGCTGCAGCACCACATCCAAGGCGTAGCCCCTCCCCTCCCCAACACCTCTCCTCCTCCGCGTGAGCTTGGCGAAGCCCTGCCGGAGAACTGCCACTCCATCACCACCACGCCGTCGTGCTGCTGTTGGAGCCCTCTTCCTCAACCTCTCCCTCCTCCTTGCTGGATCAAGGTGCGGGAGACATCACCGGGCTGCATGTGTGTTGAACGCGGAGGCGCCGTTGTTCGGCGCTTGGATCGGAATCAACCGCGATCTGAATCGCTACGAGTACGACTCCCTCATCCGCATTCTTGTAACGCTTCCATCTCGCGATCTTCAACGGTATGAAGATGTACTTCCCTCTCTCTCGTTGCTAGTTACTCCATAGATTGATCTTGGTGATGCGTATAATTTTTTTAATTTCTGCAACGATCCCCAACAGTGGCATCATGAGCTAGGTCTATGCGTAGTTTCTATGCACGAGTAGAACACAAGTTGTTGTGGGCGTCGATTTTGTCAATTTACTTGCCGTTACTAGTCTTATCTTGATTCGGCGGCATCGTGGGATGAAGCGGCCCGGACCGACCTTACACGTACGCTTACGTGAGACAGGTTCCACCGACTGACATGCACTAGTTGCATAAGGTGGCTAGCGGGTGTCTGTCTCTCCCACTTTAGTCGGATCGGATTCGATGAAAAGGGTCCTTATGAAGGGTAAATAGAAATTGGCATATCACGTTGTGGTTTTAGCTTAGGTAAGAAACGTTCTTGCTAGAAACCTATAGCAGCCACGTAAAAGTTTGCAACAACAATTAGAGGACGTCTAACTTGTTTTTGCAGCATGTGTCATGTGATGTGATATGGCCTGAAGAATGTGATGAATGATATATGTGATGTATGAGATTGATCATGTTCTTGTAATAGGAATCATGACTTGCATGTCGATGAGTATGACAACCGGCAGGAGCCATAGGAGTTGTCTTAATTTATTTATGACCTGCGTGTCAACTGAAACGTCATGTAATTACTTTACTTTATTGCTAACCGTTAGCCATAGTAGTAGAAGTAATAGTTCGCGAGACAACTTCATGAAGACACGATGATGGAGATCATGATGATGGAGATCATGGTGTCATGCCGGTGACGATGATGAACATGGCGCCCCGAAGATGGAGATCAAAAGGAGCAAAATGATATTGGCCATATCATGTCACTATTTGATTGCATGTGATGTTTATCATGTTTTACATCTTATTTGCTTAGAACGACGGTAGCATAAATAAGATGATCCCTCGCTAAAATTTCAAGAAAGTGTTTCCCCTAACTATGCACCGTTGTGAAGGTTCGTTGTTCCGAAGCACCACGTGATGATCGGGTGTGATAGGTTCTAACGTTCGAATACAACGGGTGTAAGCCAGATTTACACACGCAATACACTTAGGTTGACTTGACGAGCCTAGCATGTACATACATGGCCTCGGAACACAAGAGACCGAAAGGTCGAGCATGATTCGTATAGCAGATACGATCAACATGAAGATGTTCACCGATGATGACTAGTCCGTCTCACGTGATGATCGGACACGGCCTGGTTGACTCGGATCATGTATCACTTAGATGACTAGAGGGATGTCTGTCTGAGTGGGAGTTCATTAATAATTTGATTAGATGAACTTAGTCTAAAATCTTTACAATATGTCTTGTAGATCAAATGACCCACGCTAATGTCAACCTCAACTTCAACACGTTCCTAGAGAAAACCAAGCTGAAAGACGATGGTAGCAACTATACGGACTGGGTCCGGAACTTGAGGATCATCCTCATAGCTGCCAAGAAAGCATATGTCCTTGAAGCACCGCTAGGTGAAGCACCCGTCCCAGCAAACCAAGACGTTATGAACGCCTAGCAAACACGTGTTGATGATTACTCCCTGGTTCAGTGCGGCATGCTTTACAGCTTAGAACCGGGGCTCCAAAAGCGTTTCGAGTAGCACGGAGCATATGAGATGTTCCAAGAGCTGAAAATGGTTTTCCAAGCTCATGCCCGGGTCGAGAGATATGAAGTCTCCGACAAGTTCTACAGTTGTAAGATGGAGGAGAATAGTTCCATCAGCGAACACATACTCAAAATGTCTGGGTTGCACAACCGCTTGTCTCAGCTGGGAGTTAATCTCCCGGATGACGCGGTCGTTACAGAATCCTTCAGTCGCTTCCACCAAGCTACAAAAGCTTTGTGATGAACTTCAATATGCAGGGGATGGAGAAAACCATTCCTGAGGTATATTCGATGCTGAAATCAGCGGAGGTGGAGATCAAAAAGGAACATCAAGTGTTGATGGTGAATAAGACCACTAAGTTCAAGAAAGGCAAGGGTAAGAAGAACTTCAAGAAAGACGGCAAGGGAGTTGCCGCGCCCGGCAAGCAAGCTGCCGGGAAGAAGACAAAGAATGGACCCAAACTTGAGACTGAGTGCTTTTATTGCAAGGGAAACGGTTCAAGAAAGGCAAGGGTAAGAAGAACTTCAAGAAAGACGGCGAGGGAGTTGCCGCGCCCGGTAAGCAAGCTGCCGGGAAGAAGACAAAGAATGGACCCACACTTGAGACTGAGTGCTTTTATTGCAAGGGAAACGGTCACTGGAAGTGGAACTGCCCCAAGTACTTAGTGGATAAGAAGGCCGGCAATACCAAAGGTATATGTGATATACATGTTATTGATGTGTACCTAACCAGCGCTCGTAGTAGCTCCTGGGTATTTGATACCGGTGCGGTTGCTCATATTTGTAACTCAAAGCAGGAGCTGCGGAATAAGCGGAGACTGGAAAAGGACGAGGTGACGATGCACGTCGGGAATGGTTCCAAGGTCGATGTGATCGCCGTCGGCACGCTACCTCTACATTTACCTACGGGATTAGTTTTAAACCTCAATAATTGTTATTTAGTGCCAGCTTTGAGCATGAACATTGTATCTCGATCTCGTTTAATGCGAGATGGCTACTCATTTAAATCCGAGAATAATGATTGTTCTATTTATATGAGAGATATGTTTTATGGTCATGCCCTGCTGGTCAATGGTTTATTCTTAATGAATCTCGAACGTGATGTTACACATACTCATAGTGTGAATGCCAAGAAATGTAAGGTTGATAATGATAGTCCCACATACTTGTGGCACTGCCGCCTTGGTCACATTGGTGTCAGACGCATGAAGAAACTCCATGCAGATGGAGTTTTGGAGTCTCTTGATTATGAATCATTTGACACATGCGAACCATGCCTCATGGGCAAAATGACCAAGACTCCGTTCTCCGGAACAATGGAGCGAGCAACCAACTTATGTGTGCGGTCCAATGAGCGTTGAGGCTCGCGGTGGCTATCGTTATGTTCTCACCCTCACTGATGACTTGAGTAGATATGGGTATGTCTACTTAATGAAACACAAGTCTGAGACCTTTGAAAAGTTCAAGGAATTTCAGAGTGAGGTTGTAGCGACCAGACCTCAAACAATCTGTGCTGATGTGCACCAGTGTCATCCCTGGATCAGTAATGCTGACACGCACAGTACAAATGGAGGATTTATAACAGAGTAGAAATCACACACTTATTACAACGAGTATCTCAAGAGAGAAATAAGTATGACAAATATGGCTTAAGGCCATCTAAATACGATAACAGCGGAAGACTTGGAAGATAAGTGAGTCCATCAACTCCAACGGCATCACTGAGTATAAGACCACGACCTAAGGCACCTTACTCGTCGTCTGAAAAGTCTGCAACATGAAATGTTGCAACCCGAAAACGGGTCAGCACATGGAATATGCTGGCAATGTAACACATAGAGAGTAATGAATATAATAATGCTATACTAGATGCATATATGGCTGGTAGAAGGCTCTATGGTTACAGTTTTGCGAAAAGCCAATTTTTCCCTACAACAAAGGAATGAATTTTATTTAACTATCATGGTGGTTGTTAAACATTGAGAATGGTTGACAGCATTCTCAATCCCAATTAAGTATCATCATCAAACCCAACAAAATTAATTAAAGTAACATGATGAGATTCACATGATAATCCAAGTACTAGATACTCAAGATGTCCATAACCGGGGACACGGCTAACCATGATTAGTTTATACACTCTGCAAAGGTTTGTGCACTTTTCCCCATAAGATTCGATCGCCTCCGCTTGATTCTCGCACTACATGATGCTTGAGAAACGGATGACCGAGACACAGTCTTTCAGAAGTGTTTGCACCTTACGAATGGGTAGACCGTTACACCTACTTTCCCCTACATCTGCTAGTCTACCACTGTCAGAGTTCACACAACTTAGTCAACTATGCTAGAGCCCATAATAGCTTGTGGCTGCACACGGAAGTTTCTAGCATGAATAATCTCATGATCCCTTTGAACCTGGGTGGCGGTCCAAAAGAAAAATAGGCAATCCTGGAATACCCAGGTACCTCAATCCAACCAGATGTGAGTTTTAGTTGCCACCTTAAGGTTAACCATTAATTAACAATCTCACATCTGTCATGGTAACACTCAAACCCAATCCACGTCTACTAGCATAGCATAGCAATATGAGCAAACGTAGAAGTAACTCCCAAGGGTTTGATAACAAAACAGGTAATAGGTACTACCTCAACTACTTCCCAATACCCACAATTTAATTAGACCCTAATCAAGCAATTGTTTGAGGATTGATCTAATGCAAAAAAAACTAGGTAGTAAAAGAAGTATGATCAAAGTGTTACTTGCCTTGCTGATGATCCGTGAAACCTAGAGATTCGAAGTAGCAAGCGGCGCACTCCGGGTACTCTATCGCAAACAAACAAGCAAACAATAAGCACTCATCTAATGCCCTGGTAAAACTCAAAAAAAGATCTAACCAGAAAGTTCAACTTAAGAACTCCGGTTTGCAAAAAGAATCAAATCAAACGAAGCAACGAAGGTCAAACGGCGAAAGAAACAAGCTTCGTTTACTAATATGGATCTAAGTCGAATTTTACAGTATCAAAAACTTGTTTGAATAGGTTAAACGGAAAGAGAATTTCGAGACGAAACTCTAGGCGCTTGAATCGCCTGATTCCGATAAACGAGCTAAAAGATAAACTAAAACGAAAAACAGATAAGAAATCGCGATTTGGGAAATCACGAAAAATGCGACGAAAAAAGAAAACTGACGAACAGTTAAACGAACGGACGTACGTTAACTGCGACAAACCGACGAACACGTTTGTTAAAACGAACGGATCGGCGAACGTTTACTAACTAACTAAACCAAAAGAAAAATAAACCGATCTATTTAAAAAATCTACGGTTTCAGAAAAAAAATAAACCGAAACGGTTTTAAAAAAACCGGCACGACGGCGGCGGCTTCGGTTATACCTCCGGCGAGGTATTCCAGCGGGCGGGACGGGGCTCCGGCGGGGTCTTCGGGTGCTGCGACGGGCGGCGGGGCTCGGGGAAGCGACGGGCGATGTCGAGGGGCGGCGGGCGGCGGGCGGCGGCGTTCGGGGCTTCCCGAGGCGGCGGCGATGGGCGGCTCCGGCGCGGCTCCTCCGGGCGGCGTCGGGTGCGGGGCGGGGTCGGGACGAGGTGAGGAGAGGGCGGCGGGGCTGGGGTACTTAAAGAGGGGGGTGCCGTGGGGAAGGGGGCGAACGCGGCGGCGGCGGCGTTCTCGAGTAGGACTCGGGTGGCGGCGGGTCTCCAGCTCGGGGACGACTCGGGCGGGAGCTGGGCCGTCGGCTGGGCTTCGGCCTAGTCGGCGCTCGCGCGTTTTTTTTAATAAATAAATTACGCCGAACCTAAAAAAATCGTAGAAAAATAAGTAAAGATCCAAAAATGCCGAAACAAATTTTCACCGTCTAATTAAAATAATTAGAACGAGATGAACATTTTCTTGGCCCAAAAATGCAGTTTTGAAAACGTGCAACTTTTTTAATGCAAATAAAATTGCAAATAAAATCCGAATAAAATCAAATATTTGATTTTAATATTTTTCCTCCAATATTTCAATTATTTTGGAGAAGTCATATTTTCTCCTCTCATATTTTAATATGAAATATTTTTTGGAGAGAAAAATAAATTAAACCAAAAATCCTTGTTTCATTATTTGATAAAAATCAAATATGAAAATCGCGAAAAATCTCCAACTCTCTCCGAGGGTCCTTGAGTTGCTTAGGATTTTCGAGGATTTGCCAAAATGCAATAAAATATGCTATGCAATGATGATTTAATGTATAAGATTCCAAATTGAAAATTTGGGATGTTACAAACCTACCCTCCTTAAGATGAATCTCGCCCTCGAGATTCGGGTTGGCTAGAAAATAGGTGAGAGTGGTTCTTCTGTAGATCTTCCTCTCGCTCCCAGGTGGCTTCGTCCTTGGTATGGTGACTCCACTGAACTTTGCAAAACTTGATAACCTTGCTGCGGGTGACTCGGCTGGCATACTCAAGAATCTTAACCGGTTTCTCCTCATAGGTCAAGTCACTATCCAACTGAATCGCTTCCAGTGGCACTGTATCTCTCAGTGGTATCTCGGCCATCTCTGCGTGGCACTTCTTCAACTGGGAAACGTGAAATACATCATGAACTCCTGACAATCCTTCAGGCAATTCCAGTTTTTAAGCAACTTCTCGCATACGCTCCAAAATTTTGTATGGTCCTACAAAACATGGCGCTAACTTTCCTTTAACTCCAAAGCGCTTAACTCCTCGAAGTGGTGATACTCGTAGGTAAACTATGTCTCCGACTTCGTGAACTGTCTCCTTGCGTTTGGAATCCGCATAACTCTTCTGCCTGGACTGGGCTACCTTGAGCCTATCGCGAATCAATTTCACCTTCTATTCTGATTCCTTAATCAAGTCTAGTCCAAACAACTGGCGGTCTCCAACTTCGTTCCACAAAAAGGGTGTTCTGCACCTCCTTCCGTACAAAGCTTCAAAAGGGGCCATCTTCAAACTAGATTGGTAACTGTTGTTGTAAGAAAACTCTGCATACGGCAAATTGTCGTCCCAACTAGATCCATAATCTAGTGCACAAGCTCTCAGCATATCTTCCAAAATTTGATTGAGTCTCTCGGTATGTCCGTCTGTCTGTGGATGAAAGGCTGTACTGAACTCTAGCCTGGTACCCAAAGTTTCATGTAACTGATTCCAAAACCTAGAAGTAAAATGGGTTCCTCTATCTGATACAATTGTCCTCGGAACTCCATGCAGACATACGATCCTGGTCATGTATATCTTTGCCAACTTAGCACTGGTGTAAGTGGTCTTCACTGGGATGAAATGAGCTACTTTCGTCAAATGATCGACTACAACCCATATCGATTCATAGCCTGAACGAGTCCTGGGCAATCCCGTTATAAAATCCATGCCTAGTTTATCCCATTTCCATTTGGGTATCGGCAATGGCTGTAGCAATCCTGCTAGCTTCTGATGCTCTGCCTTCACTCTCTGACATACATCGCAAACTGCTACATACTCCGCAATATCCTTCTTCATTCCGGTCCACCAGAAAGTATCCTTCAAATCCAAATACATCTTGGTATTTCCTGGGTGAATCATGGGCCTCTTGCAAGATCAACTTCCTGATCTCCGGATCATTGGGAACATAAACGCGGTCCTCAAACCATAAGGTATCGTGCTCATCCTCACGAAATCCCTTGGCTTTTCCTTTGCTCATCCTTTCCTTTATCTCGTCAATCTCCTTGTCTGTCTTCTGAGCTTCTCTGATCTATTCCATCAACTTCCTTCAGCCAAAACTCACATTCGCTGAACTTGGCGTATAGCTGATGTTCTCTAAGCTTCTCAAGTACCAAACGCAAATGCTCCTTATGCTCCTCTTCGTTCTTTGAGTAGACCAAAATGTCATCAATGAACACTACGACGAACTTATCCAAAAACTCCATAAACACTTTGTTCATCAGGTTCGTGAAATAGGCAGGTGCGTTAGTCAGACCAAATGACATAACGGTATACTCATATAGCCCATACCTGGTGGTAAAAGCCGTCTTAGGTATATCCTGCTCTCGAATCTTTAACTGATGGTATCTTGATCGTAGATCGATCTTGGAAAATACTTTAGCTCCTTGTAATCGGTCAAACAAATCATTGATCATCGGCAGTGGGTACTTATTTTTGATGGTCACTTCATTCAATCCTCGATAATCAACAACCATCCTCAACGATCCATCTTTCTTCTCCACTAGAAGTACGGGTGATCCCCAAGGTGAAGAACTTGGGCGAATATAGCCTTTATCCAGTAACTCCTTAATCTGCTTCTTAATTTCTTCCAAATCCTTAGTGGGCATCCTGTACGGTCTCTTAGATATCGGCCCTGTGCCTGGCAAAAGTTCAATCAAAAACTCTATGTCTCTATCTGGTGGCATGCCTGGCAACTCTTTTGGAAATACATCCGGGTAATCCTTCACCACTGGTACTTCTTCGTGTACAACTCCTGATAAGGAATTTACTTGAGTCCTCTTCGGCACATGCCGGGATACATACTTAATCCTTCTCCCTTCTGGGGTGGTAAGCAAATCGTCTTACTGGCGCAATCGATGTTTCCCCATACATCGATAACATATCCATACCCAATATCACATCCAATCTTTGCAACTCCAAAACTATTAGGTCTGAGGGGAAAACATGCCTACCTATGGCCAATGGCATCTGAAAACATCCTTGGCTTGCCATATACTCTGCTCCTGGCGAGGTTACTAACATAGGTGTTCTGAGAACTTTGGTGGGCAACTTAAACTTATCCACAAATCCCCTTGATATGTATGAATGCGATGCACCAGTATCAAAAAGAACGATTGCAGTAAATGACTTAACCAAAAACTTACCTATTACTGCATCTGGCTGAGCTTCAACCTCCTCCACGCTAACGTGGTTCACATGTCCTTTGTTGAAAGGGTTCGGCTTCTTCCCAGAGCTTCCATTGCCATTTCCATTGTGGGCTTCAGGACATTCATTGGCATAATGTCCAGTCTTCTGGCACTTAAAGCAAGTGACTTGGCTCAGGTCTCTCTTAGCTGGGGTTGAAGGGTTGGTACGGTTCTGGCCGTTGCTTCCTCCATTCCCATTACCATTCTTGGGGCCATTATGGTTGTGCGAACTACCTCCTCCATGGGTATGCTGAAACTGTCCTCCCGATTTCGGGGTAAAACGTGGCTTCTGCTGAGCTCCAGAATTGTACTTCCCTTGTCCATACTTCCTCTTACGGTTTTCAATCTGCTGCTGCTTCCCTTCAATCATGAGAGCTCTATCGACCAACTCCTGGTAGTTGTTGAAGGTTGCTACCATCAACTGCATGCTCAGCTCATCATTCAGTCCTTCTAGAAACTTCTCCTGCTTGGCTGCATCTGTAGCAACGTCATCTACAACATAACGTGCTAACTTACTAAAGTCCTCCACATACTGGCCTACGGTGTGTCCTCCTTGGCGTAGGTTGCGAAACTCACGCTTCTTCATGGCCATAGCTCCTGCTGAAACATGGGCAGTACGGAAGGCTTGCTAAAACTGGACCCATGTGACAGTGTCAATAGGGTGTGTGGCTGTGTAATTTTCCCACCATGATGCTGCGGGTCCATCTGTGCGGCAAATCGCACTCTCTCCGCATCTGTGCATCCTACAGTGGTCAACTCCCTTCCAACTTTGCGGAGCCAATCATCTGCAACAATCGGCTCGGTGCTGCAGGAAAACACCGGCGGATTTAGCCTCAAGAAACGGGCTAAGTGATCAACAGGTGGTGGTGGTGGGTTGTTGTTGTTGTTGTTGCCTTGGTTCTGTACTAATACTTGCATCAGGGCATTCTGCTGCTAAATCAACTGAGTGATCTCTGGTGGGAAAACAAATCCGGTGTCGCGTCTCGGAGGCATCTGATAGGTTTAGAAAAGATGAGAATTTAGAATAGAATGAGGTCTAGAGGGAAAACACTACCCATATGCACATGAGACAAACACAAACAATATCACTCAATCAAACAAGGCATACAATCGATCTAACTACCATTACAAAGTGCTCGGACTATACTATATACATGGGGGAAATACTACTACTGATTATGGGGGTCTACTAGAAATTTTGATCGGTCGAAGACTCCATGATATCTGCTCCAGCTTCATCAACAAAGTCATCTTCACTGGGGTCCGAGTCGGTGTCGTTGATGATGATGTAGTTATCCGGGCAAGTAGAATCATCATCTTCTCCTCCTGGTGCTGGGTCTCCCATGAATACACCGATCTTCTTTATCAGGTCGTCATTCTTTTCTAACAACGTGGCGATCTCCTCCTCATATCCATCGCGCGTAGACTTGAGTTCTTCCTCAAACTCAGTGATCTTGGTCAATGCCTTCTTCAGATCTATCATGTCTGCGCACATCTGGTTCTCCTGGCGACGAATGTGTTGGTTTTGCTCCTGGATGAAAGCTGCAATTGATCCATCCTTCTTGGTGGTGATCATCTTGTTGGGGAACGTAGCAATAATTCAAATTTTTCTACGCATCACCAAGATCAATCTATGGAGTCTTCTAGCAATGAGAGGGAAAAGAGTGCATCTACATATCCTTGTAGATCGCGAGCGGAAGCGTTCAAGTGAACGGGGTTGATGGAGTCGTACTCGTCGTGATCCAAATCACCGATGACCGAGCGCCGAACGGACGGCACCTCCGCGTTCAACACACGTAGGGTTGGGAAGACGTCTCCTCCTTATTGATCCAGCAAGGGGAGGGAGAGGTTGATGGAGATCCAGCAGCACGACGGCGTGGTGGTGGAAGCAGCGGGGATCTCGGCAGGGCTTCGCCAAGCTCAGCGAGAGGGAGAGGTGTCACGGGAGGGAGAGGGAGGCGCCAGGGGCTTGGGGTGCTGCTCCCATGCGCCTCCCCACTATATATAGGGGTGGAGGGGGCTGGTTTCTTGCCCTCCAAGTCCATTGGGGCGTTGGCAAAGGTGGGGGAAAGAAATCCCATCATTTCCCTTCCCCACCGATTGTTATCCCCCTTTTTAGGGATCTTGATCTTATCCCTTCGGGATATGATCTTATTCCTTCTACGGTGGGATCTTGGTGCGCCTTGACCAGGGGTGTGGGGCCTTGCACCCACTACCCACGTTCATGTGGGTCCCCCCATGCAGGTGGGCCCCACTTCGGAACCTTCTAGAACCTTCCCGGTACAATACCGAAAAATCCCGAACATTTTCCGGTGGCCAAAATAGGACTTCCCATATATAAATCTTTACCTCCGGACCATTTAGGAACTCCTCGTGACGTCCGGGATCTCATCCGGGACTCCAAACAACTTTCGGTTAACCGCATACTAATATCTCTACAACTCTAGCGTCACCGAACCTTAAGTGTGTAGACCCTACGGGTTCGGGAGACATGCAGAGATGACCGAGACGACTCTCCGGTCAATAACCAACAGCGGGATCTGGATACCCATGTTGGCTCCCACATGTTCCACGATGATATCATTGGATGAACCACGATGTCGAGGATTCAATCAATCCCGTATACAATTCCCTTTGTCAATCGGTACGTTACTTGCCCGAGATTCGATCGTCGGTATCCCAATACCTTGTTCAATCTCGTTACCGGCAAGTCACTTTACTCGTACCGTAACGCATGATCCCGTGGCTAACTCCTTAGTCACATTGAGCTCATTATGATGATGCATTACCGAGTGGGCCAGAGATACCTCTCCGTCATACGGAGTGACAAATCCCAGTCTCGATTCGTGCCAACCCAACAGACACTTTCGGAGATACCTGTAGTCCACCTTTATAGCCACCCAGTTACGTTGTGACGTTTGGTACACCCAAAGCATTCCTACGGTATCCGGGAGTTGCACAATCTCATGGTCTAAGGAAATGATACTTGACATTAGAAAAGCTCTAGCAAACGAACTACACGATCTTGTGCTATGCTTAGGATTGGGTCTTGTCCATCACATCATTCTCCTAATGATGTGATCCCGTTATCAATGACATCCAATGTCCATGGTCAGGAAACCATAACCATCTATTGATCAACGAGCTAGTCAACTAGAGGCTTACTAGGGACATGTTGTGGTCTATGTATTCACACATGTATTACGGTTTCCAGTTAATACAATTATAGCATGAACAACAGACAATTATCATGAACAAGGAAATACAATAATAACCATTTTATTATTGCCTCTAGGGCATATTTCCAACAGTCTCCCACTTGCACTAGAGTCAATAATCTAGTTCACATCACCATGTGATTAACACTCAAAGTTCACATCGCCATGTGACTAATACCCAAGAGTTTACTAGAGTCAATAATCTAGTTCACATCACCATGTGATTAACACTCAATGAGTTCTAGGGTTTGATCATGTTATGCTTACGAGAGAGGTTTTAGTCAACGGGTCTGCAACATTCAGATCCGTGTGTGCTTTACAAATCTCTATGTCATCTTGTAGATGCAGCTACCACGCGCTACTTGGAGCTATTCCAAATAACTGCTCTACTATACGAATCCGGTTCACTACTCAGAGTCATCCGGATTAGTGTCAAAGTTTGCATCGACGTAACCCTTTACGACGAACCCCCTTTCCACCTCCATAATCGAGAAAATTCCTTAGTCCACTAGATACTAAGGATAAGTTCGACCGCTGTCATGTGATCCCTTCCTGGATCACTATTGTACCCCTTGACTAACTCATGGCAAGGCACACTTCAGGTGCGGTACACAGCATAGCATATTGTAGAGCCTACGTCTAAAGCATAGGGGACGACCTTCGTCCTTTCTCTTTCTTCTGCCGTGGTCAGGTCTTGAGTCTTACTCAATACTCACACCTTGTAACACAGCCAAGAACTCCTTCTTTGCTGATCTATTTTGAACTCCTTCAAAATCTTGTCACGGTATGTATTCATTTGAAAGTACTATTAAGCGTTTTTGATCTATCCTTATAGATCTTGATGCTCAATGTTCAAGTAGCTTAATCCAGGTTTTCCATTAAAAACACTTTTCAAATAACCCTGGATGCTTTCCAGAAATTCTACATCATTTCTGATCAACAATATGTTAACAACATATACTCATCAAAAATTCTATAGTGCTCCCACTCACTTCTTTGGAAATACAAGTTTCTCATGAACTTTGTATAAACCCAAAATCTTTGATCATCTCATCAAAGCGTTCATTCCAACTCCGAGATGCTTACTCCAATCCTTAGAAGGATTGCTGGAGCTTTGCATACTTGTTAGCATCTTTCAGGATTGACAAAACCTTCTGGTTGTATCACATACAACCTTTCCTCAAGAAAATCGTCGAGGAAACAATGTTTTGACATCCTATCTGCAAGATTTCATAAATAATGCAGTAACTGCTAATATAATTCTAACAGACTCTTAGCATCGCTACGAGTGAGAAAGTCTCATCGCAGTCAACTCCTTGAACTTGCCGGAAAACATCTTAACGACAAGTCGAGCTTTCTTAATGGTGACACTTACCATCATTGTCTGTCTTCCCTTTAAAATCCATCTGTACCCAACAGCCTTACGACCATCAAGTAGTTCTTTCAAAGTCTATACTTTGTTTTCATACATGGATCCTCTCGGATTTTATGGCCTCGAGCCATTCGTCGGAATCCGGGCCCACCATCGCTTCTCCATAGCTCGTAGGTTCATTGTTGTCTAGCAACATGACTTCCAAGACAGGATTACGTACCACTCTGAAGTAGTACGCATCCTTGTCGTCCTATGAGGTTTGGTAGTGACTTGATCTGAAGTTTCATGATCACTATCATAAGCTTCCACTTCAATTGGTGTAGGTGCCACAGGAACAACTTCCTGTGCCCTGCTACACATTAGTTGAAGTGACGGTTCAATGACCTCATCAAGTCTCCACCATCCTCCCACTCAATTCTTTCGAGAGAAACTTTTCCTCGAGAAAGGACCCGTTTCTAGAAACAATCACTTTTGCTTCCAGATCTGAAATAGGAGGTATACCCAACTGTTTTGGGTATTCTATGAAGATGCATTTATCCGCTTTGGGTTCGAGCTTATCAGCCTGAAACTTTTTCACATAAGCGTCGCAGCCCCAAACTTTTAAGAAACGACAGCTTAGGTTTCTCTAAACCATAGTTCATACGGTGTCGTCTCAACGGAATTGCGTGGTGCCCTATTTAAAGTGAATGCGGTTGTCTCTAATGCCTAACCCATAAACGATAGTTGTAATTCGATAAGAGACATCATGGTATGCACCATATCCAATAGGGTGCAGTTATGATGTTCGGACACACCATCACAATATGGTGTTCCAGGCGGTATTAGTCGTGAAACAATTTCCACAATTTCTTAATTGTGTGCCAAACTCGTAACTCAGATATTCATCTCTATGATCATATCACAGACATTTTATCCTCTTGTCACGACGATCTTCAACTTCACTCTGAAATTACTTGAACCTTTCAATAATTCAGACTTGTGTTTCATCAAGTAAATATTCTCAGCATCTACTCAAATCATCTGTGAAGTAAGAACATAACGATATCCACTGCGTGCCTCAGCACTCATTGGACTGCACACATCAAATGTATTACTTCCAACAAGTTGCTCTCTTGTTCCATCTTACTGAAAACGAGGCCTTTCAGTCATCTTGCCCATGTGGTATGATTTGCATGTCTCAAGTGATTCAAAATCAAGTGAGTCCAAATGATCCATCTGTATGGACTTTCTTCATGCATATATACTAATAGACATGGTTCGCATGTCTCAATCTTTTCAAAAACGAGTGAGTCCAAAGATCCATCAACATGGAGCTTCTTCATGCGTTTTATACCAATATGACTCAAGTGGCAGTGCCACAAGTATGTGGTACTATCATTACTATCTTATATCTTTTGGCATGAACATGTGTATCACTACGATCGAGATTCAATAAACCATTCATTTTAGGTGCAAGACCATTGAAGGTATTATTCAAATAGACAGAGTAACCATTATTCTCCTTTAATGAATAACCGTATTGCGATAAACATAATCCAATCATGTCTATGCTCAACGCAAACACCAAATAATAATTATTCAGGTTTAACCCCAATCTCGATGGTAGAGGGAGCATGCGATGCTTGATCACATCAACCTTGGAAACACTTCCAACACATATCGTCATCTCACCTTTAGCTAGTCTCCGTTTATTCCGCAGCTTTTATTTCGAGTTACTAACACTTAGCAACCGAACCGGTATCTAATACCCTGGTGCTACTAGGAGTACTAGTAAAGTACACATTAATATAATGTATATCCAATATACTTCTGTCGACCTTGCCAGCCTTCTCATCTACGAAGTATCTAGGGTAGTTCTGCTTCAGTGACCGTTCCCCTCATTTCAGAAGCACTTAGTCTCAGGTTTGGGTTCAACCTTGGGTTTCTTCACTAGAGCAGCAACTGATTTGCCGTTTCATGAAGTATCCCTTCTTGCCCTTGCCCTTCTAGAAACTAGTGGTTTTACTAACCATCAACAATTGATGCTCCTTCTTGATTTCTACTTTCGCGGTGTCAAACATCGCGAGTTGCTCAAGGATCATCATGTCTATCCCTGATATGTTATAGTTCATCACGAAGCTCTAATAGCTTGGTGGCAGTGACTATGGAGAACCATCACTATCTCATCTGGAAGATTAACTCCCACTCGATTCAAGTGATTGTAGTACTCAGACAATCTGAGCACATGCTCAACGATTGAGCTTTTCTCCCTTAGTTTGCAGGCTTAAGAAACTTGTCAGAGGTCTCATACCTCTTGACGTGGGCATTAGTCTGAAATCCCAATTTCAGTCTTTGGAACATCTCATATGTTCTGCGACGTTTCAAAACCGTCTTTGGTGCCACAATTTTAAACCGTTAGCATCACACACTGAACTATCACGTAGTCATCAAAACGTGTATGTCAGATGTTTCGTAACATCTACAGACGACGCTCGAGGTTCAGCACACCGAGCGGTGCATTAAGGACATAAGCCTTCTGTGCAGCAATGAGGACAATCCTCAGTTTACGGACCCAGTCCGCATAATTGCTACTATCAACTTTCAACTAAATTTTCTCTAGGAACATATCTTAGTAGAACTAAAGCGTAAGCTACGACATTATTTGCAAAGACCTTTTGACTATGTTCATGATAATTAAGTTCATCTGATTATTTAATGAACTCCCACTTAGATAGACATCCCTCTAGTCATCTAAGTGATACATGATCCGAATCGACTAGGCCGTGTCCGATCATCACGTGAGACGGACTAGTCATCATCGGTGAACATCTCCATGTTGATCGTATCTACTATACGACTCATGTTCGACCTTTCGGTCTCTTGTGTTCCGAGGCCATGTCTGTACATGCTAGGCTCGTCAAGTCAACCTAAGTGTTTTGCTTGTGTTCCGAGGCCATGTCTGTACATGCTAGGCTCGTCAACACCCGTTGTATGCGAACGTTAGAATCTATCACACCCGATCATCACGTGGTGCTTCGAAACAACGAACCTTCGCAACGGTGCACAGTTAGGGGGAACACATCTCTTGAAATTTTAGTGAGGGATCATCTTATTTATGCTACCGTCGTTCTAAGAAATAAGATGTAAACATGACAAACATCACATGCAAATCATAAAGTGACATGATATGGCCAATATCATCTTGCGCCTTTTGATCTCCATCTTCGAGGCGCGGCATGATCACCTTCGTCACCGGCATGACACCATGATCTCCATCATCGTGTCTTCATGAAGTTGTCTCGCCAACTATTACTTCTACTACTATGGCTAACGGTTAGCAATAAAGTAAAGTAATTACATGGCGTTTTTCATTGACACGCAGGTCATACAATAAATTAAGACAACTCCTATGGCTCCTGCCGGTTGTCATACTCATCGACATGCAAGTCGTGATTCCTATTACAAGAACATGATCAATCTCATACATCACATATATCATTCATCACATCCTTTTGGCCATATCACATCACATAGCATACCCTGCAAAAACAAGTTAGACGTCCTCTAATTGTTGTTGCATGTTTTACGTGGCTGCTATGGGTTTCTAGCAAGAACGTTTCTTACCTACGCAAAAGCCACAACGGTGATATGCCAATTGCTATTTACCCTTCATAAGGACCCTTTTCATCGAATCCGATCCGACTAAAGTGGGAGAGACAGACACCCGCTAGCCACCTTATGCATCAAGTGCATGTCAGTCGGTGGAACCTGTCTCACGTAAGAGTACGTGTAAGGTCGGTCCGGGCCGCTTCATCCCACAATGCCGCCGAATCAAGATAAGACTAGTAACGGTAAGCAAATTGAACAAATCATCGCCCACAACTACTTTGTGTTCTACTCGTGCATAGAATCTACGCATAAACCTGGCTCATGATGCCACTGTTGGGGAACGTAGCAATAATTCAATTTTTTCTACGCATCACCAAGAACAATCTATGGAGTCTTCTAGCAACGAGAGGGAAAAGAGTGCATCTACATATCCTTGTAGATCGTGAGCGGAAGCGTTCAAGTGAACGGGGTTGATGGAGTCGTACTCGTCGTGATCCAAATCACCGATGACCGAGCGCCGAACGGACGGCACCTCCGCGTTCAACACACGTACGGTTGGGAAGACGTCTCCTCCTTCTTGATCCAGCAAGGGGAGGGATAGGTTGATGGAGATCCAGCAGCACGACGGCGTGGTGGTGGAAGCAGCGGGGATCTCGGCAGGGCTTCGCCAAGCTCAGCGAGAGGGAGAGGTGTCACGGGAGGGAGAGGGAGGCGCCAGGGGCTTGGGGTGCTGCTCCCATGCGCCTCCCCACTATATATAGGGGTGGAGGGGGCTGGTTTCTTGCCCTCCAAGTCCATTGGGGCGTTGGCAAAGGTGGGGGAAAGAAATCCCATCATTTCCCTTCCCCACCGATTGTTATCCCCCTTTTTTAGGGATCTTGATCTTATCCCTTCGGGATATGATCTTATTCCTTCTAAGGTGGGATCTTGGTGCGCCTTGACCAGGGGTGTGGGGCCTTGCCCCCACTACCCACGTTCATGTGGGTCCCCCATGCAGGTGGGCCCACTTCGGAACCTTCTAGAACCTTCCCGGTACAATACCGAAAAATCCCGAACATTTTCCGGTGGCCAAAATAGGACTTCCCATATATAAATCTTTACCTCCGGACCATTCCGGAACTCCTCGTGACGTCCGGGATCTCATCCGGGACTCCGAACAACTTTCGGTTAACCGCATACTAATATCTCTACAACTCTAGCGTCACCGAACCTTAAGTGTGTAGACCCTACGGGTTCGGGAGACATGCAGACATGACCGAGACGACTCTCCGGTCAATAACCAACAGCGGGATCTGGATACCCATGTTGGCTCCCACATGTTCCACGATGATCTCATCGGATGAACCACGATGTCGAGGATTCAATCAATCCCGTATACAATTCCCTTTGTCAATCGGTACGTTACTTGCCCGAGATTCGATCGTCGGTATCCCAATACCTTGTTCAATCTCGTTACCGGCAAGTCACTTTACTCGTACCGTAACGCATGATCCCGTGGCTAACTCCTTAGTCACATTGAGCTCATTATGATGATGCATTACCGAGTGGGCCCAGAGATACCTCTCCGTCATACGGAGTGACAAATCCCAGTCTCGATTCGTGCCAACCCAACAGACACTTTCGGAGATACCTGTAGTGCACCTTTATAGCCACCCAGTTACGTTGTGACGTTTGGTACACCTAACGCATTCCTACGGTATCCGGGAGTTGCACAATCTCATGGTCTAAGGAAATGATACTTGACATTAGAAAAGCTCTAGCGAACGAACTACACGATCTTGTGCTATGCTTAGGATTGGGTCTTGTCCATCACATCATTCTCCTAATGATGTGATCCCGTTATCAATGACATCCAATGTCCATGGTCAGGAAACCATAACCATCTATTGATCAACGAGCTAGTCAACTAGAGGCTTACTAGGGACATGTTGTGGTCTATGTATTCGCACATGTATTACGGTTTCTAGTTAATACAATTATAGCATGAACAACAGACAATTATCATGAACAAGGAAATACAATAATAACAATTTTATTATTGCCTCTAGGGCATATTTCCAACACATCTCCCATTGCTCATCTCGGCGTCCACAAATCTGATAAATAGTATCCTTAAGCTCCCTGTGGTAGACTTCTCGAATGCGTCCCATAGAGATGTGGGCTGCCATGCTCTTCCCTAGACTCCGGGTTGGTGCATCAAAGTAAAACTCTATAGGCTCAGTGACTGGCGTAAACGTCCTTCCTGGAACTTGAACTTGAATCTTCCAGCGCTCCTCTTCTGGTAGTGTGGCTTTGTAAGTCCCGGTGAAGCTTGGTATTCCGATGTTCAGGTACTTAGTGACTTCCTTCAAGTGTCGTCCAAAAGGTGTATCTTCATCCGGTTGCATGAACTTGTTCCTTGCATCCGCCATTCCTAAAAGAGTAGAAAGTGGAGAGGAGTCAGAAATGAGAAGAGAGTAGTGTTCTAGGGTTTAAGCTTAGTGGTCGTGTCCTACAGTCAGCGTGTGCTCTGATACCACCTTTGTAGTGACCAGACCTCAAACAGACTGTGCTGCTGTGCACCAGTGTCATCCCTAGATCAGTAATGCTGACACGCACAGTACAAATGGAGGATTTATAACAGAGTAGCAATCACACACTTATTACAACGAGTATCTCAAGAGAGAAATAAGTATGACAAATATGGCTTAAGGCCATCTAAATATGATAACAACGGAAGACTTGGAAGATAAGTGAGTCACTCAACTCCAACGGCATCACTGAGTATAAGACCAGGACCTAAGGCACCTTACTTGTCGTCTGAAAATTCTGCAACATGAAACGTTGCAGCCCGAAAACGGGTCAGCACATGGAATATGCTGGCAATGTAACACATAGAGAGTAATGAATATAATAATGCTATACTACATGCATATATGGCTGGTAGAAGGCTCTATGGTTACACTTTTGCGAAAAGCCAAATTTTCCCTACAGCAAAGGAATGAATTTTATTTAACTATCATGGTGGTTGTTAAACATTGAGAATGGTTGACAGCATTCTCAATCCCAATTAAGTATCATCATCAAACCCAACAAAATTAATTAAAGTAACATGATGAGATTCACATGATAATCCAAGTACTAGATACTCAAGATGTCCATAACCGGGGACACGGCTAACCATGATTAGTTTATACACTCTGCAGAGGTTTGTGCACTTTTCCCCACAAGACTCGATCGCCTCCGCTTGATTCTCGCACTACATGATGTTTGAGAAACGGATGATCGAGACACAGTCTTTCAGAAGTGTTTGCACCTTACGAATGGGTAGACCGTTACACCTACTTTCCCCTACATCTGCTAGTCTACCACTGTAAGAGTTCACACAACTTAGTCAACTATGCTAGAGCCCATAATAGCTTGTGGCTGCACACGGAAGTTTCTAGCATGAATAATCTCATGATCCCTTTGAACCTGGGTGGCGGTCCAAAAGAAAAACAGGCAATCCTGGAATACCCAGGTACCTCAATCCACCCGGATGTGAGTTTTAGTTGCCAGCTTAAGGTTAACCATTAATTAACAATCTCAGATCTGTCATGGTAACACTCAAACCCAATCCACGTCTACTAGCATAGCATAGCAATATGAGCAAACGTAGAAGTAACTCCCAAGGGTTTGATAACAAATTAGGTAATATGTACTACCTCAACTACTTCCCAATACCCACAATTTAATTAGACCCTAATCATGCAATTGTTTGAGGATTCATCTAATGCAATAAAACTGGGTAGTAAAAGAAGTAGATCAAAGTGTTACTTGCCTTGCTGATGATCCGTGAAACCTAGAGATTCGAAGTAGCAAGCGGCGCACTCCGGGTACTCTATCGCAAACAAACAAGCAAACAATAAGCACTCATCTAATGCACAGGTAAAACTCAAAAAAATATCTAACCAGAAAGTTCAACCTAAGAACTCCGGTTTGCAAAAAGAATCAAATCAAACGAAGCAACGAAGGTCAAACGGCGAAAGAAACAAGCTTCGTTTACTAATCTAGATCTAAGTCAAATTTTACAGTAGCAAAAACTTGTTTGAATAGGTTAAACGGAAAGAGAATTTTGAGACAAAACTCTAGGTGCTTGAATCGCCTGATTCCGATAAACGAGCTAAAAGATAAACTAAAACGAAAAACAGATAAGAAATCGCGATCTGGGAAATCGCGGAAAATCCGACGAAAAAAGAAAACTGACAAACAGTTAAACGAATGGACGTACGTTAACTGCGACAAACCGATGAACATGTTCGGTAAAATGAACAGATCGGCGAACGTTTACTAACTAACTAAACCAAAAGAAAAATAAACCGATCTATTTAAAAAAATAAATCTAGGGCTTCGGTTATACCTCCGTCGAGGTATTCCGGCAGGCGGGACGGGGCTCCGGCGGGGTCTTCGGGTGCGGCGAGTGGCGGCGGGGCTCGGGGAGGCGACGGGCGACGTCGAGGGGCGGCGGGCGGCGGCGATGGGCGGCTCCGGCGCGGCTCCTTCGGGCGGCGTCGGGTGCGCGGCGGGGTCAGGACGAGGTGAGGAGAGGGCGGCGGGGCTGGGGTACTTAAAGAGGGGGGTGCCGGGGGGAAGGGGCGAAGGCGGCGGCGGCGGCGGGTCTCCAGGTCGGGGACGACTCAGGCGGGAGCTAGGCCGTCGGCGGGGCTTCGGCCCAGTCGGCGCTCGCGTGTTTTTTTTAATAAATAAATTCTGCCAAACCTAAAAAAATCGTAGAAAAATAAATAAAAATCCAAAAATGCCGAAATAAATTTTCACCGTCTAATTAAAATAATTAGAACGAGATGAACATTTTCTTGGCCCAAAAATGCAGTTTTGAAAACGTGCAACTTTTTTAATGCAAATAAAATCAAATATTTGATTTTAATATTTTTCCTCCAATATTTCAATTATTTTGGAGAAATCATATTTTCTCCTCTCATATTTTAATATGAAATATTTTTCGGAGAGAAAAATAAATTAAACCAAAAATCCTTGTTTCATTATTTGATAAAAATCAAATATGAAAACCGCGAAAAATCCCCAACTCTCTCCGAGGGTCCTTGAGTAGCTTAGGATTTTCAAGGATTTGCCAAAATGCAATAAAATGTGCTATGCAATGATGATCTAATGTATAACATGCCAAATTGAAAATTTGGGATGTTACAGAGGTTGAGAATCAACGTGAGAGGAAAATAAAGTTCTTACGATCAGATCGTGGAGGGAAATATTTGAGTCACGAATTTGGCACACACTTAAGGAAATGTGGAATTGTTTCACAACTCACGCCGCCTGGAACACCTCAGCGTAATGGTGTGTCCGAACGTCGTAATCGCACTCTATTGGATATGGTGCGATCTATGATGTCTCTTACCGATCTACCGCTATCATTTTGGGGTTATGCTTTAGAGACTGCCGCATTCACTTTAAATAGGGCTCCGTCGAAATCCGTTGAGGCGACACCGTATGAATTATGCTTTGAGAAGAAATCTAAGCTGTCGTTTCTGAAAGTTTGGGAATGCGATGCTTATGTCAAGAAACTTCAACCTGAAAAGCTCGAACCCAGGTCGGAAAAATGCGTCTTCATAGGATACTCGAAGGAAACCATTGGGTATACCTTCTACCTCAGATCCGAAGGCAAGATCTTCGTTGCCAAGAATGGGTCCTTTCTGGAGAAAGAGTTTCTCTCGAAAGAAGTAAGTGGGAGGAAAGTGGAACTTGATGAGATGACCCCTCTCGAAATATAAAGTAGCGCAGCACAAGAAAATGTTTCTATGGTGCCTGCACCGACTAGAGAGGAAGTTAATGATGACGATCATGATCAAGTTACCACTGAACGTCATAGGTCCACAAGGACACGTTCCGCACCAGAGTGGTACGAAAACCCTGTCATGGAAATCATGTTGTTGGACAACGGTGAACCTTCGAACTATGAAGAAGCAATGGCGGGCCCAGATTCCAACAAATGGCTTGAAGACATGCAATCCGAGATAGGATCCATGTATGAAAACAAAGTATGGACTTTGACGGACTTGCCCGATGATCAGCGAGCGATAGAAAATAAATGGATCTTTAAGAAGAAGACGGACGCGGATGGAGATGTTACCATCTATAAAGCTCGACTTGTCGCTAAGGGTTATCAACAAGTTCAAGGAGTTGACTACGATGAGACCTTCTCACCCGTCGCGAAGCTGAAGTCCGTCCGAATCATGTTAGCAATTGCCGCATTCTACGATTATGAAATATGGCAAATGGACGTCAAAATGGCATTCCTTAACGGCTTCCTTAAGGAAGAATTGTATATGATGCAGCCGGAAGGTTTTGTCGATCCTAAGAATGCTGACAAGGTATGCAAGCTCCAGCGCTCAATCTATGGGCTGGTGCAGGCATCTCGGAGTTGTAACATTCGCTTTGATGAGATGATCAAAGCGTTTGGGTTTACACAGACTTATGGAGAAGCCTATGTTTACAAGAAAGTGAGTGGGAGCTCTGTAGCATTTCTCATATTATATGTGGATGACATATTATTGATGGGAAATGATATAGAATTCTTGGAAAGTATAAAGGCCAATTTGAATAAGTGTTTTTCAATGAAGGACCTTGGAGAAGCTGCTTATATATTAGGCATCAAGATCTATAGAGATAGATCAAGACGCCTCATTGGTCTTTCACAAAGTACATACCTTGACAAGATATAGAAGAAGTTCAATATGGATCAGTCCAAGAAGGGGTTCTTGCCTGTATTGCAAGGTGTGAGATTGAGCACAGCTCAATGCCCGACCACGGCAGAAGATAAAGAAAAGATGAGTGTCATCCCCTATGCCTCGGCCATAGGGTCTATTATGTATGCCATGTTGTGTACCAGACCTGATGTAAACCATGCCGTAAGTTTGGTAGGAAGGTACCAAAGTAATCCCGGCATGGAACACTGGACAGCGGTCAAGAACATCCTGAAGTACCTGAAAAGGAGTAAGGATATGCTTCTCATTTATGGTGGTGACAAAGAGCTCGTCGTAAAGGGTAACGTCGATGCTAGCTTCGACACAGATCTGGATGACTCTAAGTCACAAACCGGATACGTGTATATTTTCAATGGTGGGGCAGTCACCTGGTGCAGTTGCAAGCAAAGCGTCGTGGTGGGATCTACATGTGAAGCAGAGTACATGGCAGCCTCGGAGGCAGCACATGAAGCAATCTGGATGAAGGAGTTCATTGCCGACCTAGGAGTTATTCCCAACGCATCGGGGCCGATGACTCTCTTCTGTGACAACACTGGAGCTATTGCCCTTGCCAAGGAGCCCAGGTTTCACAAGAAGACTAGGCACATCAAGCGTTACGGTAACCAAAGATCGCGAGCGGAAGCATTCCAATGAACGTGGATGACGGAGTCGTACTCGCCGTGATCCATATCACCGATGACCAAGTGCCGAACGGACGGCACCTCCGCGTTCAACACACGTACGGTGCAGCGACGTCTCCTCCTTCTTAATCCAGCAAGGGGGAAGGAGAGGTTGAAGGAGATCCAGCAGCACGACGGCGTGGTGGTGGATGTAGCGGGATGCCGGCAGGGCTTCGCCGAGCTTCTACGAGAGAGAGAGGTGTAGCAGGGGAGGAGGGAGGCGCCCAAGGTTGTAATGTTGCTGCCCTCCCTCCCCCCTTTATATAGGCCCCCTGGGAGGGGGGGCCGCCGGCCAAGATCCATCTGGAGGGGGGGGCGGCGGCCAAGGGGGGTGGCTTGCCCCCAAAGGCAAGTGGGGCGCCCCCCACCCTAGGGTTTCCAACCCTAGGCGCAGGGGGAAGGCCCATGGGGGGCGCCCAGCCCACTAGGGGCTGGTTCCCTTCCCACTTCAGCCCACGGGGCCCTCCGGGATAGGTGGCCCCACCCGGTGGAACCCGGGGACCCTTCCGGTAGTCCCGGTACAATACCGGTAACCCCTGAAACTTTCCCGGTGGCCGAAACTTGACTTCCTCTATATAATTCTTCACCTCCGGACCATTCCGGAACTCCTCGTGACGTCCGGGATCTCATCCGGGACTCCGAACAACTTTCGGGTTTCCGCATACTCATATCTCTACAACCCTAGCGTCACCGAACCTTAAGTGTGTAGACCCTACGGGTTCGGGAGACATGCAGACATGACCGAGACGCCTCTCCGGTCAATAACCAACAGCGGGATCTGGATACCCATGTTGGCTCCCACATGTTCTACGATGATCTCATCGGATGAACCACGATGTCGAGGATTCAATCAATCCCATATGCAATTCCCTTTGTCAATCGGTATGTTACTTGCCCGAGATTCGATCGTCGGTATCCCAATACCTTGTTCAATCTCGTTACCGGCAAGTCTCTTTACTCGTACCACAATGCATGATCCCGTGACTAACACCTTAGTCACATAGAGCTCATTATGATGATGCATTACCGAGTGGCCCAGAGATACCTCTCCGTTACACGGAGTGACAAATCCCAGTCTCGATCCGTGCCAACCCAACAGACACTTTCAGAGATACCCGTAGCGCACCTTTATAGTCAGGCAGTTACGTTGTGACGTTTGGCACACCTAAAGCACTCCTACGGTATCCGGGAGTTGCACGATCTCATGGTCTAAGGAAAAGATACTTGACATTGGAAAAGCTCTAGCAAACGAAACTACACGATCTTTTATGCTATGCTTAGGATTGGGTCTTGTCCATCACATCATTCTCCTAATGATGTGATCCCGTTATCAATGACATCCAATGTCCATAGTCAGGAAACCATGACTATCTGTTGATCAACGAGCTAGTCAACTAGAGGCTTACTAGGGACACGTTGTGGTCTATGTATTCACACATGTATTACGATTTTCGGATAACACAATTATAGCATGAACAATAGACAATTATCATGAACAAAGAAATATAATAATAACCATTTATTATTGCCTCTAGGGCATATTTCCAACAACCTACTAGTACCAATCCCGGACTTGGAGACAAGAATTGGATACAAGAGATGAACTAGGGTTTTGAGAGGAGATGGTGCTGGTGGAGATGTTGATGGAGATTGCCCTCTCCCAATGAGAGGAGCGTTGGTGATAACGATGGCAATGATTTCCCCCTCCCGGAGGGAAGTGTCCCCGGCAGAACAGCTCTACCGGAGCCCTAGATTGGTTCCGCCAAGGTTCCGCCTCGTGGCGGCGGAGTCTCGTCCCGAAAGGTTGCTTATGATTTTTCCCTTGACGAAAGAATTCATATAGCAGAAGATGGCCACCGGAGAGCCAACAGGGGAGGGGGCCCACGAGGCAGGGGGCGCGCCCCCCACCCTCGTGGCCAGGTGGGGCCCCCTCTGACATACTTCTTTCGCTCAATATTTTTTATTATTTCCAAAAATAACTTTCGTGGAGTTTCAGGACTTTTGGAGCTGTGCATAATAGGTCTCTAATATTTGCTCCTTTTCCAGCCCAGAATTCCAGCTGCCGACATTCTCCCTCCTTATGTAAACCTTGTAAAATAAGAGAGAATAGGCATAAGTATTGTGACATAACGTGTAATAACAGCCCATAATGCAATAAATATCGATATAAAAGCATGATGCAAAATGGACGTATCAGTATGAGAACAAAGTGTGGACTTTGGTGGATTTTCCCAATGATCGGCAAGCCATTGAGAATAAATGGATTTTCAAGAGGTAGACAGAGACTGATGGTAATATCACTATCTACAAAGCTCGACTTGTCACAGAAGTGTTTTTGACAAGTTCAAGGGGTTGACTACAATGAGACTTTCTCACCCGTAGCGATGCTCAAGTCCGTCCGAATCATGTTAGCAATTGTCGCATTTTATAATTATGAAATCTGGCAAATGGATGTCAAAAACTGCATTCCTTAATGGATATTAAAGAAGAGTTGTATATGATGCAACCAGAAGTTTTGTCGATCCTAAAGGTGCTAGAAAAGTGTGCAAGCTCCAGCGATCCATCTATGGACAGGTGCAAGCATCTCAGAGTTGGAATATACGCTTTGATGAGGTGATCAAAGCATATGGTTTTATACAGACTTATGGTGAAGCCTGTATTTACAAGAAAGTGAGTGGGAGCTCTGTAGCATTTCTGATATTATATGTGGACGACATATTATTGATTGGAAATGATATAGAATTTCTGAATAGCAAAAAAAATGATACCTGAATATGATTTTTTCAATGAAAGACCTCGTTGAAGCTACTAATATATTGGGCATCAAGATCTATAGGGATAGATCGAGACGCCTAATAGGACTTTCACAAAGCACATACCTTGACAAGATTTTGAAGAAGTTGAAAATGGATCAGTCCAAGAAAGGGTTCTTGCCTGTGTTGCAAGGTGTGAAGTTGAGTAAGACTCAAAACCCGACCACGACAGAAGATAGAGAAGAATGAAAGTCATTCCCTATGCCTCAGCCATAGGTTCTATAAAGTATGCCATGTTGTGTACCAAACCTGTTGTGTACCTTGCCATGAGTTTGGCAGTACAATAGTGATCTAGGAGTAGATCACTGGACGATGGTCACAATTATGCTTAGTTATCTAAGAGGACTAAGGAGATATTTCTCGATTATGGAGGTAATAAAGAGTTCATCGTAAAGGGTTACATCGATGCAAGCTTTGACGCCGATTCGGAAGACTCCGAGTCTCAATCTCGATACATATTGAAAGTGGGAGCAATTAGCTAGAGTAGCTCCATACAGAGCTTTGTAGACATAGAAATTTGCAAAAATACATACGGATCTGAATGTGACAGACACGTTGACTAAACTTCTCTCACAAGCGAAACATGATCAATCCTTAATACTCTTGGGTGTTAATCACATGGCGATGTGAACTAGATTATTGAATCTAGTAAACTCTTTGGGTGTTGGTCACATGGCGATGTGAACTATGGTCGTTAAATCACATGGTGATGTGAACTAGATTATTGACTCTAGTGCCACTGGTGCGCGTTGGTCCTAAACAAACGGTTTAAACCCCTTTCCGCTACGGCATTTGGAACCGTCACCAAGTGAGTGTGGGCGATAGGGGGTCCTTCCTACACGACCCAGAAACCGTTGGGGATATGCCCTCCTAGCACACACGTTCGGCAAAATGAGGTCGTGTGCGACCGACAAGCGCTCAAATACGGAAATACGTATAGTAGAGCTAAAAAATACAATTATACAGAGAAATTGTTTCCGGTCACAAGTACATCCCGCACAGTCAGTCCCCGCTAAACGTTTCCGTTCGTATGCACATTCCACACAGTCGCTCCAAGGAAAACGTTTCCGTTCACAGGTACATCACACACAAAATCATTTGCGTTATTGAATGTATCACACACGGTCCGTAGAAGAAACTGTGTGGCAAAGGCTGTCTATCACACACAGTTTTTATGTGGTAAACGTTTGCGCAAGGTGGCCTAACGCAAACAGTTTTCAAGAGAAAGTCGTGTGTGATTGTTCATTGATCCAACATGGTTTATTCCTAGAAACTGTGTGCGTTGCCTGAGGTCATCGCTCACGGTATTTTCTCAACAACCGTTTGCAATAGCAAAACCCAATTAGCAGGCAAATTTGCCATTAGCAGGCTAATTATCTGATTATTCATAATCCATTTATTAATCTAATTGACATTTCATATTAAGCACACAATATATTTAATTTCCATATTAAGGAAGCAGAATTTCATAATTGAAATACATCAGAGTACAACATGATATAGCTTCAGCACTCAGCTACCCCATTACACAACTGCACCAGCAGCAAGTTCCACATGCAACATGTAGAACCTTTTGAAATTAGCATCATAGACGGTATATAGACAAATGCATCTCATCTGGAAAACTGCTGAAGCGGAAGGCGAATATTGAGCCTTCATTCATGTTGAAAGTCTTTGCAACTTTAGGCCAGTGCCTGTGGATGATTAACCGTCCGTCCTTCGTCCTCTTCAGGAACACTTCAATATTGAGCCGTGGGTGTTGTATGAAAACCTTCCTCGCCTCTTGACCATAGAGGTGGTGTGAGAGGTAATCATCGGTGAACTGCTTTGGAAAGGCTTGAAAACAAGGATGTGCATAAATATCTTCTCTATATTGGAAATGGGGCAAAGGAATAAAAAAGGCAAGGTATAATAGTTAGTACCATCTTGTAGTGAACTGATGTCTTCTTCATTGTGCAGACAAAGATCTTGTTGTTTTTTGTCGCTAATTTCTTTATCCTAACAATCTTTCTGAGTTTCTTGATTTGATTGATATTCATGAACAACTCATTTCCCCATATGCAAAAAGTGTCGGACATTGGGTCAAAACCTCTAACAGCCGGACCTACATGTGCAAGACCAAATTATTAAAAACCTAAATATTAGAATGGTTCCTGCAATTGCACAATAATGTGCTATTAGACAATGGACCATGCACGTGCTAACCTCGATTGTAAACCTCAGTGCTTCCCATTGTTTCCCTGCAACACATATAAGGTAGTTAGTCATTAGGTTAAGTAAGGGTTCGCATGCTATCAGTAAAATATGTTGATGAAAAATAATCACATTGCAGATTCATCAGATTAATTGAAGCCATATGGAAAACCCATTTATCCAAACCAAGCATGATTAAGAACTAGGAAATATAGCACTTGTATATGTTTGTCATGTATTAAGTGCAGCCAAATTCGATTTATTCCTCACATGCACAACAATACAAAATTCTACCCATGACAATTGGACATCGCATTGCAGAATTGAACCAAGCAGTTAACTAAACACCACAACAAATGAACCAAACATTAACTGAGCACCACATTGGACAATATAATATACTCCTAATAGAAGATCAGATAGTTAACCAAACAGTTAACTACAGCCAATTGTATTTGTTTCTCATGTATTTACGACAGCCAAATTCATTTTATTCCTCACATGGTATACAATAACAGAATGCACCCACAATTTTGTAAAAATAAATTCGATTTATTTCTCACATGGAAGACAATACAAAATTGCAGCCTGAAGAATTGAACATCACATTTGCAGAATTGAAGCAAATAGTTAACTGAAGATGACAACTAATTAACAAAATAGTTAATAAGTGAGCAGCACACTGCACGACATATAGAACATATACACTAGAGCAACAGATTGCATGGTAAAATTAGATAGCACAATTCACTAGAATTTGTGAAGGAAAGGCAGGAGCAGCACACGCAATGGGTAAAGCGAGCATGCTTCTGGGGGTCGGCACGAATGGCAGCCATCACGACCTCATCCGCACGTGCGGCCGCAATTTGCTTCTCCGTTGCACCGGCGGTCGGGGCATATGGGATGTGGAAGGAGGAGGAGGATGGGGGTCGGGTGTGGATTACCTGCCTGGATAAAGGAGGCCGAGCAGCATGAAGGAGGGTCGCCGACAAGGAGGCGGCACTGCAAGCAAGGAGTGAAGGTTTTAACTTGGAAAGGAAGGCGGAAAGAGGGGAAATGTGGCTTTTGGTAAGGAGGAGGGGGCGGGGAGGTAGATATTTCCACGGAAGCCGATAATTTGGAATCGCTTCAGCGAAAAAACTGGCGCGCAAAGTGTCATCTGACACGGTCCCTTATTCAGAACTGTGTACGATATGTGGACATCGCAAACGATTCAGATAGCTTAACCCGTGTGTGATGAGTTTGAACGTCAAAAGTATTAGTTCGAATTTCCATGGTTACAGTGGTCATCCATGTCATTGCATAATTTGGGTACACAAAGGAGACTACAGCACACCCACACTTCTTAATCGAGCAAGTTCAGCAATTAAATAGAGCTAGCTGACCTAAACATTACTCTAAAAAATTAAAGACCGGCGCTCTTAATTAAACAAAACAAAGAGTACTACTACTGCTGGTGCTCGTCGATCTCCGCCGCCGCCGCCGCCTCCATGTCCAGCTCGCGCCCGACGGTCTCCTGGGGAAGGGGCTCCATGGCATCCAACGCACCATACTCGGCAAGCATCTCGCCATCCGCCATCTCTTTGGAAAAGGCCGCCATGAGCTGGGCATGGGTGAACACGATCTGGGCTTGGACGGGCACCGTCATCGCAAGGTATGCGGCAGACGAACAGACGGCTACTCGAACGCTCTCGGCGATTGCCAGCTCTTCGGCCGTGGGTTGCCGGCATGAATTTCAAACACCAGGGCACCATTGATTGCCGGCAAAACAATGAGATGCCTGGTTTTTAAATTCTAGTAAATCCAAAACTCGTCTGAAATTCATGAAACTTGGCATGCTATCATGGAGCGTCATCAACATGCCGTGGTACAAATTTTGTCCCATTTGGGGCAGGTTTGGGTATATGCTTCTCACAAACTGGAGCTTCTCACAAGAAGCATGATGGTTTTCGGTAGGGAACGTCCCACCTTTGGGGACGAAAACGATGTCCATTGCCTCTTATTGCTTTCAAAATTTTTCTCGTGTCAACATAGAACAACAGGAGTGTTGTGTGAATTTTTCTGATTTTTTGGGGTTCGTTTGGACATTTTTATGCATTAACTGAGTTTTCAATGCATTTATGTGCATAATTCATTTGAACTACATGAACATGCTCCAGTTCATATAAATTGGTCGAAAAATAAAATCTGTGTCCTTTGGTGCATGCTTAGGTCCCATGCAAGAAATGGGGACGAATTTCAAACACCAGGGCACCGTTGATTGCCGGTAAAACATTGAGATGCCTGGTTTTTAAATTATAGTAAATCCAAAACTCGTCTGAAATTCATGAAACTTGGCATGCTATCATGGAGCGGCATCAACATGCCGTGGTACAAAGTTTGTCCCATTTGGGGCAGGTTTGGGTATATGCTTCTCACAAACCGGAGCTTCTCACAACAAGCATGATGGTTTTCGGTAGGGAACGTCCCACCTTTGGGGACGAAACGATGTCCATTGCCTCTTATTGCTTTCAAATTTTTTTCTCGTGTCAACATAGAACAACAGGAGTGTTGTGTGAATTTTTGTGATTTTTCGGGGTTCATTTGGAGATTTTTATAAATTAACTGAGTTTTCAATGCATTTATGTGCATAATTCATTTGAACTACATGCACATGCTCCAGTGCATATAAATTGGTCGAAAAATAAAATCTGTATCCTTGGGTGCATGCTTAGGTCCCATGCAAGAAATGGGGATGAATTTCAAACACCAGGGCACCGTTGATTGCCGGTAAAACATTGAGATGCCTGGTTTTTAAATTATAGTAAATCCAAAACTCGTCTGAAATTCATGAAACTTGGCATGCTATCATGGAGCGGCATCAACATGCCGTGGTACAAAGTTTGTCCCATTTGGGGCAGGTTTGGGTATATGCTTCTCACAAACCGGAGCTTCTCACAACAAGCATGATGGTTTTCGGTAGGGAACGTCCCACCTTTGGGGACGAAACGATGTCCATTGCCTCTTATTGCTTTCAAATTTTTTCTCGTGTCAACATAGAACAACAGGAGTGTTGTGTGAATTTTTGTGATTTTTCGGGGTTCATTTGGAGTTTTTTATAAATTAACTGAGTTTTCAATGCATTTATGTGCATAATTCATTTGAACTACATGCACATGCTCCAGTGCATATAAATTGGTCGAAAAATAAAATCTGTGTCCTTGGGTGCATGCTTAGGTCCCATGCAAGAAATGGGGATGAATTTCAAACACCAGCGCACCGTTGATTGCCGGTAAAACATTGAGATGCCTCGTTTTTTAATTATAGTAAATCCAAAACTCGTCTGAAATTCATGAAACTTGGCATGCTATCATGGAGCGGCATCAACATACCGTGGTACAAAGTTTGTCCCATTTGGGGCAGGTTTGGGTATATGCTTCTCACAAACCGGAGCTTCTCACAACAAGCATGATGCTTTTCGGTAGGGAACGTCCCACCTTTGGGGACGAAACGATATCCATTGCCTCTTATTGCTTTCAACTTTTTTTCTCGTGTCAACATAGAACAACAGGAGTGTTGTGTGAATTTTTGTGATTTTTCGGGGTTTGTTTGGACATTTTTATGCATTGACTGAGTTTTCAATGCATTTATGCGCATAATTCAAATTTGAACTACATGCACATGCTCCACTGCATATAAATTGGTTGAAAAATCAAATATGTGTCCTTGGGTGCATGCTTAGGTCCCATGCAAGAAATGGGAATGAATTTCAAACACCAGGGCACCATTGATTGCCGGTAAAATATTGAGATGCCTGGTTTGTAAATTCTAGTAAATCCAAAATTTTGTTAACCATTCACGTGACACCACGTGTCTTGGTTTTAATTGTTGTAGGAGGTGCCGTGCGGACAGCTGCTTGACCTTGACTGAACGGGAGGCGTGCGAGCGCCGTCCGGTGGGCAGGCTGACCGAGAGGCGTGCAAGCTATCCTCGAGTGCGTGATACGTCTCCAACGTAACTATAATTTTTTATTGTTCCATTCTATTATATTATCTGTTTTGGATATTTAATGGGCTTTACTATGCACTTTTATATTATTTTTGGGACTAACCTATTAACCGAAGGCCCGGTGCAAATTGCAGTTTTTTTGCCTATTTCGGTGAATATCAAACGGAGTCCAAACGAAATGAAACCTTCGGGAGAGTTATTTTTGGAACAAACGCAATCCAGGAGACTTGGAGTGGAGGTCAAGAAAGAACTGAGGAGGCCACGAGGTAGGAGGGCGCGCCTAGGGGGTAGGCACACCCCCCTCCCTCATGGGCCCGTCGTGGCTCCACCGACCTACTTCTTTCGCCTATATATACTCATATACCCTGAAAACATCTGAGAGCACCACGAAAACCTATTTCCACCGCCGCAACCTTCTGTACCCGTTAGATCCCATCTTGGAGCCTTTTCCGGCGCTCCACCGGAGGGGGAATCGATCACGGAGAGCTTCTACATCAACACCATAGCCTCTTCGATGATGTGTGAGTAGTTTAGCACAGACCTTCGGGTCCATAGTTATTAGCTAGATGGCTTCTTCTCTCTCTTTGGATCTCAATACAAAGTTCTCCACGATTCTCTTGGAGATCTATTCGATGTAATTCTTTTTGCGGTGTGTTTGTCGAGATCCGATGAATTGTGGGTTTATGATCAATATTATCTATGAACAATATTTGAATCTTCTCTGAATTCTTTTATGCATGGTTTAATTATCTTTGCAAGTCTCTTCGAATTATCAGTTTAGTTTGGCCTACTAGATTGATCTTTCTTGTAATGGGAGAAGTGCTTAGCTTTGGGTTCAATCTTGCGGTGTCCTTTCCCAGTGACAGCAGGGGCAACAAGGCACGTATTGTATTGTTGCCATCGAGGATAAAAAGATGGGGTTTATATCATATTGCTTGAGTTTATCCCTCTACATCATGTCATCTTGCCTAATGCGTTACTCTGTTCTTATGAACTTAATACTCTAGATGCATGCTGGATAGCGGTCGATGTGTGGAGTAATAGTAGTAGATGCAGAATCGTTTCAGTCTACTTGTCGCGGACGTGATGCCTATATACATGATCATGCCTAGATATTCTCATAACTATGTGCTTTTCTATCAATTGCTCGACAGTAATTCATTCACCCACCGTAAATTATGCTATCTTGAGAGAAGCCACTAGTGAAACCTATGGCCCCCGGGTCTATCTTTCATCATATTATCTTCCTATCAATTCACTATTCCTTCCGTCTTTTATTTTGCAATTTTTACTTTCCAATCTATATCATAAAAATACCAAAAATATTTATCTTATTATCTCTATCAGATCTCACTTTTGCAAGTGGCCGTGAAGGGATTGACAACCCCTTTATCGCGTTGGTTGCAAGGTTCTTATTTGTTTGTGTAGGGAGGCGACTTGTGCATAACCTCCTACTGGATTGATACCTTGGTTCTCAAAACTGAGGGAAATACTTACGCTACTATGCTGCATCACCCTTTCCTCTTCAAGGGAAAACCAACGCAGTGCTCAAGAGGTAGCAAGAAGGATTTCTGGCACCATTGTCGGGGAGGCTTACACCAAGTCAAGTCAAGATTTGATCTCCCGCCAACGTGCGATTTCTGGCGCCGTTGCCGGGGAGGCTAACGTTAAGTCAAGACATACCAAGTACCCATCACAACTCTTATCCCTCGCATTACATTATTTTCCATTTGCCTCTCATTTTCCTCTCCCCCACTTCACCCTTGTCGTTTTAATTCGCCCTCTTTTCCGTTCGCCTTTTTGTTGCTTGCTTCTTGTGTGCTTGTGTGTTGGATTGTTTGTCACGATGGCTCAAGACAATACTAAATTGTGTGATTTTTCCAATACCAACAATAATGATTTTCTTAGCACCCGATTGCTCCTCTTACCGATGCTAAATCTTGTGAAATTAATGCTGCTTTGTTGAATCTTGTCATGAAAGATCAATTCTCTGGCCTTCCTAGTGAAGATGCCGCTACTCATCTAAACAAATTTGTTGATTTGTGTGATATGCAAAAGAAGAAAGACGTGGATAATTATTTTGTTAAATTGAAGCTATTTCCGTTTTCGCTTAGAGATCGTGCTAAAACTTGGTTTTTGTCTTTGCCTAAAAATAGTATTGATTCATGGAATAAGTGCAAAGATGCTTTTATCTCTAAGTATCCCCCCCCCCCGCTAAGATCATCTCCCTTAGAAACGATATTATGAATATTAAGCAACTTGATCATGAGCATGTTGCACAATCTTGGGAGATGATGAAATTAATGATTCGCAATTGGCCTACACATGGATTAAATTTATGGATGATCATACAAAATTTTTATGCTAGATTGAACCTTGCATCTAGAAATCTTTTAGATTCGGCCGCGGGATGCACTTTTCTGGAAATCACTTTAGGCGAAGATACTAAACTCCTAGATAATATTATGGTTAATTATTCTCAATGGCACACCGAAAGATCTACTAGTAAAAAGGTTCATGCGATAGAAGAGATTAATGTTTTGAGTGGGAAGATGGATGAACTTATGAAATTGTTTGCTAATAAGAGTGCTCCTATTGATGCTAATGATATGCCTTTGTCTACTTTGATTGAGAATAATAATTAATCTATGGATGTTAATTTTGTTGGTAGGAATAATTTTGGTAACAACGCGTATAGAGGAAACTTTAATCCTAGGCCGTTTCCTACTAATTCCTCTAACAATTATGGTAATTCCTACAACAAATCTAATGGAAATTTTAATAAGATGCCCTCTGATTTTGAAACTAGTGTTAAAGAATTTATGATTTCCCAAAAGAATTTCAATGCTTTGCTTGAAGAAAAATTGCCTAAGATTGATGAATTGGCTAGGAACGTGGATAGAATTTCTCTTGATGTTGATTCTTTGAAACTTAGATCTATTCCACCTAAGCATTATATCAATGAGTCTCTCAAATCTATGAGAATTTCCATTGATGAGTGCAAGGAAAGAACCGCTAGGATGCGTGCCAAGAAAGACTGCTTTGTAAAAGCGTGTTCTTCTAGTTTTCATGACAATAGGGATGAAGATCTAAAAATGATTGATGTGTCTCCTATTAAATCTTTGTTTTGCAATATGAATCTTGATAATGATGGGACTGGAGACGAATCAACTTTAGTTAAAAGGCGTCCCAATGATTCGGAGTTATTAGATCTTGATGCAAAAATTGGTAAAAGTGGGATTGAAGAGGTCAAAACTTTACATAGCAATGAACCCACTATTTTGGATTTCAAGGAATTTAATTATGATAATTGTTCTTTGATAGATTGTATTTCATTGTTGGAATCCATGTTAAATTCTCCTCATGCTTATAGTCAAAATAAAGCTTTTACCAAACATATCGTTGATGCTTTAATGCAATCCTATGAAGAAAAGCTTGAAATAGAAGTTTCTATCCCTAGAAAACTTTATGATGAGTGGGAACCTACTATTAAAATTAAGATTAAATATCATGAATGCTATGCTTTATGTGATTTGGGTGCTAGTGTTTCCATGATTCCAAAAACTTTGTGTGATGTGTTAGGTTTCCGTGAATTTGATGATTGTTCTTTAAATTTGCATCTTGCGGATTCCACCATTAAGAAACCTATGGGAAGAATTAATGATGTTCTTATTGTTGCAAATAGGAATCATGTGCCCGTATATTTCATTGTTCTTGATATAGATTGCAATCCTACATGTCTTATTATTCTTGGTAGACCTTTCCTTAGAACGATTGGTGCAATTATTGATATGAAAGAAGGAAATATTAGATTCCAATTTCTGTTAAGGAAAGGCATGGAACACTTTCCTAGGAAGAAAATTAAATTACCTTATGAATCTATTATGAGAGCCACTTATGGATTGCATACCACAGATGATAATACCTAGATCTATTCTTGCCTTTATGCCTAGCTAGGGGCGTTAAACGATAGCGCTCGTTGGGAGGCAACAAAATTTTATTTTTGGTTCTTACTTTTTGGTTCTGTTTAGTAATAAATAATTCATCTAGCTTCTGTTTATATGTGTTTCCATGTTTTAAATTAGTGTTTGTGCCAAGTAGAACATTTAGGAAGACTTGGGTGAAGTCTTTATGATCTTGCTGTAAAAAACAGAAACTTTAGCGCTCACGAGATTAGCTGCCATTTTTTACTGGAGAGTGATTTTAGGTTGATTATTTTAGAAGATGATTAATAGAAAAATTACTCATGTCCACCAATTTATTTCAGAACTTTTGGAGTTGCAGAAGTATACGTTTGATCCAGATTACTACAGACTGTTCTGTTTTTGACAGATTCTGTTTTTCGTGTGTTGTTTGCTTATTTTGATGAATCTATGGCTAGTATCGGGGGGTATGAACCATAGAGAAGTTGGAATACAGTAGGTTTAACACCAATATAAATAAAGAATGAGTTCATTACAGTACCTTATGGTGGTGATTTGTTTTCTTATACTAACAGAGCTCATGAGATTTTCTGTTGAGTTTTATGTTGCGAAGTTTTCAAGTTTTGGGTAAAGATTTGATGGACTATGGAATAAGGAGTGGCAAGAGCCTAAGCTTGGGGATTCCCAAGGCACCCCAAGGTAAAATTTAAGGACAACCAAAAGCCTAAGCTTGGGGATGCCCCGGAAGGCATCCCCTCTTTCGTCTTCGTCTATTGGTAACTTTACTTGAGGCTATATTTTTATTCACCACATGATATGTGTTTTGCTTGGAGCGTCTTGTATGATTTGAGTCTTTTCTTTTTAGTTTACCACAATCATCCTTGCTGTACACACCTTTTGGGAGAGACACGCATGAATCGGAATTTATTAGAATACTCTATGTGCTTCACTTATATCTTTTGAGCTAGATAATTTTGCTCTAGTGCTTCACTTATATCTTTTTAGAGCACGGTGATGGTTTTATTTTATAGAAATAATTTATCTCTCATGCTTAACTTATATTATTTTTAGAGTCTTTTAGAACAGCATGGTAGTTTGCTTTGGCTATAAAATTAGTCCTAATATGATGAACATCCTAGATAGGTATAATAAAAACTATCATATAAAGCGCATCGAATACAATGAGAAGTTTGATACTTGATAATTGTTTTGAGATATGAAGATGGTGATATTAGAGTCATGCTAGTTGAGTAGTTGTGAATTTGAGAAATACTTGTTCTAAAGTTTGTGATTCCCGTAGCATGCATGTATGGTGAACCGTTATGTGATGAAGTCGGAGCATGATTTATTTATTGATTGTCTTCCTTATGAGTGGCGGTCGGGGATGAGCGATGGTATTTTCCTACCAATCTATCCCCCTAGGAGCATGCGTGTAGTACTTCATTTTGATAACTAATAGATTTTTGCAATAAGTATGTGAGTTCTTTATGACTAATGTTGAGTCCATGGATTATACGCACTCTCGCCCTTCCACCATTGCTAGCCTCTCTAATACCGCGCACCTTTCGCCGGTATCATACACCCACCATATACCTTCCTCAAAACAGCCATCATACCTACCTATTATGGCATTTCCATAGCCATTCCGAGATATATTGTCATGCAACTTACCACCTTTCCGTTTATTATGACCCGTTCCATCATTGTCATATTGCTTTGCATTATCATGTAGTTGACATCGTATTTGTGGCAAAGCCACCTTTATAATTCTTTCATACATGTCACTCTTGATTCATTGCATATCCCGGTACACCGCCGGAGGCAATCACATATACTCATATTTTGTTCCAAGTATTGAGTTGTAAGTAAATAAAAGTGTGATGATCATCATTATTAGAGCATTGTCCCAAGTGAGGAAAGGATGATCGAGACTATGATTCCCCCACAAGTCGGGATGAGACTCCAGACGAAAAGAAAAAAAAAAGAAAAAAGAGGCCATAAAAAAAGAGAAAAAGGCCCAAACAAAAAATATAAAAAAATGAGAGAAAAAAGAGAGAAGGGACAATGTTACTATCCTTTTACCACACTTGTGCTTCAAAGTAGCACCATGATCTTCATGATAGAGAGTCTCCTATGTTTTCACTTTCATATACTAGTGGGAATTTTACATTATAGAAGTTGGCTTGTATATTCCAATGATGGGCTTCCTCAAAATGACCTAGGTCTTCGTGAGCAAGCGAGTTGGATGCACACCCACTTAGTTTCTCTTGTTGAGCTTTCATACACTTAAAGCTCTAGTGCATCCGTTGCATGGCAATCCCTACTCACTCACATTGATATCTATTGATGGGCATCTCCATAGCCCGTTGATACGCCTAGTTGATGTGAGACTATCTTCTCCTTTTTGTCTTCTCCACAACCACCATTCTATTCCACATATAGTGCTATGTCCATGGCTCACGCTCATGTATTGCATGAAAGTTGAAAAAGTTTGAGAACATCAAAGGTATGAAACAATTGCTTGGCTTGGGTTGTGCATGATTAAATACTTTGTGTGATGAAGATAGAGCATAGCCAGACTATATGATTTTGTAGGAATAACTTTCTTTGGCCATGTTATTTTGAGAAGACATGATTGCTTGGTTAGTATGCTTGAAGTATTATTATTTTTATGTCAATATTAAACTTTTATCTTGAATCTTTCGGATCTGAACATTCATGCCACAATAAAGGAAATTACATTGAGAATTATGCTAGGTAGCACTCCACATCAAAAATTCTGTTTTTATCATTTACCTACTCGAGGACGAGCGGGAATTAAGCTTGGGGATGCTTGATACGTCTCCAACGTATCTATAATTTTTGATTGTTCCATGCTATTATATTATCTGTTTTGGATGTTTAATGGGCTTTACTATGCACTTTTATATTATTTTTGGGAATACCTATTAACCGAAGGCCCAATGCAAATTGCTGTTATTTTGCCTATTTCAGTGTTTCGCGGAAAAGGAATATCAAACGGAGTCCAAACGGGAGAGTTATTTTTGGGAAACCTTCGGGGGAGTTATTTTTGGAATAAACGCAATCCAGGAGACTTGGAGTGGAGGTCAAGAAAGAACCGAGGAGGCCACGAGGTAGGAGGGCGCGCCCAGGGGGGTAGGCGCGCCGCCCACCCTCGTGGGCCCCGCGTGGCTCCACCGACCAACTTCTTTCGCCTATATATACTCATATACCCTGAAAACATCCGAGAGCACCATGAAACCCTATTTCCACCGCCGCAACCTTCTGTATCCCTAAGATCCCATCTTGGTGCCTTTTCCGGCGCTCCGCCGGAGGGGGAATCGATCACGGAGGGCTTCTACATCAACACCATAGCCTCTCCGATGATGTGTGAGTAGTTTACCACAGACCTTCGGGTCCATAGTTATTAGCTAGATGGCTTCTTCTCTCTCTTTGGATCTCAATACAAAGTTCTCCTCGATTCTGTTGGAGATCTATTCGATGTAATTCTTTTTGCGGTGTGTTTGTCGAGATTCAATGAATTGTGGGTTTATGATCAAGATTATCTATGAACAATATTTGAATCTTCTCTAAATTCTTTTATGCATGATTTAATTATCTTTGCAAGTCTCTTCGAATTATCAGTTTGGTTTGGCCTACTAGATTGATCTTTCTTGCAATGGGAGAAGTGCTTAGCTTTGGGTTCAATCTTGCAGTGTCCTTTCCAAGTGACAGCAGGGGTAGCAAGGCACGTATTGTATTGTTTCCATCGAGGATAAAAAGATGGGGTCTATATCTTATTGCTTGAGTTTATCCCTCTACATCATGTCATCTTGCCTAATCCGTTACTCTGTTCTTATGAACTTAATACTCTAGATGCATACTGGATAGCGGTCGATGTGTGGAGTAATAGTAGTAGATGCAGAATCGTTTCGGTCTACTTGTCATGGACATGATGCCTATATACATGATCATGCCTAGATATTCTCATAACTATGTGCTTTTCTATCAATTGCTCGATAGTAATTCGTTCACCCACCATAAATTATGCTATCTTGAGAGAAGCCACTAGTGAAACCTATGGCCCCCGGGTCTATCTTTCATCATATTATCTTCCTATCAATTTACTATTCCTTCCATCTTTTATTTTGCAATCTTTACTTTCCAATCTATATCATAAAATACCAAAAATATTTATCTTATTATCTCTATCAGATTTCACTTTTGCAAGTGGCCGTGAAGGGATTGACAACCCCTTTATCGCATTGGTTGCAAGGTTCTTATTTGTTTGTGTAAGTACGAGGCGACTTGTGCATAACCTCCTACTGGATTGATACCTTAGTTCTCAAAACTGGGGGAAATACTTATGCTACTTTGCTGCATCACCCTTTCCTCTTCAAGGGAAAACCAACGCAGTGCTCAAGAGGTAGCAGTGCGCAGGCTCGCCGGGTAGCGTGCGAGCTGTACGCTGCGCAGGCTCACTGGGAAGCGAGCCCTTTGACTTCCATGGCCGCCCGCGTTGTTCGCATCCTCTCCATTAATGGCGCCCAAGCCGCAGTTTAATTCGCTTTTTAAATATAAGACACTCATCGCAAACGTTTTAGTTAGAACACCCATATGTGATACATCTCCAACGTATCTATAATTTATGCAGTATTCATGCTATTATATTATCCATCTTAGATGTTCTATATCCATTTATATGATATTTTATATGATTTTTGGGACTAACCTATTAACCTAGAGCCCAGTGCCAGTTTCTATTTTTTCCTTGTTTTTGAGTATCGCAGAAAAGGAATACCAAACGGAGTCCAATTGACGTGCCAGTTTTTGATGATTTTTTATGGACCAAAAGAAGCCCCCGGAGTAAAAGAGTTGGGCCAGAAGAGTCCCGGGCTGTACAGGAGGGTGGGGGCGCGCCCACCCCCCTGGGCGTGGGCCCCTATCTCGTGGACGACCGGAGACCCCCCTGACGTGAGACCTACGCCAAAAATTCCTATAAATACATAAACCTCCAAAAAATAACCTAGATCGGAAGTTCCACCGCCGCAAGCCTCTGTAGCTACGATAAATCAATCTAGGCCCTCTCTGGCACCCTGCTGGAGGGGGCCATCATCACCGAAGGCCATGGAGGAGGATCCCGGAGGGGCCATCATCGCCATGAAGGCCAAGGACCAGAGGGAGAACCTCTCCCCATCTAGGGGGGAGGCCGTGGACGAGGAAGCACAAGGGGGAGAACCTCTCCTCCTCTCTCTCGGTGGCGCTGGAGTGCCATCGGGAGGGGAATCATCGCCGCGGTGATCGTCTTCATCAACATCACCATCCTCATCTATTTTACACGGTCCACTCTCCCGCACCCCGCTGTAATCCCTACTTGAACATGGTGCTTTATGGAACATATTATGATCCAATGATGTGTTGCCATCCTATGATGTTTTGAGTAGATATCCTTTGTCTTTGGGTTGATTGATGATATAGATTGGTATGAGTTGTATGTTTTATTTTGGTGTTGTCCTATTGTGCCCTCCGTGTCGCGCAAGCATGAGGGATTCCCGCTGTAGGGTGTTGCAATACGTTTATGATTCGCTTATAGTTGGTTGCTTGAGTGACAAAAGCATAAACCCGAGTAAGGGGGTTCTTGCGTATGGGATAAAGGGGACTTGATGCTTTAATGCTATGGTTGGGTTTTACCTTAATGATCTTTAGTAGTTGCGGATGCTTGCTAGAGTTCCAATCATAAGTGCATATGATCCCAGAAGAGAAAGTATGTTAGCTTGTGCCTCACCCTCATATGAAATTGCAATAGTGATTACCGGTCTTGTTAACAATTGCCTACGATAATTCCGCACACCGACCCATCATTATTCCACACTCGCTATTTATAATATTTAGTAATATATTCTAACTTAATGATAACAGCACATACTTTTATGTTTTAGCTCTCCCATATCATGCAAAGTTATCCTCTTCATACCCACAACATAGTTTTATTTCTCGTTTCTAGTTGGAAGCAAACATTCGGTGTACGTAGAGTCGTATCAGTGGCAGATAGGACTTGAGAGAATATTGATCTTAACTTTAGCTCCTTGTGGGTTGGAAACTCCATACTTATCACTTCCACCTTTGGGAATTGCTACGATGATTCCAAGCACTTGGAGATTATCAAGCTCTTTTCTGGCGCCGTTGCCGGGGAGTAATAGCGTGGGGTTGATATTCTCGTGTGTGCTTGTTTGCTTTCTTCACTAAGTAGATTTTGTTTTTCCTTTTTGTTTCTGTTCAGTTGTGGTTGAAAAATACAAAAAAAATATAAAATAATAAAAATACAAAAACTTTACTTGCCTCTCATGCCTAAAAAGATTTTTTCAATAAGAGAAGTGATTGGAAGGTTATGCATTGGAGAAGTGAGGGTCGACCTTGGACACTTGTGTTCATGCTCATGGAAACAATGTAAAACATTTCATGGAAGCTTCTCTGAAAATAATTATCCCCTTGTATATATCCATTGTATTATAAAAATAATGTGCCAAGCTTTGGTTTTAGGATGATTAGATTGCTTGTTTACTATGTGCAGTACAAAAACAGAAACTTTGGCTGTAGCGCGTGAATTTGCATTTTTTTTACTGGGAAGTCAAATGGGTCTGAAACTTTTTGCACATTACTTATGTACAAATTTTTTAAATTGTCATATTTGTTTAGAATTTTTTGGAGTTACAGAAGTTTACTAAACTTCCAGATTACTATAGACTGTCCTACTTTTGACAGATTCTGTTTTTCGTGTGTTGTTTGCTTATTTTGATGAATCTATGGGTAGTATCGGGGGGTATGAACCATGGTGAAGTTGGAATACAGTAGATATAGTTCTAATATGAATTTTTAATAAGTTTGCAACAGTACCTAAAGGTAGTGATTTGCTTTATTATACTAATGGATCTCACCAAGTTTTTGTTAAAGTTTTGTGTGGATGAAGTGTTCAAAGATCGAGGAGCTATCAATATGAGAAGAATAAAGAGAGGCAAGAGTTCAAGCCTGGCGATGCCCAAGGCACCCCAAGTAAATATTTCAAGGATACTCAAGGATCTAAGCTTGGGGATGCCCCGGTTGCATCCCATCTTTCTTCTTCAACAATTATCGGTATACCTCGGTTTTTGTTTTGTTCACATGATTTGTGTCTTGTGTTTTTATTTTTTCTTTAAGAACCATGATAGTATGAGATATCCCTTCATCGATTTATAGAATGATTCATGTGCTTCACTTATATCTTTTGAGTATGACCTTATAGAATGCTCTTTGCGCTTCACTTAAATCTTTTGAGTATGGTTTTATAGAATGTTTCGTGTGCTTCACTTATATATTTTGAGCTTGGCTATTTATTAGACTATATTGATGGTAGAATGCTCCATGAACTTCACTTATATCTTTTGGAGTATGAATAATACTATCATCTAAGGCGGGTTTGGAAGAGTGTCAACTTTAGGAATTAGTGACCCCACTATTCCGAATGAGAAGAATTTTGCTTATGTGGAGAGTAGAAAATTCTCTATGCTTGTAGATCATGAAAAGAATGCTTTATGTGATAGTTATATTGATGAATTCATTCATGATGCTACTGAAAAATATTATGAGGGAGGAATATATGCTTGTAGGAGTTGCAATAATATCAAGTTTCCTCTCTATGTGCTTCAAGTTTTGAAGTTATACTTGTTTGCCTTCCTATGCTAGTTGATTCTTGTTCCTATAAATTATGTGTTCAAAAAATCCTGAGGCATAGGAAGTGGTCTAGATTCAAATGTGCTAGTCATATTCTTCATGATGCTATCTTTATGTTTCAATTCTTATCTTTTATGTGAGCATCATTGAAATCATCATGCCTAGCTAAAAGGCACTAAAGAAAAGCGCTTGTTGGAGACAACCCAATATTTACCCTTACTGTTTTTGTGTGTTTAAATTATTAAGCTACTGTAGTAATCATGTTTTATAACTTTTGTTTCAATAAAGTGCCAAGTAAGACCTTTGGGAAGACTTGGGTGAAAGTTAATGTGATCTTGCTGTAAAAAACAGAAACTTTGCGCTGACGAGATTAGCTGCCATTTTTTACAGAAGAGTGATTTTGAGTTGATTCTTTTTGCAGAAGATTAATAGAAAAATTCCTCACGTCCACCAATTTATTTCATAATTTTTGGAGTAGCACAAGTATGGTTTCTGTTCAGATCATTACAGACTATTCTGTTTCTGACAGATTCTGTTTTCGTTGCATAGTTTGCTTGTTTTCTAGTTTCTATGGCTTATATTTCTCAATATAAATTGTAGAAATGGTATGGTACAGTAGGAATTTTGTGAGAACAATTATGAACCTTGTCTTTGACAATACCAAAGTGAATGGTTTACTCTTTATCATACTAACCTATCTCACGAAGTTCCGTTAAGTTTTGTGTGATTGAAGTTTTCAAGCTTTGAGTGAGATATTGATATGAGGAGAATAAGGAGTGGAAAGACCCTAAGCTTGGGGATGCCCAAGGCACCCCAAGTTAATATTCAAGGAAGACTCAAGCGCCTAAGCTTGGGGATGCCCCGGAAGGCATCCCCTCTTTCGTCTTCAAAACTATCGGTATACCTTACTCGGAGCTATATTTTTATTCATCACATGATATGCGCTTTGCTTGGAGTGTATTTTCAATTTTACTTGCTGTTTGAATAAAATCATTGGATCTGAAATCTTGAATGAAAATGAATCCTCCCATGGCTAGTTAATTATTTGACTACTCAGTGTTCTTCACTTATATCTTCTGGAGTAGTTTGTCATTTACTCATGTGCTTCACGTATATCCTATGAGTAAATGGTTGAATGAATTGAATATCATAAATCTGAATAATATATGTTTCATATGCTTATACCATGGGGAGTAATGACTTCACATAGGATAAGTATAGGTAGTAAACTTATTTGAAAGTTAGCAAACGCAGAATTGGTCACTTGAACAATTCATGAAAGAATATTGAAGGAAGAGATATTTCACATATAAATATACTATCTTGGACACCTTTTGTAATTGTGAGCACTCATTAAAATATGACATGCTAAAAGGTTGATGTTGGACAAGGAATACAACGTAATGGGTTATGTTTTCTTATATCTGAAATAAAGTATATTGTCATGGATCATCCAACATGCTGAGTTTGCCTTTCCCCCTCATGCTAGCCAAATTCTTTGCACCAAGTAGAGATACTACTTGTGCTTCCGAATATCCTTAAACCCGGTTTTGCCATGAGAGTCCACCATATCTACCTATGGATTGAGTAAGATCCTTGAAGTAAGTTGTCACTGTTGCATGCAATAAAAAATTGCTCTCTAAATATGTATGATCTATTAGTGTGGAGAAAATAATCTTTATACGGTCTTGTGATATGGAAGCAATAAAAGTGACGGACTGCATAATAAAGGTCCCTATCACAAGTGGCAATATAAAGTGACGTTCTTTCGCATTAAGATTTTGTGCATCCAACTATAAAAGCACATGACAACCTCCGCTTCCCTCTGTGAAGGGCCTATCTTTTATTCTTGTCTTATACCTTATACAAGAGTCATGGTGATCTTCACCTTTCCTTTTTACATTTTATCCTTTGGCAAGCACATTGTGTTGGAAAGATCCTGATATATATATCCAATTGGATGTAAGTTATCATGAACTATTATTGTTGACATTACCCTTGAGGTAAAAGGTTGGGAGGCAAAACTATAAGCCCCTATCTTTCTCTCTGTCTGATTAAAGCTTTGGACCCACAAATATCACGTGAGTGTTAGCAATTATGAAAGATTAAATGATAGTTGAGTATGTGGAGTTTGCTGAATCAAAGCTCTTACATAGACCCTTCCCGAAAATAAGATGAATTGCTATTGTTTGATGACTGAGAACACGGTTTGTTAGTTTTCAAGAAAGTTTATGATCTATACTTTAACATGTGAATAGCTTGTTACTTGATCATGAAAAGTTTTATGAGATGAGCTACTGTTATGACATATAATGATGCTAGAAAAGGTGATTGAAATTATCATTGATCAAACTTGTGCACCTGCTAGCATCCACACTTCATAAATTATTTATTTTATCATTTACCTACTCGAGGACGAGCAGGAATTAAGCTTGGGGATGCTGATACGTCTGCAACGTATCTATAATTTATGAAGTATTCATGCTATTATATTATCCATCTTAGATGTTCTATATGCATTGATATGATATTTTATATGATTTTTGGGACTAACCTATTAACCTAGAGCCCAGTGCCAGTTTCTATTTTTCCTTGTTTTTTAGTATCACAGAAAAGGAATACCAAACGGAGTCCAATTGACGTGCCAATTTTTGATGATTTTTTATGGACCAAAAGAAGCCCCCGGAGTAAAAGAGTTGGGCCAGAAGAGTCCCGGGTTGTCCACGAGGGTGGGGGCGCGCCCACCCCCCTGGGCGTGGGCCCCTATCTCGTGGACGACCCGGAGACCCCCCCCTGACGTGAGACCTATGCCAAAAATTCCTATAAATACAAAAACCTCCAAAAAAACCCAGATCGGATGTTCCGCCGCCGCAAGCCTCTGTATCCACGAGAAATCAATCTAGGCCCTCTCTGGCACCCTGCCGGAGGGGGCCATCATCACCGGAGTCCATGGAGGAGGATCCCGGAGGGGCCATCATCGCCATTAAGGCCAAGGACCAGAGGGAGAACCTCTCCCCATCTAGGGGGGAGGCCATGGAGGAGGAAGCACAAGGGGGAGAACCTCTCCTCCTCTCTCTCGGTGGCGCCGGAGTGCCATCGGGAGGGGAATCATCGCCGCGGTGATCATCTTCGTCAACATCACCATCATCATCACCATCCTCATCTATTTTACGCGGTCCACTCTCCCGCACCCCGCTGTAATCCCTACTTGAACATGGTGCTTTATGCCACATATTATGATCCAATGATGTGTTGCCATCCTATGATGTTTTGAGTAGATATCCTTTGTCTTTGGGTTGATTGATGATATAGATTGGTATGAGTTGTATGTTTTATTTTGGTGTTGTCCTATTGTGCCCTCCGTGTCGTGCAAGCGTGAGGGATTCCTGTAGGGTGTTGCAATACGTTTATGATTCGCTTATAGTTGGTTGCTTGAGTGACAGAAGCATAAACCCGAGTAAGGGGTTGTTGCGTATGGGATAAAGGGGACTTGATGCTTTAATGCTATGGTTGGGTTTTACCTTAATGATCTTTAGTAGTTGCGGATGCTTGCTAGAGTTCCAATCATAAGTGCATATGATCCAAGAAGAGAAAGTATGTTAGCTTATGCCTCTCCCTCATATGAAATTGCAATAGTGATTACTGGTCTTGTTAACAATTGCCTAGGATAGTTCCGCACACTGACCCATCATTATTCCACACTCTCTATTTATAATATTTAGTAATATATTCTAACTTAATGATAACAGCACCTACTTTTATGTTTTAGCTCTCCGATATCATGCAAAGTTATCCTCTTCATAACCACAACGTAGTTTTATTTCTCGTTTCTAGTTGGAAGCAAACGTTCGGTGTACGTAGAGTCGTATTAGTGGCAGATAGGACTTGAGAGAATATTGATCTTACCTTTAGCTCCTTGTGGGTTCGACACTCCATACTTATCACTTACACCTTTGGGAATTTCTACGATGATTCCCTGCACTTGGGGATTATCAGTATGCAAACCGATAGCTTCCCTAGGAAGCCAAGAGAAAATGTACCGAGCAGGATTTCTGCAGCTCTTGATCACAAACGTTTTAGATAGAACACCCGTATGCAAAGTGAGAGCAGCGCAGGATTTGTGCTTCCCTTCAACACAAACGGTTGTTTTGGATGACTCGTGTGCAACCACGTACAAACAATTTGGTAAGATTTGTCAATCCTTGTAACACTGCGATTTGTCAAAATATGAAGCTAAAAATCACTAGCAGTATCTAATTTTTGCAACTAAAATCCAGTAATTAAGCATAGATTTCATTCATAGATTAAGCAGTCGTTCTTAATTTATACAAACAATTCAACTCGACAGCTGAACCGACCAAACTTTTCCCCAATTCTTGCCAACCACGTACTGAAATAGCTAGTTCAACTATATATACTAGCTAATTTTAAGTACGTTGTACAGTTCCACCACATCAATAGTCAGATGAACTGAACAAAATAGCCCCTAAATACTACTATCACTACTACTACTACTGCGGAGGGCTTTGTACTACTTTCGGCTGCCTGTCCTCTGCCAAGCGCGCTCAGTAAGAGGCGGAGGAGGAGGAGCCTACCGACGAGCTGGGCAACCGCAATGCGGTGCCTGCCGCTAATGCAGCTTCAGCGACGCTCACCTCGAACGCCCTCTGCTGCTCCAGACGACCCCTCTCAAAGTGGTGGTTCTCCTCATAGATCTCCTGATTCCTCGCCTCTGAGGCGGCGTGTGCTGCGGCCACGTCGGCGGTAAGGCTCTTTGCATGCTCGACGAGGCGCTCCTCCTCCTCCCGCAGGAACTCGGTGTAGCGCGCAAACTCACTTACGCACGTGCGGGCATCCAACTCCGCCTCCCGCCTTCGGGCGGCGGTGGCGGAGTGGGTGATGTCCTCGGCGGTCAATGGTGGGCTGGCGGCCACGACAGCCGACGACGGGGTGGCGGCCACGGCCACCACCTCCCGCCTTCGGTCCGCGATGGCGGAGCGGGTGATGGCCACAGTGGCCGGCAGTGGGGTGGCGGCCACGACGGCCACCTCCCGCCTTTGAGACACGACGGTGGAGCGGGCGATGGCCCTGGCTTTCGACAGTGGTGTGGCGGCAATGGTGACCGGCAACAGCTGCCGACGGGCACCGGCAGCGGACGTGTGGTGGGTATTCCGCGCAAACCCTACAGGGACGCCACGCGCACTACACTACGCCAGGGACTGCACCGCCGCCGTGGTGTAGCCTCCCAGCTGGAGCTATCCTCTGGTGACGGCGGAGTGGTTGAGCGACGACAACGGACCGGTTCCATTGGTGATTGTGGGAGAAGCAGACAAGATAAGCTACAGGGATGGAGGGGAAAATGCGACACAGGACTCGCCGGCCGTGAGGGTTTTTATAGCAGGCTGGTAAGCATTGGGATTTTGGGGGATTTCACCGAGTCGGGCGGGAAGCTTGCGCGGGAACATGCGAGGTTGTGTGGGAATGGGCTCACCGACGATTCATTGGAGCCACCATTTGGCAAAAAGAACGCCCCCGCGCGCTGCGCAAGCTTGTGTTGTAAGCCGTCTGCAGCAGCGGGGTGACAAGACATGCGAGAGGAGGACGAAAGGCCACATACACATATGGTTAATAAAAAACGTTTGCGATTTAATTACCTACTATACCACCATCCTGGTTTATAAGTATGATTTAACTAATAAAATACGAATGCATGTCGCCAAAGATTATATAGTTGGATTTTTATTTGAACATAGTTTCCAATTATATAATTTTTAAAACATGCATTAACATTTTGTTGGTTAAATTTGAGGGCAAAGTATGGCACGGAATATAAAGGAGACTATAGACTAGACGGAGGTGGTACCACACGGCCGCTCTCTATGCAGCGATGCAACTGTCGGCCGGCTTGTAGGTGACCATTTCCTGCATGTTCAACTGCTCTATGTGTGTGGTTGCTTGCGGTTCAGGTGGCCGCGGCGCGCTCTGCTCGCGTCCCGCCGCGTGCGCTCTGCTCTCGCGTCCCTCCCGGTGCTCTGCCCTCGTCCCTCCACGCGTGCTTCCAGTGTTTGGGGCCGGCGCATGATCACGCACGTTCGTGTGCAAGCGGTTGCGCCAGGCGCGGCGCGACGATGCAGTTACCCGCTGCAAAAACTGCCATGCGGACGCACCGAGAATCCATGCCGCCCGGCCCCCTTTTATTCCTGCGGTCATTTACCTTCATCTCTCATCTCACATGACACAATAAGCATACCCACGAGGACACGTACAGAGAGGACATCCAGCGGTTCCAATGGCGCTCCCCATGGCTCCAATGGCGCTCCCAGCGGCCGACGATGACAATGACGGGCAGTTCACCACGCATCACGTAGTGGACACCCACGTGAGAGGGAAGGCCCTCTCGGTGGTGTACACGAATGACCCGGTCTCGGTGGAGAGCTCCATCCAAACTATGGATCAGTTCCTTGCCGAGGACAAGTACCGAGTGGTCGGCTTTGACCTCGAGTACACCATCGGTAGTGCTGGGCACGATTAGAAGGTTGCCGTTGCCCAGTTGTGCGTGCGACATGACGTCCTCGTCTACCACTTCCACCTTGCCACAAGGCCTTGCGACCGTTTCTCCAGGTTTATCAACAGCTCCGTCTACAGTTTCGCTACGGTGGACACCACCAACGATCTAAAAGCGCTCAAGGTTTCGGACTTGAAATGCCCGAATCTTGTCAACATCCAGCACCACTACAAGGTCTGGGGCAGCGACAAAAACAAACTGAACTCCCTGGTTGACCTCGCCTCGGCCATCATCGACCCCTACTACGCGAAGATGAAGAACGAGAGCAATAAGGACAAGAACGCCTGGCACAGTGTGTGGCATAAGAGACTGGATGAACAACATGTCAAGTACACGGCCATGGACGCGTACACAAGCTACGAGATGTATAGGCGGATCGTTGACATGAGGAAGTGTCTTCTTCCTGAAAAAAAGACGAGGGATTGAGCCACATAGCAGTGGCGGGAGCGTCACAAGAAGTAGATGACTAGACGATCGTTTCTCCTACTTTAGAATGCATGCAATTGTTTATTGAGGTGTATGCGAATGATCTGTATAGTCACTTATCTAATAGGATGTTTATTTCAGTTATATATATACATGTTATTCTACTTTAGATAGAGCAATTCACATGGCTTATTAACATGAATCGTCTGTGTTATTATTGGTCTTCACCCACATTTCAGATTACGGACTTGTTTGCCGCGTATCACACACATCTTGTTCAGTTGAACCGTTTCCATTGTGTTGCCTAATCACACACGGTTCATTCTAGTGAACCGCATGTTGTATATCGCACACACCTTCATCTGGTTGCCCGTTTCTTTTGTTCCTCCTCATCCCAAACAGTAAATTGAGCTGAACCGTATGCCCTGCATCGCACACGCAACTAAAATCTGAATCGTGTTTGCTGCATCCGCCATCGCAAATGTTTTGCACCTTTTTTGGCGGTTTTTGTACACCATCGTTAGAGATTATGGCATCGCACACAGTTCCGTCGAAGGGTCTCTGATCATAGTGTCGCGTTTGGACCATCCTGCAGTAGTGTGCAAGTGGGATACTGAAGGAAATATACCGTAGATGCAATAATAAAGTTGTTATTTTATATTATATTTCCTTATTCATGATAAAGGTTTATTATTCATGCTAGAATTGTATTGATCGGAAACTTAAATACATGTGTGAATACATAACAAATACCGTGTCCCTAGTAAGCCTCTACTAGACTAGCTCGTTGATCAAAGATGGTTAAGGTTTCCTAACCATAGACATGTGTTGTCACTTGATAATGGCATCACATCATTAGGAGAATGATGTGATGGACAAGACCCATCCGTTAGCTTAGCATAATGATCGTTCAGTTTATTGATATTGCTTTCTTCATGTCAAATACTTATTCCTTCGACTATGAGATTATGCAACTCCCGGATACCGAAGGAATACCTTGTGCTCTATCAAACGTCACAACGTAACTGGGTGATCATAAAGATGCTCTACAGGTATCTCCGAAGGTGTTTGTTGAGTTGGCATAGATCGAGATTAGGATTTGTCACTCCGAGTATCGAAGAGGTATCTATGGGCCCTCTCGGTAATACACATCATAAGCTTGCAAGAAAATGACTAAAGAGTTAGTCACAAGGTGATGTATTATGGAACGAGTAAAGAGACTTGCCGGTAACGAGATTGAACTAGGTATGAAGATACCAACGATCGAATCTCGGGCAAGTAACATACCGATGGACAAAGGGAATTACGTATGTTGTCATAACGGTTCGACCGATAAAGATCTTCGTAGAATATGTAGGACCAATATGGGCATCCAGGTTCCGCTATTGGTTATTGAACGGAGAGGTGTCTCGGTCATGTCTACATAGTTATCGAACTCGTAGGGTCCGCACACTTAATGTTCGTTGACGATATAGTGTTATATGAGTTATATGTTTTGGTGACCGAATGTTGTTCGAAGTCCCGGATGAGATGACGGACATGACGAGGAGTCTCGAAATGGTTGAGAGGTAACGATTGATATATAGTACGATGGTATTTGGACACCAGAAGTGTTTCGGGACGTACCGGGAAGGAACCGGGTCACCGGAAGGGGTTTCGAGCACCCCCCCCTCCCGGCAAGTTATGGGCCTTATGGGCCAAACGAGGGGACAGACCAGCCCGCAAGGGGGCTGGTGCGCCCCTGAGGGAGTCCTGGACTAAGGGGTCCTCAGGCATCCGGCCTGTTAGCCATGGTCCGGAATGATGGGCTGGGAAGATGCGAAGACTGAAGACTGTACCCGTGTCCGGATAGGACTCTCCTTGGCGTGGAAGGCAAGCTTGGCGACCGAATATGTAGATTCCTTTTCTTTGTAACCGACTTTGTGTAACCCTAGATCTCCCCGGTGTCTATATAAACCGGAGGACTTAGTCCGGAAGGGGAGAGACCCATTACCATAGTCATACAGGCTAGACTTCTAGGGTTTAGCCATTATGATCTCGTGGTAGATCAACTCTTGTAATACTCATATCCATCAAGATAAATCAAGAAGGAAGTAGGGTATTACCTCCATAGAGAGGGCCCGAACCTGGGTAAACATCATGTTCCCTGTCTCCTATTACCATCGACCTTAGACGCACAGTTCGGGACCCCCTACCCGAGATCCGCCGGTTTTGACACCAACATTGGTGCTTTCATTGAGAGTTCCACTATGCCTTTGACGAAAGGTTCGATGGCCCCTTCAATCGTCAATAGTGATGCTGCCCAAGGAGAAACCTTCCTCCCCGGACAGATCTTCGTGTTCGGTGGCTTCGCACTGTGGGCCAACTCGTTTGGCCACCTGGAGCAGATCGATAGCTACGCCCCTGGCCATCAGGTCAGATTTGGGAGTTTGAACTACGTTGCGGACATCCGTGGAGATTTGATCTTCGTCGGATCCGAGACCGCGGCGACCGCTCCCAGTCACCTTGACGAACATGACCTAAATCTGTCATCAGACCGCATCCAGGAGATAGCTCCTGTGACCACTCCGGCCTAAGATCAAGAGCACACTGCTGCATCAAAGGATCGGAGGTTCAACCCCACCATGGAGGCCACAGATTCTCCGGCTTTGGAGCCGCACATGGACTTAATCCCATGCAATACTCGTGTCATCGGAACTCCGGACTCTTCTCTGGGTATGAGTTTCGAACCATGTGAGTCCGTGGATACCGAACTTGAGCGTTTATCGATCTTCGAGTTCAGCGCCGCAGACATCTTCCAACACTCGCCCTTGGGTGATGTGCTGAACTCATTAAAGAGCCTGTCCTTGGCGGGGGACTCACGGCCGAACTCTGTCCGGTTTGGACTAGGGGTTGATGATCGAGAATTTTGCTTCCCACCCGGCACCCACGTCATAGCCACTGTCGAGGATTTAACCCGCATGCTTGACTATGGCTCTGAAGACATCGCCAGTACGGACGACGATGCCGACAAGGAGCAAGGCCAAAACCGGCCATTCACTGGACGACGGACGGCCACTTCTTCCTACGACGTATACATGGTGGACGCGCCTAGAAAAACTAACAACGATGACAAAGAGGATCCAGTTGAGGATAAACCTCCTGAGAGACAGCCCAAGCGCCAACTTCCTCGACGCCATTCTAAGTCACGTCGTTCCAAAGACTACAGTACGAGCACCGGAGAAAATAATACTCCGGATAGAGCCGAAGACAATGAAGACCCTGTCGGGGCAATCTCCGAACAGGATGAACGGGAGGACGGGCACGCCACAGACGAAGACTCAGAGGATAGGAATTATCTTCCGCTCTTCGAGGAGGAGGAGAGCCTCGGCAACGAAGAATTCATCGTGCCCGAAGAACCTCTCGAGCAGGAGCGCTTTAAACGCCGGCTAATAGCCACTGCAAGAGCCTGAAAAAGAAGCAGCTGCAGCTTCAAGCTGGCCAAGATCTGCTCAATGATAGGTGGACCGAAGTCCTGGCCGGCAAACAATACGGCCTCAACGGCCTAGCCAAAAATTACCCGAAGCGCAAATTGTTACCTCAGTTCGATGACGAGGCGCTGGAGCACGTACCATCATCGCACAACACAGCCGACCGACCGCCACGCGGTTAGGATAAAGAGGCAATTCAAGCCGAACACCAGACCGCCCCACCTCGCCGTAAAGGCAAGAATAAAACATCTCTGGGTTGTACATACGACCGTCGACAGGACTTGGATAGTAAAGCAGGACACACAAGATCGATCTACGGATAGCGAGGACATGCCTCGACACGCGACGAGGGCTACCTATTCAGACGCGACAAACCTAGCCACGCCCGGGCCGAGAACCGCAAATGGACTCCATCGAAGGTACGTCGTAGTGTGGCCTAACATAGAGGCGCCGCACACCCTCTTTGCTTCACAGACGAAGTAATGGAGCATGAATTCCCAGACGGGTTCAAACCCATGAATATCGAATCATACGATCCCGCAGTATGGATCGAGGACTTCCTCCTCCATATCCACATGGCCCGCGGAGATGACCTTCATGCCATCAAATACCTACCACTAAAACTCAAAGGACCAGCTCGGTACTTGTTGAGGATATAGACCTTAGAGTCACCCGCCAGGAGGGGCCGGGTTACTCGTATGGTCATTGCCAGAAGCCCGGAGCCAAGCTTGAAGACGATGGGCCGGAGATGGGCTAAGACCCGGATATGGCATAAAGCCCGTAATTACAATCATTGTTATGATAGAACTTGTAGTGTAAGGCAAGAATAGTTGAGAGTCCGAGCCGGACACTCTTATGAGCCGGCCGGGACCCTGAGAGCTGCAGGGCGTCAGCCTCCTTATATAAAGGGACGACCCAGCAGCGGTTTAGGGGCGACAACAATCTCATCGAGAGCCGGGCATAGCTGTTTAACTCCCTGGCGATCGTAACCCTAATCAATACCACCACAAACTGGACGTAGGCTTTTACCTTCACCGTAAGGGGCTGAACCAGTATAACCCTCGTGTTCCTTGTCCCGCATTAACCCCTTCAAGCTTCCTAGTTGCGATGGCTCCACGATTAAGTCCTAGCTCGAGGACATCTGCCGTGACAATTCCATGACAGTTGGCGCCCGCCGTGGGGCCAGCACACGGTGGATTTGAGTTCTTGAAGGGCAGCTTCAAAGGGCTCAAGGGATACGCTGTGGGCCGGATGACCAAGAGTCGTCGCGGCAAGCTTTACATCGACGATGCAAACTGGGGCCCCGACGCCGGCTCAATTGAGTACGGGTACCGGGTCCCCTTCGGCGGAATTCATGTTTTCATTGGCAAGATTGGTGAGCCGGGCCCTGAGCCGGGTCTCTGCGCTGATCTCATCGAGATGGCTCAGCTTGCGCGACCCGCCCAGGCCCGGCCTTAAGGCATACTTTTGTGGGGTGCATCCATGGAGGACTCTCCGATCAATCTGGATCTGGTGATGAGACGGCCGCCGGCTCTGACGGCGAGTCGGCCACCGATGAGTCAAACTCGTTGTACCAACTTCAAGATGGCAGGCTCATGGGTTGTTCCGATGGTGACAGTATTCCGGACCCTTTTGAGCCACCAAGTCAGGTTGGAGTTTTTATGGCTGGTGCGCAGCCTGTTCAGAACCCCGCTGCTGGAGCGGGAAACCCGGTGCCTTCTCCGGCTCAGGTGCTAATGGATCTCACGGACAAGATGACGGCCCTGTTAACCGCCACGGTTGACCCGGCGGATGAGGCTCAGCATGATGCGGAGGAGGCACAGTTAAAATTGGATCTGATAAAAGCTAAAGAGGATCTTGCAGCGGAAGGGATCAGGTTGGCTGCGGAGCGGGCGGCTCTCGATGCCCAGACTCAGCTGATTCAGGCGCAGTCCTTCCAACTCACGATGGATCAGAACGCGGCCAATGAGGTCATGAGAAGGAGGCATCAAAATGCCCAATCTCGACTCCCACCGGTTTACGATCCACGCAACCTCTTCAACACGCCAGGTGCAGGGTCTAGTAACCCGCCATGGGTCATAGCGCCCGGGTCTGGACCCCTTATTCAGCCACGAGTGATGGGGCCTCCCCAGGTGCCCCCTGCCCTGCCTCAGTATGTGCCAATACCCCCGGGTCATTATAATAACCCGCTGGAGAACATGGTCGCTGCGGCAGCACGGCTGGCGGCTCTCCCAGTTGACGGCGACTCTCCGACGGCTATTGAAACCCGCCGGGTCAGGGAACTCCTGCAGACGGCACTGGCACAGCAGGAGGCGTACTCCTACAGCCGGGATAGGATCCACTCGACCCCTCATCCGGGGCAGAGCCCGAGTTACAGCCGGCACATGGTCTCAGCAACCGGCTCAAGTAACGTCCGACGCCAAGACCCGCCCTCTGGTCATGGTCCGGCTCATAATGGAGCCTTTTATGCAGCAGAGCAGGACAAAGCGTGGCAAGAGGCAGAGCAAGTGCCTCAATTGACGGCTTACCAGACCCCCCCCCCCCCGGCTTATCCGACGACTTCCGTTGATGTGGGTATCCCTACCAGGACTGGGGGTGTCCCTTGTTTGGTGCCAGCTATCCGTAATGAACGTCTACCTAAGGACTTCAAGGGCCCTAGGAAGGTGCCTAACTACACAGCTGACTTATAGCCTGCAGCCTGGATCGAGAGTTATGAGATGGCCATGGAGCTACTGGAGGTCAGTGAGGCAGCCATGGCTAAGTACTTCACCATGATGTTGGATGGGACTGCCCGTACTTGGTTGAAAGGGCTACCACCGAACTCCATCGGATCTTGGGCTGAGCTGAAAGCCCGGTTCATCCAAAACTTCAAGGATACCTGTAGGCAGTCAATCTCAATTGTGGATTTGACTAACTGTAAGCAGCAGGAGGGTGAATCCATGACCCATTGGGTTCGCCGGGTCAAGGAGATCATACATTCATCAGATAAGATGGATGCCGGCTCTGCAGTCCTAATGTTGGAACAGAATTGTCGCTTCGTGCCCCTGAAGATGAAACTCGGGCGACTTAAGCGCGACTGCAGTGACATGGGCAGGCTAATGGCGGCTCTTGTCAACTACGCCGATTCTGATGGTACCAAGGATCCCCCTTCAGATGATGAAAGGGCAGGGAAGGGAAAGAAGAATGGCAATGGCAAGGGTCCCCAGCATAACCCGGGGAACCAAGGAGGAGGCAAGCGCAAGGCCGATGGCAGCCTAGAGTTTGTAGCCAACGCCAGCTCACAAGGTAATAACCAGCGACGCAAGGGGAGACCCCCTCCCCGCGGCGGCGAGTCAGGTCCGACGCTGGAGCAGCTGTTGAATGAACCTTGTCCAAGGCATGGCTCTAGAGAGAAGCCAGCGACTCATCTATGGAAGGATTGTGCAATCATGAAAGCCTTTAAAAACTACAATGGCCCGGGCGGCGGCTTTCATGGCCCGGGGGGCGGCTCAGATTCTGGTCCTCAGAGTGGTCAAGGGGGCTTTAATCAACAGTCTGGCCAGGGTCATCAACAGCAGCAGGGGGGTTATCAGACCAATCCAAAGCAGCTTAGCGGTGGACAGTATCATGTGTTTACCACTACTTTGTGCAAGCGAGATCAGAAGCTTCACAAGAGGGCTATGAATGCGGTTGAGCTGGCGGTCCCACGCTACTTGCGATGGTCTGAGCAGCCTATAGTGTGGAGTAGGGAGGATCACCCTCCCCGGGTGGATAACCCGGGCCACTTGGCCTTAGTGGTGGCTCCTCAAGTGGGAGGATATAAGTTCACAAAGGTGCTCATGGATGGAGGCAGCAGCATCAACATCCTCTATTATGAGACCTTTCGCCGTATGGGGTTGGTTGATAAGAACCTCAGCCAGTCAAACACCATCTTCCATGGTGTAGTACCTGGTAAGTCGGCTTATCCAGTTGGCAAGATCGAATTGGAAGTGGCCTTTGGTGATGAGAACAACTACAGGGTGGAGAAATTGACCTTTGAGGTGATCAAGATAAGAAGTCCATACCATGCTATATTTGGACGGCCGGCTTACGCCAAGTTCATGGCACGGCCGTGTTATGTGTACTTACAGCTCAAGATGCCGGGTCACAATGGGACTATTACGGTTCACGGCAGCCGGAAAGTGGCTCTGGAGTGTGAGGAAGGCGACGCGGCTTATGCAGAATCTGTGTGTGCTACAGAGGAGTTGAAGTTTTACAAAGACAATGTTGACCCAACAGATATGACCTCTCTGAAAAAGCCAACCACAGAACAAGAGCCGGCAATGAAATTTAAGTCAGCTGATGAGACTAAACTTGTTGATTTTGTTCCAGGTGACTCATCTCAGCAGTTTAGCATCAGTGCAAATCTGGATCCAAAATAGGAAAGCGCGCTCATCGAGTTCATCCGTGAGAATAGGGACATCTTCGCGTGGAAACCTTCTGACATGCCAGGTGTACCTAGAGAACTCGCTGAGCATACTCTCAATGTTGATCCGAAATTTAAGCCGGTCAGACAGTTCCTTCGGCGGTTTAATGAGGAAAGGCGGAAAGCTATTGGTGAAGAAGTAGCCCGGCTCTTGGCGGCCGGGTTTATCGTTGAAGTTTTTCACCCAGAGTGGTTGGCTAACCCGGTGCTCGTACTCAAGAAGAACGGCACCTGGCGGATGTGTGTGGACTACACGGACTTGAACAAGGCTTGTCCGGCTGATCCTTTTGCCCTCCCCCGTATTGATCAAATCATTGATGCTACGGCAGGTTGTGCGCGTTTAAGTTTCTTGGATGCCTATTCTGGTTATCATCAGATCAAGATGGCAGTTAAGGACCAGGAGAAGACGGCGTTCATCACTCCCTTTGGAGCCTTCTGCTATGTGTCTATGCCCTTTGGACTCAAGTGTGCACAGGCGACTTACCAGCGTTGTGTGCAGAACTGTCTTCATAAACAGATCGGACGCAATGTTCACGCTTACGTGGACGATATTGTGGTTAAATCCATCAAAGAGGAAACCCTGATAGATGATTTAAGGGAAACCTTTGATAATCTTCGGGTCTATAAGATGATGCTTAACCCGGCCAAGTGTGTCTTTGGTGTTCCTGCAGGCAAACTCTTGGGCTTCTTGGTTTCTGACAGAGGCATTGAGGCTAACCCGGAGAAGATCAAGGCCATCACCTCCCTGGCTAAGCCGGCGTGTATAAATGACGTTCAGCGCTTGGCGGGTCGCATCGCTGCGTTAAGCCGGTTTATAAGCCGTTTGGGTGAGAAGGCCATGCCCTTATATCAGTTGATGAAGAAAACTGATAACTTTGTCTGGAATGATGCAGCTAATACCGCCTTTGAGGATTTGAAGAAGCAGCTGGCAGAGCCCCCAGTCCTTGCTGCTCCGATTGATAAGGAGCCCTTACTACTGTATGTGGCGGCAAACGCACGAGCCGTCAGTGTGGCTATTGTGGTGGAGCGCAAGGAGGAGGGTAAGGAGCATCCGGTTCAGCGGCCGGTTTATTATGTCAGCGAAGTGCTCATTGAGTCCAAGCAGCGGTACCCGCATTGGCAGAAGCTGGTATATGGTGTGTTCATGGCAAGCCGGAAACTTAAGCATTATTTTCAGGGTCATCCCATCACTGTGGTCAGCTCTGCCCCCCTTGGCGATATCATTCAAAACAGAGAGGCCACAGGGAGAATTGCTAAGTGGGCTATAGAACTTGGACCTCATGGTCTCAAATATGTGCCACGCACTGCTGTTAAATCTCAGGCCTTGGTGGATTTCATCAATGATTGGACAGAGTCACAAGTACCCGAGCAAAAGCCGGATAACACATATTGGACCATTCACTTTGATGGGTCCAGGCAGTTGGAGGGCTCAGGGGGCTGGCGTTGTATTGGCTTCCCCTAAGGGTGACAAGTTCCATTATGTGCTACAGTTGATGTTCCCTTGCACTAACAATGCGGCTGAGTACGAGGCCTTGCTCCACGGTCTTCGGATGGCTAAGGAGATGAGCTTGAGCCGGGTAAGGTGCTTTGGTGACTCAGACTTGGTGGCTCAACAAGTATCAGGCAAGTGGGATTCTAAGGATCCTCTCATGGCGGCTTATCGCCGCGAGGTTGATGCCATTGCTGGGCACTTTCAGGGCTACCAAGTGGAGCACATTGATCGCAGGAAGAACGAGGCGGCTGATGCTCTAAGCCGGCTGGGCTCTCAGCGAAAGCCGGTGCCGCCTAACACTTTCCTGGACGTCCTGTATAACCCTTCAGTTAAGTTGCCTACAGAGGAAGACTTGGCTATCCCTGACCCGGAGGCACGACTGGTGGCGGCTCTTCATGTCATACCAGACTGGACAATGCCATATCTGGCTTATATAACCCGGGGAGAGTTGCCTGAGGATGAAACTTTGGCCAGGCAAATAACCCGGCGGGCTAAGTCAATGATCGTTATCGATGGCGAGTTGCATCATCGCAGTGTTACAGGGGCATTTCAGCGTTGTGTCTCCCCTGAGGAAGGTCAAGAGATCTTGCGTGAGATCCATGAAGGGGATTGTGGCCATCATGCCGGCTCAAAATCCCTTGTGGCCAAGGCTTTCCGTCATGGTTTTTATTGGTTGACGGCTCATGCTGATGCAGAGGACTTGGTCAGTAAATGTGATGGTTGCCAAAGGTTCTCACGACGGGCTCACGTGCCGGCTCAGGAGTTGAGGATGATCCCAATCACTTGGCCCTTTGCGGTCTGGGGGCTTGATATGGTTGGGCCTTTTAAAAGGTCCAAGGATAAGAAGACCCACCTCTTGGTGGCAGTTGATAAATTCACAAAGTGGGTGGAAGCTGAGCCAGTTAGCAAGTGCGATGCAGCCACGGCGGTTCAATTTATGAAAAAGGTGATTTTCCGCTTTGGCTTTCCGCACAGCATTATAACTGACAATGGCACCAATCTTTCCAAAGGCGCCATGGAAGAGTTTTGTCAACGAGAGCATATCCGACTTGATGTTTCCTCAGTGGCTCATCCTCAATCCAATGGTCAAGCTGAGAGAGCTAATCAGGAGATTCTGAAGGGCATCAAGCCCCGGCTTTTGGTCCCTTTGCAGCGGACGCCGGGTTGTTGGGTGGAGGAGTTGCCCTCCGTCTTATGGAGTATCAACACTACTCCTAACAGGTCTACAGGCTTCACGCCTTTCTTCATGGTTTATGGAGCAGAAGCAGTCCTTCCTAGTGACATCCGTCACGACTCACCTCGCGTGGCGGCTTACGTTGAGACGGATAATGAACAGGCGCGTCAAGATGCTCTTGACTTGTTGGACGAACAGCGTGATGTGGCAGCAGCCCGTTCAGCGATTTACCAACAAGACCTGCGCCGTTATCATAGCCGCCGGGTCAAATCCCGGGTCTTCCAGGAAGGCGACCTTGTGCTCCGGCTCATCCAGGATCAAACAGATGCACACAAGTTATCCCCACCTTGGGAAGGGCCCTTTGTGGTCAGCAAGAACTTGCACAACGGGTCATATTACCTCATTGACATTCGGGAGCACAAAGATTCACGTAAGTCGGAGGAAGAGACCCGTCGGCCGTGGAACATAGCTCAGCTTCGGCCTTACTACACTTGAGCCACCGGCTCTCGTGGTGTACATATTTCTCTCAGCCATGTATATATTATGATAAGCAATAAAGCAGGACCTCTGTCCTTTTTTCTCCCCCAAATATGCACGTGTTGTTTACATGATGACTTAAAGGAGGATCCGGCTTATGATCGTATTCGAATCTAGCCGTAAGCGGTAAAGTCACTTGGGGGCTTCCTGTTCAAACATGGGTCGAATTCGAACCAAAGAGAACATAGCTGTCGATACCCATTTGATTGGCAAAGTGCCGAGCTCATTGGGAGGTTACCTTTGGTCATATTTGAATCATGGTTTACCCCCTCTGAGAACCGACGTGGATCGTATTCGAATCAGCGTCGTTAAACAATTCTAAAAGTCACTTGGGGGCTTCCTGTTCAAACATGGGTCGTATTCGAACCAAAGAGAACATAGCTGTCGGTACCCTCTTGATTGGCATCGCCACACCCACTGGGGGCTATATGATCGTATCCGAATCTTGGCTTAACCCCTTTGGGCCGGGTCTCTGGTCGTATTCGAACCGGAAGCCCCTAAAGTTCCTCTGCTTTATCACAAGTTTACTCTGATTATGTCAAGGTGTGTACGGCCGGGTCTCACTTTACCGGCTTAACTTTGGTTTACAGTGTTCGTTGAACGCCATGGGTGTCATTACGACAGGTAAATCGGAGTTAAGATACCAACCTTGTTACCCGGGTTATCTAAACCGGAAGTATGCTTACAGGCCGCTAAGTGTATTATTACGGCTGTGTTAAGGATATAATTGAGGACCAGTCTTTTTTGATTCATATTCCGGGTTATCTATCCAAAACACCTGATTCTCAGGGCGGTAAGCTGCCTTGAGACTTGTGATTTGCCTTTCTATGCAGGTTATTTAAAGGCACCTCTTTGAGGTTGAGAAAAACAAAGGGATGGTTATAACCCGGAGAAATATCAAAGAGACAACTTCAAAGGACTTTCGCATTCAATACGTGCACGATGGCACGGCAGAAATGAACTGTTGCACCTATTCTATTACAAAAACTCATCAAGTCTAAGACGGGTGGAACATTGTTTGGTAAACCGCCAGCCGAGTCACGATGCCCGCTGAGTTGAAGTCTCCGGCTCGTTCCTGTCTTCTCCTCCGGCTGATCCCAACACCTGGAAGGTTGATGACTTCCAGTCGATGCCGCTGAGAGCTTCGAATTGGGCTTCCTCGTCAATTAACCCGGCCGGGTCAATCTCCGGGGCGAAGGTGTGCTGACGAGCCGGAGGGATCAGGTTGAGGGCTTCATAGCGAGGGGTTGGAATCCTCTGATTCTCCGCATCATAACCCGGCTGGTACTTGGTCAGATCCGTGTCGTTCCCGATAAGGGTGGCCACCGGGCGTACAGCCTTCACGCACGCTGCGAAGTCCTTCTGGTCGAAAGCTGAGCCGTCCTCCTTCAGACTTGGATAGCCAAGGGCGATGTCCGCCGGGTCTAACTCCGGCAGGAATGCCTTGGCCCGGCTCAGCGCGGCGATCGCTCCGGCTCTCGCAGAGGCCCGTCGCAGCTCTTGGATCCGCTGAGGCAGAACGGCGAGCCGGCGCAGGACTTCTGCCAGGTGAGTCGGCACCTCGTTGGATAGGGCCACCACAGCTAAGGCGCGCTGTGACCCGGTGTAGAGCTGCTCCACCAGGGTGTACACGGCCTTTAGCTTGGTGACCACGCTCTGGTTGAGGTTGGCACTTCTGGGACCTGTTTAACAGAATCAGATAAGCCGGCGACAAGGATGAATCATGAGATGTAAACATTCTAACATGGATGAAAGCCGGTGAGGCGACTTACCGAAGATGGCGGCCACCATTTGGGAAACCTGGCGCTTTAGGCCGGAGAGCTCGGCGGTCTTCTCAGAGAGAGCCTTCTCCGCCTGTTCCGCCCGGGTCACCAGTGCGGCCTTCTCTTCAGCCTAGGCTTTTCTCTCAGCATCAAACTCGGTCTTTAACTTTTCTTGCGTGGCAATGCTGGATACAAACTTGGTGTTTGCCTTCCGGGTCTCCATCTCCTGCATCTTCAGCCGGCTCTTGAGATCCGCAAGGTCCGCCTCTAGCTTCTTGCCCACAGCCTGTATAAATTTCCGGGTTATGACATGAGCAGTTATTATATAAGTCCCAAGCACTTTCCAAGCAAAGACACTTGGCACTTGGGGGCTAATGCATATTGAACGTATCTATCTACATACTGCCGGCTCAATTGAGTAAGCCGGAACCTAAGTCTACAACATATTCAAATCATAAGTCGTCGACTTGGGGGCTAGCATGGCAAAGGTAACTGTGCAGAAGGATACCTCAGATTTTTGCTGGATCTGGTTTACCATGGCGACCTCGGCGTCTCGGCTCTTGTGTACTTGGCTGATGTAGCCAGAGACGAGCTCTCCAATGCTCAGGTTGTTGTAGTTGGAGAGGTCCAGATTCGCCCAGTGGGGCTGCAGCAACTCCCCCTTAGCGGAGCACTTGGCCAACACGGTCGGTCTCCTCGGCTCAACAAACTCCGTCTGGGTGATTACCACGTCCGGGTCGTCTGCTGGTGGAGCTGAGCCGGAGGCCTCCGGGTTAACCGAAGCTTCGGTCGTTGCCTTGGTAGTTGGGGCAGTGGCTTCAGGTGCTGTGTCCATTGGAGTGGTAGCTTCGGGGGCGGAGGCAGCTGGTGGTTCTTGAACCGTCACATCCGGCTCAGGCAAATCCGGCACTCCGGCTGATCTGGTCTTCTTTGCTCTTTTGGTGAGTTTTGCCTGGGCACTGAAAAGACAGAAGCGTTAAACACACAAAGAGTAAGTACGGACAAAGATAATGTAAGATGGTTATCATTACCCGGGCGCGGTCTTGAAAGTCGGAAGACTCGACTGCATAGAGTCGCCCGAAGAAGGGGAGGTCTCCTGATAATTGGAGTCAGAAGAATTGAGTGGCTGACGGATAACACCCGCTAACGGATGAAAAGGGTACAAGTGAGAAAAAACCTCAGTTCGACGCTTCCTTGTTGCGTCGGGTAACCCGGCGGAGAGATCGGTGTCCTTGTTGGTCCGGGTGTGACGCCGGCTTTCATGAACCTGTCGCTTCAAAATAAATTGAGGGTCTTGGTAAGCTAAAGGGTGTGAAAAGCTTACTTTCTGGGTTACCCTTCGGACTTTCAGCTGTGGCAAGGGCTCCGAGTCGGAGGAAAGTGACATTACCTCTTCAACCACCGGGTTACTGGCGCCGGTGTCATCCTGTCAATGAGCAAGTGTTGATGAGGAAAACAGCAACAAATAACAAGTACAGCAAGAATTTAAAGGCTTGGGGGTTACCTCTGGCTCGGAGCTGTCGCTTAATTGCATCAGCTCCGAAGTAGTAGGTCTGCTTCCTTTTTTGCGAGGGGCGGCTTTCTTGGCGGCTTTCTTCGCCTTCCTGGCCTTCTTGGCCGCCTCATGGTCATATTTGACCCACCAGAACTTATCATCAGCCTGAAAAATACAATGATGAATTCTCAAAACGGTTCAGATGCAGGTTATATACAGAAGGAGATAAAACATTAAAGTCAGCGGCTTACCACTGGGGCTGGGTTGGTCTTGCAGAAGGGGGCTAACCCGGTCCTTTCACAGTCTTCCAGGCTCTCGTTTAAAAGAGCCTTGGTCATCTCCTCTGCAACGTCTTCTGGAAGATCATTGCGGCTGTGCCTCTGAGGGTCATCCTTTCGTCCGGTGTACTCACACATTAAGCCGGGGCGGCGGCTCAATGGGATCACCCGCCATGAGATCCAGACCCGGACCAGGTCGATTCCGTTCAGACCATTACCCAGGAGAGCTTTGATTTTGTTGATCGTGGGGAGCAGAGGCTGGCGCTCCGCTTGAGTCAGCTTGTCCGACAGTGGGTGAGTCGGCTCCAGACGTGTTGGGCGAAAGCCGGGCAGCGGGCTTTCGTCAGCCGGGGATGTATCTTGGCAGTAGAACCAAGTCATGTTCCAATCCTTTGGGTGGCTCGGCGGCTCTGCGTAAGGGAAAAGACAGTCCCTACGCCGCTGGATGGAGATGCCACCTAACTCCAGACTTGGCCCATTGGCACACTCATTCTGACGGTTTAAGTAAAACAGCTCTCTGAAGAGCAGCAGACTCGGCTCTTCTCCAAGGTAAACCTCGCAGAAGACTTGGAAATTGCAGATGTTGGACACTGAGTTGGTTCCTATGTCTTGGGGCCGCAAGTTGAAGAAATAGTCATTCCGAAGAACACTTGCCCCCCCCCCGTCTTACCGCGGCTGCTGGCACGGAGTTAGCCGGGCTAGGCGTTCGCAGAATCAGTCTATCCGAACCGCAGACGCACTTTTCAGATCAGTGACGGCCTCTCCAGCAGAGCTGGGCGCCAGGGCCCTGGATTGAGCACGTCCCTAAAAAACTTTGAGCCGGGCGGTGCAAAGCCCCGGCTCATGTGATCTGCAAAAATTACTACCTCCCCATCCTTTGGCTGTGGCCTTTCTTCTGACGGGTCAGGGGCACGGTAGGACATGATGTCTTTCTTGGGCAGATATCCTGACTTAACGAAATCAGCTAGGGTCTCGTTGGTCAAGTTGGACCTCATCCAGTTGCAAGTGATGGGAGCCTTGGGAGGCATGGTGAAAGTTGGCAGTCTATGACAAAAAGGAAAATGTCCGGGTTAATTATAAGCCGGAGATCTACAGTTCCAAATTAAGGTGGCGGCTTATGAAGGGGACTAATGATATATACTCAGGTATAGTGGGTTACTTAAGCCGCAGGGGCATTCAGAATAAGTTGATGATCTACGGCCTTATCACAGTTAAGCCGGAGGAGTCTACGAAGCATGGTTTTCTTTAAACCGAAGGATTCTACAGCGCGTGGTTTCTTTAAACCGGAATTATAAGCCGCCAAGATTCAATGGTTGCAGTTTTTTACTAAGTGTGGTAAAAGAGGTTTCACATACTGCAGTAACTTTTTTGGATCAAAATGGTCGATCCAAAGAAAATTTTCTAGACCTAAAATATGGGCACAGGGGATGTTCTTGAGCTCAAACGAAGCATTCATGCAGTAGAAAGAGATCTACAGGCATTTGAAATGAATCCTAAACAACTGCCGCACTAGTTCTATACAAGGCCAAAGATCAAACAAGGGCAGTGACTAGGAGAACTACCGAAGCTTGTGGCAATGGCGAAGAACACGGACGAACCCTATGGTAGATCTATCCTACAGGACAAGCAAGACTTACCGGAGCTGGAGAGCCGTGGAGGTTGTCACGTTTCTCTGGTCCGTTCAGGGTGATGCAGCGGCCTGAGCTGGTGACGACGAGGAGACCCGCAGTGGCGACGGCGGCGGAGCTCGAGCAGCACGGGATAGTGAGAGGAGGAAGATGACAGAGAAGGGAGCGTGAGGAGAGCCCGTCGGGCCGGCCTATTTATAAGGCAAGTGGGCGCGAGATTCAAGGAGACCACAGCGTGGTTATCTCCCCACGGAACGCCTCGATTTTCAGGATGACAGTAAAGAGAAAGATCTGTTGTGGATCTGGCGGAGTAAAAAACGGACTTAATGGAGGATGACGTCACGGCGGATTATCCGGAGTCCAGAGGATGACGTCACGCCGGGTTATGGCCTTCACATGAATGGTAAGCCGGAGATTTTTTCTGTCAGAAGAGTTGAAGATTGACATGAGCCGACTCAAATCAATCTGGGGCCTAATGTTGAGGATATAGACCTTAGAGTCACCCGCCAGGAGGGGCCGGGTTACTCGTATGGTCATTGCCAGAAGCCCGGAGCCAAGCTTGAAGATGATGGGCCAGAGATGGGCTAAGACCCGGATATGGCTTAAAGCCCGTAATTACAATCATTGTTATGATATAACTTGTAGTGTAAGGCAAGAATAGTTGAGAGTCCGAGCCGGACACTCTTATGAGCCGGCCGGGACTCTGAGAGCTGCAGGGCGTCAGCCTCCTTATATAAAGGGACGACCCAGCAGCGGTTTAGGGGCGACAACAATCTCATCAAGAGCCGGGCATAGCTGTTTAACTCCCTGGCGATCGTAACCCTAATCAATACCACCTCAAACTGGACGTAGGCTTTTACCTTCACCGTAAGGGGCCGAACCAGTATAACCCTCGTGTTCCTTGTCCCGCATTAACCCCTTCAAGCTTCCTAGTTGCGATGGCTCCACATTTAAGTCCTAGCTCGAGGACATCTGCCGTGACAATTCCACGACAGTACTGGTTAAACAGTCTGCCTGAAAATTCTATTGGCGGCTGGGAAGATTTGGAAGATGCCTTTCGCGACAACTTCCAAGGAACATATGTCCGGCCACCGGACGCCGATGACTTAAGTCACATTTTCCATCAGCCCGGAGAGTGAGCAAGGAAGCTCTGGACTAGGTTCTTAATAAAAAGAACCAAATCGTCGACTGTCCGGATGCGGAAGCCCTTGCGGCCTTTAAAACACAGTGTCCGGGATGAATGACTTGCACGCCACCTCGGTCAAGAAGGACCTAAATCCATGACAGCCCTTACCGCTCTAATGACTCGCTTTTGCGCGGGAGAAGACAGTTGTCTCGCTCGTAGAAGCAACAGCGCCAGCGACTCGGGCACTTCCGAAGTCCGAGACGGCAATGGCAAACCACGACGCAAACACAACAGTCGCGATGATAATGAAAGATCACGCGACACAGCGGTCAACGGCGGATTCAGCAATCCCAAGCCCGGTCAACGAAAAAAGCCACTCAAGGCGAACCGAGGTGGACCATCCAACCTAGATAGGATATTGGACCAACCCTGCCAGATTCACGGCCACCCCGATAAACCAGCTAATCATACCAACAGAAACTGTTGGGTCTTCAAGCAGGCCGGCAAGCTCAACGCCGAACACAAGGGGAGGAGGCCGCCAGGTGATAGGGACGACGGAGAGGTTCACCAACCAAATACCGGGGGTCAGAAGCAATTTCCCCTAAGGATCGACCAACCCCGGAGCGGAAATAGCAGTTCGGCTTCCGCTGCCCACCTCATATACCCGCAAAATTTGCAACGCGTATACATCACTACGCACTTAAGATACCATGGGCATTGGCAGAAGCACAATACGGACAAGCTGGCAAGCACTCCCGTAACATTTTTCTCTAATTTCCTTTTTTCTTTCTTCATTATTTCTTAAAAACAGGTGACGCAAAGGACAAACATCTATGCCGACTCCATCGGAGTTCGGATCCGTACACTCACCTAAGGGGCTACTTCCGTCAAGGATACCCCTCGCCGAGGACAGGCGGCGCAGACGTGCGACAGGAGGTCCAAAATAAAGTTTTTGTAGAGCATGCTCTTTATTTCGAGCCTGTAATATGCCTTTTTCCTCCGCCTTCGACCCCGGGCATGTCAAATAGTCGGGGTTGAGGTCTTTTTATATATAAAGTAACCATTGGCATACCGCTCAGGTCATAGTAAACATTAGCCGAATTAATCATTCGCGTCTTTCCGCAAATGAATGTGGCTCCTATGGTTGTTTCACAGATATACCTTGGCATAACACGCCAGGGGCTCGGTATGGGAACAAATGAGTTGCCAACAAAGTCCGAAAAGCTTTACAGTGTACTTCGGCATCGCGAGTTTGGCCTTATATGCATCAGCTCTAAATCATGTCTTGGCTCAATGGTTGGGTTGCTCGGCTCCTGTGCTTGCTACCTTACGTTCTGCTCTATCGGCTAGGGTACTAAAGGGAGAACTACTGCGATTGTGCTTCCGGTTCATCTGGTCAAGCACCTCAGCAGAGAAAGCCGAAAACCTACTGTCATGATGCTGCGAGAGCTTGTCAACCACTCGATGACTTATCGGAATCTGTCGCGATTCCCTCCGTATCACACGAAGGGCCTTTTTTTAGGTCATATATGTAACGCACCATATTGGAAATAAGCCGTACGCATACCAGGGGCTATATTGTAGCCCCCCTATAAAACTCCTATGGCTAAGTGAAAGTGTTAACGCCCTATAGTCTAATTGCTTGGGTCGCCGCATTATCACCTCCTTCATGGACCAAGACGTTGGGTCAAGAGTGATCAAATGCTTTTCCGAACACCCCCGTACTTCCTACGAGGGGGCTGAAGCCGACAACGGGAGAACTTTCAGATTATATTAAAACGGCCGCACATGAGGAACACAAGCTTTCGAGCAAAATATAAAAATAGATTAACTATAAAATTGTCTTTTACAATTCTCATACACCTCACTCAAACATTATGGCTTTCGAGCATTGACCCTCTATCAAGCGGGCGGCCTCTAGGACGTCTTCAAAATAATGCTCCGGTTCGTAATGGTCCTTGCCCTTGGGTGGACTCTTCGCCACGACATAGATGGCCTTCATCTTCCCCCAGAATGTCTTTACTCGGGCAAAGGCCATCCGTGCACCCTCAATGCACATCGACCGCTTCACGGCGTCGATACGTGGCACCGCATCAACAAGTCGCTGCACCAAGCCAAAGTAGCTATTCGGAACAGGCTCAGTGGGGCACAACCGGATTATGACGTTCTTCATGGCAGCACCGGATATCCTATGAAGCTTGGCCCATTGGGACATTTTCTCATTCAGCAACAGAGGGCGCCTCGATGCGCCAAATTGTGACCAGAAAAGCTTCTCCGTTGCATACCCCTCTTCGCGCCTGGTAAAACTGCGCCGCATCGGAAGAACTCTTCGGCAAGTCTAAAAACTCGTCCGGAGAACTCCACACTTGGTTAAGCTGAGCATAGTTCGGATCGCCGAACTTAGTTTGTAGCAGAATGGGCTTACCAGCCGCAATCTCCCCAGCTTGTCGGATCTCCTCACGGGCTGCTCTGGATTCAGACCGCGCTTCGCTCGCCTCTAGCAAGGCCTTGTCAAGTTCAGCCGTCTTGGCTTTATTCTCCTTCTCAAGAAGTTCACAGCGGCTAGCAGCATTTTTTAGTTCGAGCGCCATCGTGGATATCTTCTCCTCGTCTTGGCGCCGAGCAGCTTGTTCGGCTTTCAATTCAGCCGATGCCTTTTGGCAGCCGCATTACTAAGCCGGGCCTGCTCCTTGGCCCGGGCCAGCTCCGCCCGAAGAATTTCAACGGCGCCAACACCATCTGTAATGATGCATATTCTGGTATATAACTTCCAGCGTCATGCTTATATCACAAAAACGTATGTGAAGGGACTGCCCCGAATACATACCTTGCGACTCGTCAAGATGCATATTGATTAACGCAATGTCATCCCCTCCCACATCAAGCTTCCGCTGCAGCTCGGCAATTTCCGTAGTCTGGGAAGTAGCCAGGGGGAGGCAGCATGTCTTCAAGTTAATTAGATTAGTCCTTCAATATTTCTTCTCGATCCTCCGTTCGCCTCCCATGGGAAGCCAACCGAGTCTCAGGGGCTACTACCTATACACAGTTGCATCTTTGCAAATAAAATATAGTTGAAAACATTACATCACAAACCTCGAAGCCTTTTAGCAGGCTCATGAAGGCTTCATTCAATCTGCTCTTCGCGGACAGAATCTTCTCAACCACCATACCCATCAAGGTACGTTGCTCCCCCGAGACAGATGCTTTTCGCAGCATATCCCGCAATATATCCAGCGCCGCCGGGTCTCCGAAAGCCGCTCTAGGAGCACAGCCATCCTTTGAAGGGACCCGTTCACCCGTCTCCAGAATCATCGTTGGCTGCAAACCGGACAGTCCGGGGCCTTCATTATTGGCCCCCGAATCCCAGACGATCGGAGGTCTACCTTCGGGTACTGCCTCTTTCATCCCCTGCACAGCTTGTTGATCAAGAAAAACCCTCCGAGGTGACACTTCGGAGTCGTCCGCCTTATTGGGCGAGGAGGTCGGGGGAGGCGTCTCGCTTTCCGTCATCTCTGGGAGGAGATCCTTGATACGTCTCTGTCGTATCTATAATTTTTTATTGTTCCATGCCAATATTATGCAACTTTCATATACTTTTTGGCAACTTTTTATACTATTTTTGGGACTAACATATTGATCCAGTGCCCAGTGCCAGTTCCTGTTTGTTGCATGTTTTTGGTTTCGCGGAATATCCATATCAAACGGAATCCAAACGGGATAAAAAAGGACGGAGCTTATTTTTGGAATATTTGGAAAATCTGGGAGAAAGATCAACGCGAAACGGTGCCCGAGGTGGCCACGAGGCAGGGGGCACGCCTGCCCCCCTGGGCGCACCCCTGACCCTCGTGGGCCACCCGTAAGGCGGTTGATGCCCTTCTTTGGCCGCAATAAAGCTAATTTTTGGTAAAAAAATCACGGCGTAGATTTCAGTCCAATCAGAGTTACGGATCTCCATATATATACGAAACGGTGAAAGGGCAGCAGGAGGAACGCAGAAACAGAGAGAAACAGAGAGATAGATCCAATCTCGGAGGGGCTCTCAACCCTCCCATGCCATGGAGGCCAAGGACCAGAGGGAAACCCTTCTCCCATCTAGGGAGGAGGTCAAGGAAGAAGAAGACGAAGGACCCCCTCTCCCCTTCTCTTCTGGTGGCGCCAGAACGCTGCCATGGCCACCATCATCATCACCGTGATCTTCACCAACACCTCCGCCATCTTCATCACCTTCCCCCCTCTATCTACAGCGGTCCACTCTCCCGCAACCCGCTGTACCCTCTACTTGAACATGGTGCTTTATGCTTCATATTATTATCCAATGATGTGTTGCCATCCTATGATGTCTGAGTAGATTTTCGTTGTCCTATCAGTGGTTGATGAATTGCTATGATTGATTTAATTTGCTTGTGGTTATGTTGCTGTCCTTTGGTGCCCATCATATGAGCGCGCGCATGGATCACACCATAGGGTTAGTTGTATGTTGATAGGACTATGTATTGGAGGGCAAGAGTGACAAAAGCTTCAACCTAGCATAGAAATTGATGCATACGGGATTGAAGGGGGACCAATATATCTTAATGCTATGGTTGGGTCTTACCTTAATGAAAGTTCGTAGTTGCGGACACTTGCTAATAGTTCCAATCATAAGTGCATAGAATTCCAAGTAAGGGATGACATGCTAGCAGTGGCCTCTCCCACATAATACTTGCTATCGGTCTAGTAAAGTAGTCAATTGCTTAGGGAAAATTTCACAACTCCTATCACCACTTTTCCACACTCACTATATTTACTTTATTGTGTCTTTACCTTAACAGCCCCTACTTTTTATTATCGCGCTCTTTATCTTCTTGCAAGCCTATCCAACAACACCTACAAAGTACTTCTAGTTTCATACTTGTTCTAGGTAAAGCGAACGTCAAGCGTGCGTAGAGTTGTATCGGTGGTCGATAGAACTTTAGGGAATATTTGTTCTACCTTTAGCTCCTCGTTGGGTTCGACACTCTTACTTATCGAAAGAGGCTACAATTGATCCCCTATACTTGTGGGTTATCAAGACCTTCTTCTGGCGCCGTTGCCGGGGAGCAATAGCGTGGGGTGAATATTCTCGTGTGTGCTTGTTTGCTTTATCACTAAGTAATTTTTATTTGCTGTTCTTAGTTGTTCTCTATCTTTAGTTATGGATATGGAACACGAAATACCAAAAAAATTAGGTGTACTTGCTACTCATGGAGATGGGGAACCTCCTAAAACCCTCGATGCCGGTTATGTGAAAGATATTATGTACTACTTTGATAATCCTGAGAAAACCCCATTCAACTATGTAATGGGAGTAACGTTGGATCAACGTGAATACTTTAGGGATTATCGCTTGACTCAAAAAGGGAAACTATTATGGGATCAAATTCATATATTGAAGTGTTATGCTAGGCAACTATGCTTGAGTTATGATTATACTTGTTGCTCTAGGATGAAGGCTCCACACCTTCCCTTTTCATGCAAATTTAATGATAATAAAACCTTAGCTTCTTATGCTAATGGTATATATGATTACTATGATGTGGAACAAATAGAAGAATTTGTTGCTTTTATGGGTGCTTATGAAATTGAATCTATGTTTAAAGAGTTTGAAGATTTTGATGATGCTGGTTATAGACCTGAAAATTTAACTATCCTCAAATATTGGTATGAGAATTATGAATACAATTCTGATATTAATGCACTTATTGAGAAAGTCTCCGCTGTCCAAGAAGAGACTAATATTTTGCAGGAGTCTATGGAAGAAGAAATTGATGAAACTGTGAGCTCATTGGATGAAAAAGATGAGGAGAGCGAAGAACAAAAGGAGGAAGAGCGGATTGATCACCCGTGCCCGCCTTCTAATGAGAGTAACTCTTCAACTCATACATTGTTTAATTCCCCTTCATGCTTACCGAAGGATGATTGCTATGATGACTGTTATGATCCCGTTGATTCTCTTAAAATATCCCTTTTTGATGATACTTGCTATACTTGTGGCCAAGATGCCAATATGAATTATGCTTATGGAGATAAACTTGCTATAGTTCCTTATGTTAAACTTGAAATTGTTGCTATTGCACCCACACATGATGGTCCTCTTATCTTTTTGAATTCTCCAAACTACACTATATCGGAGAAGTTTGCTTTTATTAAGGATTATATTGATGGGTTGCCTTTTACTGTTGCACATGATGATTTTGATGAATATAATATGCATGTGCTTGCTGCTCCTACTTGCAATTATTATGAGAGAGGAACTATATCTCCACCTCTCTATATTTCCAACACGATAAAATTGCAAGAAACTGTTTATACAATGCATTGGCCTTTACTATATGTGCATGAATTGTTCTTTTATGACATGCCGATGCATAGGAAGAGAGTTAGACTTCGTTGTTGCATGATATATGTTGCCTTGTTCTCATTACTAAATTACAAATCATTGTTAATTAAAATTGGCTTTGATATACCTTCGGATCTGGGTGGATCCATTACTTGAGCACTATATGCCTAGCTTAATGGCTTTAAAGAAAGCGCTGCCAGGGAGACAACCCGGAAGTTTTAGAGAGTCATTTATTTCTATTGAGTGCTTTCATATAGTTTAAAAACAACAAAAATAAAGAGGGGAACCCAAAACTTCTTCAAAAAGGAAAGTGAAAGTGAGAAAGACAAGCATTGTTGAAGTGGGAGAGCTCCTTGAACTTTGTTCATGCTCACGGAAACTTTGTGAATCTTGATTACAGAAAATTTTCAACAAAAATAATTATCCCCTTGTACAATTCCATTGTATTATAAAAATAATGTGCCAAGGTTTGCCTTTAGGATGTTTACAATGCTTATTGGTTTGTGCGGTGCAGGACAGAAACTTTGGCTGTAGTGCGCGAATTTTAATTTTTTACTGGAACGTCAAATGGTTCTGATTCTTTTTTAACTGTCTTTCTGTACAAATTGTTTATTTTTCATAATTTTGGCAGAATTGTTCAAGTATCAGAAGTATGGTGAATGTTCATATTGTTACAGACTATTCTGTTTTTGACAGATTCTGTTTTTGATGCATAGTTTGCTTGTTTTGATGAAACTATCAATTTATATCAGTGGATTAAGCCATGAAAAAGTTATATTACAGTAGACACAATGAAAAAATAAAATATGAATTGGTTTGCAATAGTACTTAGAGTGGTGATTTGCTTTATTATACTAACGGATATTACCGAGTTTTCTGTTGAAGTTTTGTGTGGATGAAGTGTTCGATGATCGAGAAGGTTTCGATGTGAGAGAAGGAAGAGAGGCAAGAGCTCAATATTGGGGATGCCCGAGGCACCCCAACTAATATTCAAGGAGACTCAAGTGTCTAAGCTTGGGGATGCCCCGGAAGGCATCCCCTCTTTCTTCAACAAGTATCGGTATGTTTTCGGATTCATTTCGTTCATGTGATATGTGCAAATCTTGGAGCGTCTTTTGCATTTAGTTTTCATTTTTATTTTATGCACCATGCTGGTATGAGATAGTCCTTGGTTGATTTATAGAATGCTCTTTGCACTTCACTTATATTTTTTGAGTATGGCTTTATAGAATGCTTCATGTGCTTCTCTTATATCATTTGAAGTTTGGATTGCCTGTTTCTCTTTACATAGACAACCGCCATTTGTAGAATGCTCTTTTGCTTCACTTATAATTGTTAGAGCGTGGGCATATCTTTTGTAGAAAGAATTAAACTCTCTTGGTTCACTTATATCTATTTAGAGAGATGACAGGAACTGGTCATTCACATGGTTAGTCATAAAATCCTACATAAACTTGTAGATCACTAAATATGATGTGTTTGATTCCTTGCAATAGTTTTGCGATATAAAGATGGTGATATTAGAGTCATGCTAGTGGGTGGTTGTGGATTGTAGAAATACTTGTGTTGAGGTTTGTGATTCTCGTAGCATGCACGTATGGTGAACCGTTATGTAACGAAGTTGGAGCATGAGGTATTTATTGATTGTCTTCCTTATGAGTGGCGGTCAGGGACGAGCGATGGTCTTTTCCTACCAATCTATCCCCCTAGGAGCATGCGCGTAGTACTTTGTTTCGATGACTAATAGATTTTTGCAATAAGTATGTGAGTTCTTTATGACTAATGTTGAGTCCATGGATTATACGCACTCTCACCCTTCCATCATTGCTAGCCTCTTCGGTACCGTGCATTGCCCTTTCTCACCTCGAGAGTTGGTGCAAACTTCGCCGGTGCATCCAAACCCCGTGATACGATACGCTCTATCACACATAAACCTCCTTATATCTTCCTCAAAACAGCCACCATACCTACCTATTATGGCATTTCCATAGCCATTCCAAGTATATTGCCATGCAACTTCCATCATCATCATATACACGACTTGAGAATTTATCGTCATATTGCTTTGCATGATCGTAAGATAGCTAGCATGATGTTTTCATGGCTTGTCCGTTTTTTGATGTCATTGCTACGCTAGATCGTTGCACATCCCGGTACACCGCCGGAGGCATTCATATAGAGTCATATCTTTGTTCTAGATTGAGTTGTAATATTGAGTTGTAAGTAAATAAAAGTGTGATGATCATCATTATTAGAACATTGTCCCATGTGAGGTTATCAAAATAAAAGTGGCCAAAGAAGCCCCAAAAAAAGGAGAGAGAGAGGCCAAAGAAGCCTACAAAAAAAATGAGAGAAAAAGAGAGAAGGGGCAATGTTACTATCCTTTTTACACACTTGTGCTTCAGAGTAGCACCATGTTCTTCATATAGAGAGTCTCTTGAGTTATGACTTTCATATACTAGTGGGAATTTTCATTATAGAACTTGGCTTGTATATTCCAACGATGGGCTTCCTCAAATGCCCTAGGTCTTCATGAGCAAGCAAGTTGGATGCACACCCACTTAGTTTCAGTTTGAGATTTCATATACTTATAGCTCTAGTGCATCCGTTGCATGGCAATCCCTACTCCTCACATTTACATCAATTGATGGGCATCTCCATAGCCCGTTGATTAGCCGTGTCGATGTGAGACTTTCTTTTTTTGGTCTTCTCCACACAACCTCCACAATCATATTATATTCCACCTATAGTGCTATGTCCATGGCTCACGCTCATGTATTGCGTGAAGGTTGAAAAGGTTTGAGAACGTCAAAAGTATGAAACAATTGCTTGGCTTGTCATCTTGTGCATGATGTGAATATTTTGTGTGGTGAAGATGGAGCATAGCCAGACTATGTGATTTCGTAGGGATAACCTTCTTTGGCCTTGTTATTTTGAAAAGACATGATTGCTTTATTAGTAGGCTTGAAGTATTATTGTTTTTATGTCAAAGATAGACTATTGCTTTGAATCACTCGTGTCTTAATATTCATGCCATGATTTGATACATGATCAAGATTATGCTAGGTAGCATTCCACATCAAAAATTATCTTTTTTATCATTTACCTACTCGAGGACGAGCAGGAATTAAGCTTGGGGATGCTGATACGTCTCCGTCGTATCTAAAATTTTTGATTGTTCCATGCCAGTATTATGCAACTTTCATATACTTTTTGGCAACTTTTTATACTATTTTTGGGACTAACATATTGATCCAGTGCCCAGTGTCAGTTCCTGTTTCTTGCATGTTTTTGGTTTCGCAGAATATCCATGTCAAACGGAATCCAAACGGGATAAAAACGGACGGAGCTTATTTTTGGAATATTTGGAAAGTCTGGGAGAAAGATCAACGCGAAACGGTGCCTGAGGTGGCCACGAGGCAGGGGGCGCGCCTGCCCCCTGGGCGCACCCCTTACCCTCGTGGGCCACCCGTAAGGCGGTTGATGCCCTTCTTCGGCCGCAAGAAAGCTAATTTTTGGTAAAAAATCATGGTGAAGGTTTCAGTCCAATCGGAGTTACAGATCTCCATATATATACGAAACGGTGAAAGGGCAGCAGGAGGAACGGAGAAACAGAGAGATAGATCCAGTCTTGGAGGGGCTCTCGCCCCTCCCACGCCATGGAGGCCAAGGACCAGAGGGAAACCCTTCTCCCATCTAGGGAGGAGGTCAAGGAAGAAGAAGACGAAGGGGCCCCCTCTCCCCTTCTCTTCCGGTGGCGCCGGAACGCTGCCGTGGCCACCATCATCATCACCGCGATCTTCACCAACACCTCCGCCATCTTCATCAACATCTCCATCACCTTCCCCCCTCTATCTACAGCGGTCCACTCTCCCGCAACCCGCTGTACCCTCTACTTGAACATGGTGCTTTATGCTTCATATTATTATCCAATGATGTGTTGCCATCCTATGATGTCTGAGTAGATTTTCGTTGTCCTATCGGTGGTTGATGAATTGCTATGATTGATTTAATTTGCTTGTGGTTATGTTGCTGTCCTTTGGTGCCCATCATATGAGCGCGCGCATGGATCACACCATAGGGTTAGTTGTATGTTGATAGGACTATGTATTGGAGGGCAAGAGTGACAGAAGCTTCAACCTAGCATAGAAATTGATGCATACGGGATTGAAGGGGGACCAATATATCTTAATGCTATGGTTGGGTTTTACCTTAATGAACGTTAGTAGTTGCGGACGCTTGCTAATAGTTCCAATCATAAGTGCATAGAATTCCAAGTAAGGGATGACATGCTAGCAGTGGCCTCTCCCACATAATACTTGCTATCGGTCTAGTAAAGTAGTCAATTGCTTAGGGACAATTCCGCAACTCCTACCACCACTTTTCCACACTCACTATATTTACTTTATTGTGTCTTTATCTTAACAGCCCCTACTTTTTATTCTCGCGCTCTTTATCTTCTTGCGAGCCTATCCAACAACACCTACAAGGTACTTCTAGTTGCATACTTGTTCTAGGTAAAGCGAACGTCAAGCGTGCGTAGAGTTGTATCGGTTGTCGATAGAACTTTAGGGAATATTTGTTCTACCTTTAGCTCCTCGTTGGGTTCGACACTCTTACTTATCGAAAGAGGCTACAATTGATCCCCTATACTTGTGGGTTATCAATCCCCCGAAGAAGAGGATTGCCTAGAAAAACTCTGTGCCGAACTGTAAAATACACAGGCACGTTACGTATCTCTTCGGTAAAGGACAGGAGCGGGACGCTATCAAAGCACCCCGGATTCACTTACGGTTTGGTTGAGGGCTTGCCCTCATGATGGAGCTGTTCAACGGCGTCGCCTTCCGAACCCGAGCCGCTCAACGGTGGCATCTTGCCTCTCTTGGGAGACCTCCCCTCTCGATCTCCGGAGGCAGCCCTTTTCTTGCCATGGGGAGAGGGGATGTTCGCTCCTCCTACGCCTTTGTCTTCAGGCGAAGAAATGTCAACTTCTCCGGACTCAGTATCTGATTTACCTCCGGAATCAAGGTCATCCTGGGTCTTCTCACTCTCCACCTTGCCCTCCCCTGCCGGCACCTGGTATGGTGCCGGTGCCAGCATCCTTGTGAACACGGGGTCTGCTAAGTCTTCGGGAAGAGGGGCCGGACACCTAATCCGTTCCGATTTCTTTATCCAGCCCTGGAAAAGGATGGTTTGCTCAGTATCTTACCACAGGATATCTGATTATGAGGTGTTCGGCGGATAAGTACTTACTGGGGTGTACGGATGGTTACAGTCTAGGCCGGTATCTTCGGTGGTGCCCAGCCATTGTTTTCGTCTCCCGAAGAATAGCTTCCACATTCCTTCATGCGTAGTGCCGAGAAAGTGTTGAAGAGTCCGTGGCCCTTTTGGGTTAAACTCCCATAAGCGGAGAGGCCGTCACTGGCACGGCAGGGTCCGGCGGACTAGCATTACCTGAATAGCGTTGACAATATTGATATCCTTCTCAATGAGGCTTCGGATGCGACTTTGCAGAGTCCGCACCTCGTCAACTGATCCCCAGTCCAACCCCTTATTGATCCATGATGCCAGCTGAGTTGGGGGGCTGGATCGAAACGCAGGCGCAGCTGCCCACTTGGAACCATAGGGCTCGGTGATATAGAACCACCCTGCTGCCATAAGTCGGAAGATTCTTTGAAAGATCCTGTCAGCCAGATAGCGCTGGTGAGCTTGCTCACTGAGGCACCACCGCACTCTGCCTGCTCCCCCTCTATCATTTGCGGTTTCACAATGAAGGTCTTGAGCCATAAGCCGAAGTGTGGAGGAGTTCGGAGGAAGGCTTCGCACGTGACGATAAACGCCGAGATGAGAAGGATAGAGTTCGGGGCGAGATCGTGAAAATCTAACCCGTAATAGAACATGAGCCCCCGAACAAAGGGATTGAGGGCGAACCCCAATCCTCGGAGGAAGTGGGAAACAAACACGACCCTCTCACCGGATCTGGGGGTAGGGATAACCTGCCCCTCCGCGGGAAGTCGGTGGAGGATTTCCGCGGTCAGGTATCTGGCCGCCCGAAGCTTTGCGACATCCTCCTCTGTGACAGAAGAAGCCACCCACCGGCCTTGACGGCTGGATCCGGGCATGACTTAGGCTTACGGAGGGTGAGACCTGGGTGTTGGAACTCGAGGTAGTAAGAGTCGAGGAAGAAGCAAGCGTGGGGAGGAAAGGCGGGTCTGTGTTTCTTTATAAAGACCAAGAATATCGAACGCCTCCTCCTGGGCCTTAAACCTCACCTATTCCCAAGAAGTTGTACCCTAAGGACGGTTGGGTTACCCACGTCTGTATTGATAAAAGAACCCCTTAATAAGGGGACACGATCTTTGCTTGGATAAGACATGTCAATGACAACCACGTTTCAGAACGTGGGGCCGCAGGCGAAACAACGGTTCGAAATAATGACCGGACTGACATGACGTCATGTTGTAAAAAGTTGTCAGCGGATTGGAGTCATCGAGTATTATATTCTCTCTGCGGTTGTGTATGGTGTGTGTATGGAAGGTCCGGATACAACCATCCTTCCAGAGACTATCTTGGAGTTCGGAAAAGGGAACCCGCCTTGCAATGCCGAAGACAAATCTGTGCGCCGGACTCCTCGTCATTGAAGCCAGGTTCAGGGGCTACTGAGGGAGTCCTGGACTAAGGGGTCCTCGGGCGTCCGGCCTGTTGGCCATGGGCTGGACTGATGGGCTGTGAAGATACGAAGACCGAAGACTGCACCCGTGTCCGGATGGGACTCTCCTTATCGTGGAAGGCAAGCTTGGCGACCGAATATGTAGATTCCTTTCTTTGTAACTAACCTTGTGTAACCCTAGATCTCCCCGGTGTCTATATAAACCGGAGGACTTAGTCCGGAAAGGGAGATACTGATTACCGTAGTCATACAGGCTAGACTTCTAGGGTTTAGCCATTACGATCTCGTGGTAGATCAACTCTTGTAATACTCATATCCATCAAGATCAATCAAGCAGGAAGTAGGGTATTACATCCATAGAGAGGGCCCGAACCTGGGTAAACATCGTGTCCCCTGTCTCCTGTTACCATCGACCTTAGACGCATAGTTCGGGACCCCCTACCCGAGATCCGCCGGTTTTGACACCGACACCCCCTCCCTTGTTTGGCCAGCCCTCGGGAAGGAAAAGGGGGAGGGCTAGCCCCTCCTTCCTTTCCCTCTCATGGGAGAAAGGAAGGGGGCGCCACCCTCTCCTGGCTTTCCCCGCACTCCAAATAAGGAAAGGGGGCACGGCTTGGGAGGGACCACAAGTAGGATTCCTCCTACTTGGGCGCCTCCTTTGGCTACTCCTCCCTCCCTCCCACCTATATATATGTGGGAGGGGGCACCTAGCACACAACAGACAATTGCCTAACCGTGTGCAGCACCCCCCTGCACCGTTTACACCCCCGGTCATATTTTCGTAGTGCTTAGGCGAAGCCCTGCGGAGATCACTTCACCATCACCATCACCATGTCGTTGTACTTATGAAACTCATCTACTACCTCACCGTCTTGCTGGATCAAGAAGGCGGAGGACGTCAAGCTGAACGTGTGCAGAACGCGGAGGTGTCGTACGTTTGGTACTTGATCGGTTGGAGTGCGAAGAAGTTCGACTACATCAACCGCGTTGTTAAACGCTTCCGCTTACGGGCTACGATGGTACGTAGACACACTCTCCCCCCTCGTTGCTATGCATCTCCATGGATAGATCATTGCGTGTGTGTAGAAACTTTTTTTCCATGCAATGATTCCCAACAAAATTATCCTCGGCCGCGTCCCACCTTCCTATATTTACTCCACTGCTCGGCGATCGAGTAAAAAAATCTCGTCTCCACTGTTGCTTCCCGCGCCCCACTCCCACGCTGCATCTACGCTGGCGCTGGCCCTCCCACCCTCCCCCCCGGCCGGCCACCGCAGATGCTCCGTAGGATCCGCTGCGGTCCTTGAGCACCCCGATTTGTGCCTCTCTAGCCCCATCGCCAGCGCACAACTGGTAGATCTGCGGCTGCCGCCGCCGTTGCCGGATTTGCCGAGTACCAGAACGCATAGCCCCGGCAATGCCTCCGCGCCACATGCAGGTATTGACTCTGCCTCTAGCCTCTCAGATCTCTCCCATCGGCGGTTCACCGGCAAAGACACGTTTGGCCATCGCCCGGGCTCGGCATTCGCCCAGCGGCTCATCGACTCACTGTTGCCGGTCATAAAGTGCGACGAGCGCTGAGTTTCTACCACGTCGGAACATCCCGGATGGGTGTTCTTCAAGTGCAAAAAAGATGGGGTATGTGCTTCTTTTGATTTGGTTGTTCACTGGATTCGGCGCAATTTCGGTAGCTCATTGTTTGCTCAAATTTGTGTGTAGGATGGATGCAAGTTTTGGTATTGGGAAGAAGATTACATCATCTATGGATTGCACAAAATTCGATAGATGGTCGTGCACTCGTTGCTAGAATAGAGGCCAGAGATGGTACTAGATGCGAGGCAACGTCGAATTCTTCGAAATCGAAGAAGAAAGAAGTGTGCAAGCTCGAGAAGCCAATCGAGAGAATCACAAGACATAGAGAAGATATTAATCCAACTAGTGGGAGCAGTTATGGAAGTTGGATATCTTTTAAAATGTCTTATTGTGGTTCTTGTTTTCTTTGGTTTTGCTCTCGTAGCGAAGAATTGGTGAACTATGTACTCCAATGTATCAAAATGTTGTTGAACGAAAAAAAAAAGAGAAATGTGTTTCGGTTGCCGAAAGTAAAATACAAATACAAATATTACCCTGTCATATATAAGGGATCAGTTAGGTCCGGCGAAAACTTAGTGAATTAAAAATACTTCACTAAGGTTTTACTCCATCAAATTCTTCGCTAACTTTAGAGGGTCGGTTTAAAATGCCCCAAAGATGGGAGTCAGGAGTTTATCCAGCTCTGGGAGGGTGAATTTCCTTGGTGGCCATCGGTGCCCACCACATACATGATCCCAAGAATTGTGCAAAGTTTACCCAACCCAACAGAGACCCAAGATGTTAGAACTTATGTGCCATTCGAAGCAACTTTTTTATTGCGGGGGAGATCTAAGATGCCTTTGTGCCTTTTCTCACACAAAAAAACACACGATGCAATAAGCCAAGACATTATCAATTTGCACGTGGTGTGTTGGATTCATTGATGAGTTCAGTTCATTTTCCACCTACGCCTTTTATTTCATACTGTATATATATTCGCGGAAGCATCCCTAGGTACCACACTCTTCCTCTCATCGACTACTCTTCCTCTACCACTTCGACTTACGATGCTCCGCCGCAACCCTAGATAGGATAAATAAGATATATCTCCATGGCTTGTCAAACTCATGTGTTCCGTTCCTATAAGAAGAAGTACTAATTCATGCTTCCCTAAAAGAATAAGTACTAATTCATGCTACCTATCATTGAGGTGGGCCAATCAATTCATACTACTTCAGTTCTAGAAAATAGATAATAGTATGTATGGTTTTTTTGCTGAAATTGTCCAGATAGGGAGACATTCATTAGATACTATTTTGTCTAATTGGAATAACGAAAACCTAAATTGAATGGATTTTGCTAGCTGGGTTCAAATAGCCAGAACGTTGAACTTTCAACTTGGTACATCAAATTAAGCTCAGACCGTGTTGAACTTTCATCTTGGCACATGAGTGTCCAGTCTTTTAACCATCTAATCTACTCCCTCCGTCCCATAATATAAGAGCGTCTTTTACACTAGTGTAGTGTCAAAAACGCTCTTATATTATGGGACGGAGGCAGTAATCATCAGAAGAGAAGTATATGTAGAGAATAGAAAACATTCACAGAACAGATTCAGACTTTAAAAAACCTTGGCAGCAAGTGATCACAAAACAGGATTTTCAAACATTGCAAGAGTATATCAATTCTGAACTGTTAATCAAAGTACAGAATAAAGTTCCACACAAGTTGCGTGTATCTCAATTATGAACTATTGACCAAAGTACATAATGAAGTTCCAAACAATCACGCGGTGTCGCAGCTGACCAAATTACCAAGCATGAATATAACAGTATACTAACTATTGAATATAAGAGCACAATAGTATATCACCAAGCAATTTTGTCAACTAGTCAGCACAACGCCACCAAGCAGAAAAGAGTAGGTTGGTCTGTACCAACACAAAGCACACAAATAACCACCCCCTCCATGCCTCCATGTAGCATGCAGTCTGAACCTGTAGCATGTAGCCAAAATAATTCAAAACATGAACAAGAAAAAAAGAAACATTTTTGTGCTACTTTTATCACTAAAATTTCATATCTGAAATGAAAGGGTTAACCCAGAATAAAAGAAAGAACACACAAAACATAATTGAAGAACAGGAAGATTGAACAATATTTTTATTAGAGGTAAACTTCACATCTCAAATGTTGTGCTGCAAATGGGATATGGACCAGCCCCATATGAGTGCACTGTTTAAAAGCCATATATTAAGAAACATCAACATTACTCATTGATTTAGGAATGGGTTTGTCAGAAGTTCAAACAATCATATTATTACTTCCACAAAGGGACATTTTCAGAACAAAATAATATACTTGTCATTTCTGTGACAAAAAACACAAGAATATATTGGGAAAGCATAACTAGATCGCCTAAACATAGTGCATACCTTGATCCTACTAACCTCAATTATTCTTCATTATTCGAAGCATTATTAACATCCACTATTGTCTCCTCAATGTCTGCTCTAACCCAATGTTGTTCATTGTTCTTCCTTTTCAAAATCTCTCCAAGCTGTGAAACATGGAATGGCTAGGTTTCTGTCTCCGCTGCCCATTCCAAGTTGCCTAAGTCATATACATCTCTACGCTTTGGCAACTTCATTACCACAGAGCAACCTGGATTCAATTCATCTTCCACATAGAACACTTGATTCTCCTAGTTAGGGAAAATAAAAGGCTCATGCTCAATCTTTTCTCCTTCGTGTATTAGACGTGAGAAGTTGACAAGTGTGTAACCGTACTTATCTTTTTTCATTCCTGTTTCTATTTCTGAGAACACATCAACCCATTCACATTTAAACAACACCACTGAAAACTGTCCAGAGTAGTTTAGCTCGACAATGTCAATTACCCTCCCATAGTACGTCACATCACGTAAAACATGATTGGCATCACGTGTTGAATCATAACTAGATGTTTTTGTAGTTACCATGACGCAAAATACATGGTTGTGCTTTTTATGACAGAGGTAATAAAATGGTTGAAATAGCACATTGGACTAGTTCTGCTATGTTGCTATTGTTAGAAAAAGATGTTACTACGTTTGCTACCGATCACCACTAGAGATGTTACAATATATACAACATTATGTTACTGTTGTGTTCCTATATATAGAAAACGTGTTACAAAGGGCTATTGTAATTTTGCCAATCATGAATAATTGTGTTGCAATTTCCATTAAAACATGTTACTAACCATGTTGCTACATCAAGAAAAATATGTTACAAAGTGTGTGCCTATATCTATAGAAGTGTGTTACAAGGTCCTTCGGTAACACATATGGCTTGTGTTGCCACAACACAATTGTAACACCTTTACATATATATATATAGGAACAGTCCTATGTGCTACAATAGACACCACCTAGTAACATAGCCTATAGGAACACATACAAAAATGTGTTACTGGTTGCCTCAGTAACACAATATCTGAGCTGTAGTAGCACATCAACATGTTACAAAAGATCAATCCTCACGTAGTGGCCGCCACCGGCGGGTGCCCCTGGCGCTGGCCCGGGTGGTGCCGGCGGCGGCAGGCCCTTCTGCCCCCCTCCCCCCCCCCCCCCGCGCTCGTATCCTTCCCGGGGCAGGTGACGGCGGCGGTGCTGCTCGGCTGGGCGGCGGCCCGCCAACCCGGCGGCGGTTGCCGGTGGTGGGCGCGGTGGCGGCAGGGCGGTGTGGTGACGTGCGGTGGCCGGCGGCGCGACCCCAGCCCAGATCTGGGCCCTCCCGGCCCCGTCTGGGTCCTAGCGGGCTGCCATTGGCGTGGCTTCGACATCCTCTGCGTGGTGCGGAGGAGGAGTGTCTCGGACTCGAGGTGGTGGCGCCTTCTGTAGCGTGTAGGCGGGAGCTTTACGGGCTTCTGAGGACCCGGCCGGACCTGTGGGCCCACGGGACCGGTATGCTCCTGTTGTCACGTCCGGTTGGTTACCGTCGTTGACGGTGGAGGTTGGGCCCTCCCGCGTGCCGACGATGCTGCTGTCGCGAGTCCCGGCTCCTCTTCTTCGTTGTGCAGGCCCCTTTCGCAGTGCCGTGGTGAGACGGCGCAGAAGCTTCAAGACCGTTTTGGCGCAGAGTGGTGGTTTGTTTGGCGGCGTGCTCCGGAGCGCTCGAGGTGAAGGTTGGGATCGGGAGAAATCCCTGTCGGTCGAGCCGACTCCGACGCGGTGGTGCCTGAAGGTGTCGCCGAACCTTCCTGGAGGGCGTCGGAGGTACCCTTCCTCTCTCCTCGTCGCATACCGGGGGAAACCCTTGGCAGCAGCATCGTCATCGTCGCGTCCCTTCTTAGAGGTGTTGATTGGTACCGGCGCTTCGGAGTATAGGAGCTTAGTGGAGGATCCTCGGTGGGTGCGGCGGTCGCGAAGCTTCTTCTTTTTTGTTGATCCACCGGTGTCGGCATTTGTTTCTTTTCTTTTTCTCTTTCTTTTCTTTTGGGCGTGCTTGTGCTGCTTCCGCCCCAGCACCTATCTGCTTATATCGGTGAAGTTTTCTTTGTAATACAAAGCAGGGGGAAACCCTATTTTGTTAGATCTAAGATGCCTTTGTGCCTTTTCTCACACAGAAAAACACACGATGCAATAAGCCAAGACAATATCAATCTGCACGTGGTGTGTTGGATTCATTGATGAGTTAAGTTCATTTTTCACCTACGCCTTTTATTTCATATTGTGTATATATTCGCGAAAGCATCCCTACGTACCGCACTCTTCTCTCATAGACTACTCTTCCTCTACCACTTCGACCTACGATGCTCCGCCGCATCCCTAGATAGGATAAAGAAGATATATCTCCATGGCTTGTCAAACTCATGTGTTACTTTCCTATAGCGAGGCATGAGAGGGGTCAGGACTACATTTTGTTGTGCACAAACTAGTAATGGCACAGAGGAACCCCATGCGAGTCGGGCCTGCCGGTACTATAGCCGAGGCAGTGGTTCATGCAGGGGGGTATATTTTTTCCCAAGAACATGCAAGAACATGGCATGTCTTTTCTATTAAGGATAGGATCATAGGAGAGAAACTTTCACAACGTGCAAGCTATGGCATCACAGGCGACGGACAGAGCGATGCACAACACATCACCCAACCATATGCATTTCCAAGCCTAACCCAGCAAGGTGCTCAACGACGCGAACAGTACATCAGGTGAAGCAGCCACTGAGCAGGATCGCTAGCTTCTGCGTACATGTATTGCAAGAACTACACGGTCTCTCCATTTTGTTACATGCTGCGCCGCCCAATGGTTTTGTTCTTGTTGGCTGAAATACAATGTATACTCTCCATCATCCTAATCACGGCATGTAACATAAAAGTAAGTGTGCGTGTGCGTGTGCGTGACACTCTATGATCTACACATGGTCTCGAAAAAATGCGCAAATGTTTTCTGACCTGACTAACCTCCATGCCCTATGAGTTTTTAAAAAAATATTCATTGACCTCTATTTACACTGATGAAATCACACTAGTATTTTAAGCTGTTTGAGCTACCGGCAAGAGCACTGATAGTGTCCAAGGGAGGACAATCTCAATGCTCATATAGTGCATAGGTTTAATTTGACAATCAATATCTTCCAAAATATTTAAATTCTGCACTTGAAAATCACATGTGCATCAATTGTTTCGGAAGTACTATCACATACATAATATTTGTTAGGTTCTACAAATCTGTTTTCGCCCAAATTAGTAGTTGGAATTGTGTTTTGGATATCGATGCCGATGTCCAAACAACAACTTTTATTACAGTCTGAGGGAGTAATTGCAAGTCCCATAAAAAAGCCAACACATAAGTGCATTACTTTATGAAAAACCCAGTGATTAAATAATAAGCCGGCAAAGGCCTACTGGAATAAATAATGGAAAACTACTAAAATCAACGGGAAAATGTTTGCAAGAGAACTTGGTTTCTTGTCATTGAACAATGAACAGACACGATCAAGCATGTGTTTGATCATTGTGACAGTTATAGTTTTCCCCATTTTGTTAGCCATATTGCCCACATGTCATATACTTAATTTCTTGGAAGATCTTCCACACCTATGGTGGTCATTTTGTCCACCACACTTTTAGTGGTCACACCAATTCTCTAATTCAATTGGGGCAATGTAGCTATCAGTCAATAATGCCCCGAATAGAGCCCCCCAAAAAGTATAGTTTATGTTGGTGAATAAATAACTAAATTTCCATGTTACTCCGACACCTCCATGGAGTACTAGGTATAATTGGGATGCAAGACAATCTCAGGTCACATGTGGTGCAGGTTTCATTGATGATATCAGATCATTTTTCACCCATCATCTTCTTATGCAGTGTATATCTTCACATAAGAACTCTAGCCTGGAGATCACCCAGACTCTACTACTTTTCTCTCATTGAGTTCTCTTTCTTTACCACCTTCTCATACCTACAAGTCAATCTAGGATTAGAAGGATCTCACTGCTTCCCTGTTTGTGGAACGCACATCTACTTAGGGATGAGAGGGTTCGGAAATACATCTAGCCTTTACGGTTTGAATGTGCAAACTATTTTTTCAATTTTGTGTGCTATATGTGTGTCCAACTGTAACTAGCCTGATTCTGTATGGTATATCCAGGGGGAAGCATAATAGTTGTGCCTTATGTGGCAATGCATAGATGGAATGGCCTGGAGTATAGTTGATTTAATCAGGAAGGAATCTAGTTTCTTATGCATTGGGTCCTAAGTCCTAACACAAACAAAACAAGTTATATGCTATGTCAAGTAATTGGATGGGATCTAACTTATTCGGCGAGTCGAGAAGGTGTTATTTTGAAATTCTAAATTTGTTTTCATCGTCATCATGGACACCACAAGAACAACAATAATAATAAAATATGCTAGCATCGCATCAATTTGTAAGTTCTCGTCTAACCCTTATCCATCCGGCGGTTTACATCTCTCGATCTCAATCTCAAAAATAAAATATGTTAGCGCTTGATTCCTGCTGTTGATGTTGTGATCATCCACTCCAGCAAATTTGCTCGACATGTTTCTGAATTTGCAAAACCAGATAAAGAGCCATTGATGAATTTTGCAACTACATGCTTCATATCATCACAGGTCTAACAAAAGCCACAACAAAACAGCCAAAGAAGCCGCAAGAATCAGATCATGCAACAAACAATTAATTTCTCCTAGTCGATCATCACTTAAAGAACCCACGCACACAAGAACACACGAGTTACAAGTTAAAACTTTTCGTCACCGATTCGCTGAGTAGCTGTCCTCGAGTAACATGTGCACATAGATTTAATAAAATTTCAGTCAACCGATTTACATTCAATAAAATTTCAGGGGAGTGAGCCATAGATGCTTTGGCACGGCCTTCTACCTACGGCTACAAGCACTGAAATATTCCTCTTGGTTCTGAAATCACAGTCATGGCTGGTGATCAGGAGTGAACATTCACACGGTACGTTTCGACAACTACTTCTACTGGTACACAAGCTACTCCCATTTCAGCTCCCAGTGACAACAGCTTCAGTTATTCAACCACAAATTAAGATGGATGCAGCTACGCAGGAACCTAGCTAGTTAGTCCAGCAGAACAAACCTCCCATTGAACTTCCTGAAAACATGGACCATCATCGTCGCCTCGCACACGCCTTTCATCAGCTCGAAGACACAGACGTGGCCCTCCTGCAGCCCGTTGTCAGAGACAAACTTGGTCCAGGACCTGTAGCTGAAACCCTGTATCCTCATCATCGAATGGTAGTAGTACCTCACGCACCACTTCTCTCTCCTGTTAGGTCTCAGGAGCAGGATGTCATGCGACCTCTCCGCGAGATGCTTAGCCGCAAACTCTCTGGGGAAGGTCTGCATATATAGTACAGCAGCACATTAGTCATTAGTACAGAAAGCTTTGGCACAGAAGGTTCAGAAAGTCTATCAAAGACGGTTTAATGAACTGTCTAGGTCTTCCAATTTGTGATTAGAGGAACAACTGAACTGACCAGCAAGTTATTCCTGCTGCTAACATGATTCTCCTGCAGGACGGCGACGTATACCGGATTGCCCTGTTGAATCAACGCTGACCTGAATATCTCCTCTTGCTCCTCGCCGGTCAGGTCATAGGCATACCTTGAGTAGTAGTAGCTGGACTCGGCATGTTCTTTGTCACTCTCCTCTTCCTCGGTCACCTCGACCTTAACTGGATAACTGCACTTGTTTTGAGATTCGGGCTCTTTCCCTGTAAAAACACAAATGGACATTCCAAAATGATAAAGTAAAGTGACACTAACTCACTCTTGATTCCATACTGGTTCAGGTCTGGCTACATAAAAAAGGAGTCTATTTCTACATAAATTCATTTTTTTTAAGTTGTGATCCTGAGAGTTATTTTTAATATCATGTGTGCAGGTGTCAATGTGTTGCATACTCACCTTGTAGGTGATGACCTCCTTCAAGAGAATGAACAACCATTGTCACTTCACCGTCGTTTTTCGATACTTCAAATAGGCAGATGTCACTTTCCCGCAACTCGTTGTGGAGAACGAAGCACGACCAGCCAACAGAAAGCATGCATGAACCATCAGTGATAACCTTCAAATTGTCTACCCATATGTTGCTCTTATGAGGATGGCAGAGTGTGATGAATTGTTCTTCATGTGGAAGGTATTTGGCAGCGTAATCCTTGCAGATGACCTGTGACAGACGAATGAATCATCAGGACTCCAGGATCAGTCCATCAGTAAGAAAAAGCTTCTGTTTCCATCATTCAGCAGTGGAATGGAATAGTTCGATGGTATTGATCGTTCAACCATTGATTGGAATGTCTATCGTGATAAATCACTTTCAAATTATTGAAGATTGTAATTTACAGAGAGCTACTATAATTTTAAAAATTCCAACAAAATTTTAGACAAGAGATCTGAACATTAAATAACAAATTTTGCAGGAGTCTCATTGAATCTGTAGAGGATACTGCACACATACCAGAGATCCAGACATACTTGTCTTGTTCATGGCTGTGATGTAAAATGGAATTACAGGCCTAACTTTCTTCACAAGCGCGTCGACTTCTGCCTTCTGTGCTGTGGTCAGATTGCACCCCGTTGCTAGGACATAGTGAGGCTCGGTGATTTCCCGAAGGCCAGCTGAATTCATGGTGACTTCTGGAGACGTGACACCTTCTGCTTCACAACCCCGATCATCAAGACATCAATTAGCAATTACAGGTAACCAATAAAAATGTACATGCAACCCTTCAATTCTTTACCAGATCTCGGTGAAGGAGAGTCCACTGGAGTCATCTTTTTAGTTTTCCTACTGTTGTTATCGTGTGATCCGCAGTCTCGGCGCCTTGTTTCCCTGAGGAATGACCGATCATGAGATATGCATGTTTTTGGTACATTAGGAGCATGGTTCAAGACAATGTTGAATAATTGTTTCTCACAACCACTTGGGTCAAATATTAGGACTTTAAAGTGAGAGTCCCCAATGTATCTGAACACCAGCAAGTCATGCTCTTTTAGTTGATAATCACTGGCAAATGCAGCCCATCCATATCTAAGGACTATCTTGTTCAGATCCTTGGTAACCTTAAAGTTGTATATGTTTCCGTCTGGAGCTTCTAGCTTCATAACTTCAGAGATCCGGCCTCTGAAATTGTTCACAAATTTCTGTGGTATGCTCTGCAGGAACAAACAAGAAAGCAATCAGCAAAGTATATATCTCTGATCAAAAGACGACACTTCATCAAGACGTCAGGAAAGGCATTATCATCCAAGGTCTTACCATTTCTTGACGGAAATCCCCAACCATGAGCCTCAGGAAATGCTTCTGCCTATCATCCAGGTGATGCCAATAAAAATGCACATCGCAGAGCTCGCACCTTCGATGGGACTCACTGTTGCTTTCTTTTTCTTGGGAATCAGGGCCGCAGTTCATGAGAACGTGGAACACTTCCTTCTCACAACAAGTTCCAAAATCAAATATCAGAACTTTGAAGTGAGAATCTCTGATGTACCTGAAGACCAGGAAGTAGCCCGCTTTTAGCTTGTAAAAGCTTACAAATACCCCCCATCCAGATCCGAGGACTATCTTGTTCAGATCCCTGATAGCCTGAATATTGTATATGTTTCCATCAGGAGCTTCTAGCTTGATAACTTCAGAGATATGACCATTGAAATTATCCACAAACTTCTGTGGTATGGCCTGCAGGAACAAGCAAACAACAAAATTATCATTCTGACCAGGATGGCATTCCGTCTGAAGGAGAGAAAGGGCATCTATGCACCAGGGCTTGCCATTTTTTCTGGGAAATCGCCAACCATGCACTTGAAAAAATACTTCTGGGTATCATCCACATGACTGTTATCTTGATCATAATCTTGATCCGGCGCCATGACAAATGTAATCAAAATGGTGGGGAATCAAGAGAACAAGATACAGCAGCCTAAAATTGGAAGATGTAGTAGTATGTGTTATCATCAGCAGTCTGTTCCAACCTCACATGGATGCATATATTCGATGTCAGACAAATCAAAGGTGTCCAATACTGGAGCAAGTTTTTTTCAGGTGATCTAAAGATTTAGCAAGTTTATAATCTAGTAGAAAAAGAAGAAGCCTCTTACATTTGTGAACAGCCAATACTTCTTTCAGAGTAAAATAGGAAGATGTAGCAATATGTGTTACTACCAGCAGCCTATTCCAATGCCAGATAAATCAAAGAAAAACGTCTAATACTAAACTTCAGGACAAATAGAACTATGCACTTTAGGTTCCTGTGTCTGTGTGCCATCATAAACATCATCTAAACGTTTATGATCTAAAGATGTAGCAAGTAGAAAGACAAGAAGCCTCTTACCTTTGCCAAGAAGCTCTTTCAAGAAGCCAATACTTATGCAAAGAAGCAGTCTATATGCCCAGGATGCGGAAACCCCAAGCCCAGAGCAAAAGAGCAGCCTAAGATAGGAAGTAGTAGTATTTGTTATCAGCAGTCTGTTCCAACTTCACATGGATTGGCGGAGCAAGACCAGGAAGATTGGGGGGGCCAAAGAGAAAAGACAGTAGAAAACATCTCTATTTTTTAATCTAAATCTCTCTGTAAAAAAATTTCTTCACTAAATTTGCCAAGGTTGGGAGGGCCATGGCACCTGCAGGGATGCACATAGCTCCGCCAGTGCATGGATGCATATATTTGATGTCAGAAAAATCAAAGGAAAGTAAGCTATGCAAGCAAACACTAAAGGAGCCACCATAAACAAGATCCAAAGAAGTATCAAGTTTATGCTCTAAGGATGTAGTAGAAAGTAGAAAAACCAGAAGCCTCTTACCTTTGCGAAGAGCTAATACTTCTGCAGAGAAGCAGGCAGCCAGCCACAATGCCAACGATGCCCAAGCACAGAGCAAGAACATAGATATATGCAGATGAATAACACACCATACAAGCTGATGCTTGCGGGTCTTGTACTGCCATCACACCTTAAACTATAAAAAGAGTCTCACGTGAAAAGTCTTCAGAGAGTTGCAGATGAAAGCATGCTTTCAACTGGGAACTTCTGGAATCTGAGCAGAAGGAATCGTACCCTACTTTTCGCTATGCCAAGGAGATAAGGGATCACAGCAATACCCAGAGGGTGCTGTAGAAGTTATAACTCTGTCAGTACCTTGTGATGCAGGACAGTGCCATAGTAAAAACCACAAGAAAGATCAACACAGGGATGTTACAAGAAATTCTACATTGTAGCTTCAGAGCCAAGGTTTTAATATTAGAGTCAGGAGCCCAATAACATCATTTAACTATCGAAGGCACACACAAAATAACAAACAGAGCTTGCTAATAAGAGGAGACGCGAGGAGAGGAGAAAAACTTGACCTGGATTGAACCCCATTGTTCTACAGTATTTGGAACAAAATGAAGAAAAGGAGAAGGTTTCACCTACAGTGCGAATCGAGTGAACAGAGCAGGCCATCACTCACCAGGTCAGAGCAAGCCAGGTCTAATCCGGAAGATTCCTTCAGGGCGCGCCCTCCGCCTCCTGCCAGCGCCGGTACGGCCTCGGATAACCCAGCGCCGGAGTGATGGGCCCCCTTCGGCTTCGGTGCGGCAGCGCCGCTGTGGGTTGCCTCGATGAGGGAGAACCCGCGGGCACGTGGAAGGCGGCAGTCGGTCTGTTCCCGGACGCGGCGGTGCCGGTGAAGGCCGGCGGGCCGCGCCACGGTTAGGCAATTATTGGAGTATTTAAAAAAAAACTATAGTACTACTACTGTACCACTTTCCGACAGAACTACCACTAAGTTCAACTTTTTGTCTAAAATAAATATAAACTACTTCTCCAATACAAAATCTAATCCCGGTTCAAAACTGCGAGATTTATTGTGGATGAGGAAGTACCATTTTTACTTAGAAACCGGTTCAGTCTGGTTAAGCAGGATTATGACAGGTTGGACCCGCATATGGCCCACCTGTCAAGGCCACGTTGGCATAGGGGAGATGGGGACCACCTGACGGTTGTTAGGGACGGGGATCAGTCAGACCATGTCGCTTGGGCCGAGGTCAAAATGGTCGACCCTCCCTCCTCCTCTCCCAACCTCGCTCATATCGCGCAGCTCACTTTCTCTTTCACCTAGGTGGTAGCAGCCATGGTGGCGATGAATCCCAATGACGGTGGCAAATTGGTGGGCAGCAGTGGTAGCAGCGTCGATGGCGGCGGCGGCAATTTCTCAGAGGTTGACAACTAGTATGGGAGCACTAGTTATGAGATGCAATTGGCATTTTAGTGCCGGGTTTGAACTTTTATCATACTATATAATCATAAGTCCGTCATTTTGCATAGTCGTAGTGTTGAAAATTTGCTTCCTAGTTTGCGTACATCTGACTCGCCATCATCGCATCATGTGGTATTATTGAATCTCCTCCCAATAATGTTTCATACTACAATTCTACCACATTATCAAGTTTTATACTTAGTACGTGTATCCCATAATTTGAGTGAACTATCATAACTTCATAAAATAAATGTGCTAAGTTAAAGAAATGAACAACCAAAAACTGTTCATGGAAATGTAGGTGATTTTCTAATGCTTTTGAACCATAGACATTAACTACAATAATCAATGTAATGTTTTTTAGTTAAACCAGATCAAAATGGAAGTACAGAACAATCGCATGCCTTTTCATATATCACGAGTTGTATTTTATAGATTGCATATATAGTTACATGTCGCACAGCTTAGAGCATCTCTAGCAGACCCCGCATAACACCGACCCGCAAAACGCGTTTGCAGTTTGCGGAAAAGGCTTTGCAGGCCGGCGCGGACGGCCGCAGAGGCAGACCCCGCAAAGTCGACCCGTATAAAAGGATATTCGCGGAATATGCTCTTTTACGGATCGACTTTGCGGGGTCTGGTCTGGCGCTACTCCCGCCGGTCCGCAAATCTGAAATTTGCAGCTCAATTGACACAAGATAATACATTTCTTTGCTTTTTCAATAGCATTGGATACATAGAACATCACCAAATCTTTGCTAGAATAGCAAGACCAAACAAAATAAGAACCATAATTATGCATTTTAGAAGATTTCCAACTTCCATAACTGCTCCCACTAGTTGGACCAAAATCTTCTCCATGCATTCGTTGTTGATCTGTGGATTCTTGATTTTGCATTCTTCATTCTTATTCTTTGGTTCTAAAGAAGTAGAGGTTGCTTCCCCTCTAGTTTCACATGCAGCCGCTTCATTACCTTCGATTCTACTAAGGAGTGCACGGACGTCTATTAATTTTCTTTCTATCAATAAATCAATGTATTCGCCTTCCCAAAACCAAAATGAGCATACATCTTCCTACACACATGATGATGTTCGAAATGAGCTATCGCAATTGAACCAAAGAATGCGGTGCCAAAGCCGAATGAAAGCAACACGTACCCCATCGTTTTCGCATTTGAATAACACCCTATTGGGGAACGCAGTAATTTCAAAAAAATTCCTACGATCACGCAAGATCTATCTAGGTGATGCATAGCAACGAGAGGGAAGACTGTTGTCCACGTACCCTCGTAGACCGAAAGCGGAAGCGTTATGACAACGTGGTTGATGTAGTCATACGTCTTAACGATCCGACCGATCCTAGCACCGAACGTACGGCACCTCCGTGATCTGCACACGTTCAGCTCAGTGACGTCCCACGAACTCTAGATCCAGCTGAGGTCGAGGGAGAGTTTCGTCAGCACGACAACGTGATGACGGTGTTGATGAAGTTACCGACGCAGGGCTTCGCCTAAGCACTACAACGATATGACCGAGGTGGAAATCTGTGGAGGGGGCACCGCACACGGCTAAACAATCAACTTGTGTGTTCTAGGATGCCCCCCTGCCCCCGTATATACAGGAGCAAGGGGGAGGCCGGCCGGCCCTCTTGTGGCGCGCCCCAAGTAGGATTCCTACTAGGAACCTGTTGGGAATCGTAGCATAATTTTAAAATTTTCCTACGCTCACCAAGATCCATCTATGGAGTATACTAGCAACGAAGGGAAAGGAGTGCATCTACATACCCTTGTAGATCGCGAGCGGAAGCGTTCCAATGAACGAGGTTGATGGAGTCGTACTCGCCGTGATCCAAATCACCGATGACCGAGTGCCGAACGGACGGCACCTCCGCGTTCAACACACGTACGGTGCAGCGACGTTCTCCTCCTTCTTGATCCAGCAAGGGGGAAGGAGAGGTTGATGGAGATCCAGCAGCACGACGGCGTGGTGGTGGATGTAGCGGGGTCTCGGCAGGGCTTCGCCGAGCTTCTGCGAGAGGGAGAGGTGTTGCAGGGGAGGAGGGAGGCGCCCAAGGCTGTTGTCCTACTGCCCTCCCTCCCCCCCTTTATATAGGCCCCCTGGGAGGGGGGGGAGCCGGCCAGGAGCCCATCTGGATGGGGGTGCGGCGGCCAGGGGGGAGACTTACCCCCCAAGGCAAGTGGGGCGCCCCCCCACCCTAGGGTTTCCAACCCTAGGCGCAGGGGGGAGGTCCATGGGGGGCGCCCCAGCCCACTAAGGGCTGGTTCCCTTCCCACTTCAGCCCATGGGGCCCTCCGGGATAGGTGGCCCCACCCGGTGGACCCCCGGGACCCTTCCGGTGGTCCCGGTACAATACCGGTGACCCCCGAAACTTTCCCGGTGGCCGAAACTTGACTTCCTATATATAATTCTTCACCTCCGGACCATTCTGGAACTCCTCGTGACGTCCGGGATCTCATCCGGGACTCCGAACAACTTTCGGGTTTCCGCATACTCATATCTGTACAACCCTAGCGTCACCGAACCTTAAGTGTGTAGATCCTACGGGTTCGGGAGACATGCAGACATGACCGAGACGCCTCTCCGGTCAATAACCAACAGCGGGATCTGGATACCCATGTTGGCTCCCACATGTTCCACGATGATCTCATCGGATGAACCACGATGTCGAGGATTCAATCAATCCCGTATACAATTCCCTTTGTCAATCGGTATGTTACTTGCCCGAGATTCGATCGTCGGTATCCCAATACCTTGTTCAATCTCGTTACCGGCAAGTCTCTTTACTCGTACCGTAATGCATGATCCCGTGGCTAACTCCTTAGTCACATTGAGCTCATTATGATGATGCATCACTGAGTGGGCCCAGAGATACCTCTCCGTCATACGGAGTGACAAATCCCAGTCTCGATCCGTGCCAACTCAACAGACACTTTCGGAGATACCCGTAGTGTACCTTTATAGTCACCCAGTTACGTTGTGACGTTTGGCACACCCAAAGCACTCCTACGGTATCCGGGAGTTGCACGATCTCATGGTCTAAGGAGAAGATACTTGACATTGGAAAAGCTCTAGCAAACGAACTACACGATCTTTGAGCTATGCTTAGGATTGGGTCTTGTCCATCACATCATTCTCCTAATGATGTGATCCCGTTATCAATGACATCCAATGTCCATAGTCAGGAAACCATGACTATCTGTTGATCAACGAGCTAGTCAACTAGAGGCTTACTAGGGACACGTTGTGGTCTATGCATTCACACATGTATTACGATTTCCGGATAACACAATTATAGCATGAACAATAGACAATTACCATGAACAAAGAAATATAATAATAACCATTTATTATTGCCTCTAGGGCATATTTCCAACAGTCTCCCACTTGTACTAGAGTCAATAATCTAGTTACATTGTGATGAATCGAACACTCATTGCGTCCTGGTGTTGATCATGTTTTGCTCTAGGGAGAGGTTTAGTCAACGGATCTGGTACATTCAGGTCCATATGTACTTTACAAATATCTATGTCTCCATTTTGAACACTTTTACGAATGGAGTTGAAGCGACGCTTGATATGCCTGGTCTTCCTGTGAAACCTGGGCTCCTTCGCAAGGGCAATAGCTCCAGTGTTGTCACAGAAGAGAGTCATCGGGCCCGACGCATTGGGAATCACCCCTAGGTCGGTAATGAACTCCTTCATCCAGACTGCTTCCTGTGCTGCCTCCGAGGCTGCCATGTACTCCGCTTCACATGTAGATCCCGCCACGACGGTTTGCTTGCAACTGCACCAGCTTACTGCTCCTCCATTCAAAATATACACGTATCCGGTTTGTGACTTCGAGTCATCCAGATCTGTGTCGAAGCTAGCGTCGACGTAACCCTTTACGACGAGCTCTTCGTCACCTCCATAAACGAGAAACATATCCTTAGTCCTCTTCAGGTACTTCAGGATATTCTTGACCGCTGTCCAGTGTTTCATGCCGGGATTACTTTGGTACCTTCCTACCAAACTTACGGCAAGGTTTACATCAGGTCTGGTACACAGCATGGCATACATAATAGACCCTATGGCCGAGGCATAGGGGATGACACTCATCTTTTCTCTATCTTCTGCCGTGGTCGGGCATTGAGCCGTGCTCAATTGCACACCTTCCAATACAGGCAAGAACCCCTTCTTGGACTGATCCATATTGAACTTCTTCAATATCTTGTCAAGGTAAGTACTCTGTGAAAGACCAATGAGGCGTCTTTATCTATCTCTATAGATCTTGATGCCTAATATATAAGCAGCTTCTCCAAGGTCCTTCATTGAAAAACACTTATTCAAATAGGCCTTTATACTTTCCAAGAATTCTATATCATTTCCCATCAATAGTATGTCATCCACATACAATAAGAGAAATGCTACAGAGCTCCCACTCACTTTCTTGTAAACACATGCTTCTCCATAAGTCTGTGTAAACCCAAACGCTTTGATCATCTCATCAAAGCGAATGTTCCAACTCCGAGATGCTTGCACCAGCTCATAGATTGAGCGCTGGAGCTTGCATACTTTGTTAGCATTCTTAGGATCGACAAAACATTCCGGCTGCATCATATACAATTCTTCCTTAAGGAAGCCGTTAAGGAATGCCGTTTTGACGTCCATCTGCCATATCTCATAATCATAGTATGCGGCAGTTGCTAACATGATTCGGACGGACTTCAGCTTCGCTACGGGTGAGGAAGTCTCATCGTAGTCAACCCCTTGATCTTGTCGATAACCCTTGGCGACAAGTCGAGCCTTATAGATGGTCACATTACCATCCGCGTCTGTCTTCTTCTTAAAGATCCATTTGTTTTCTATGGCTCGCCGATCATCGGGCAAGTCAGGCAAAGTCCATACTTCGTTTTCATACATGGATCCTATCTCGGATTTCATGGCTTCTAGCCATTTGTCGGAATCCGGGCCCGCCATCGCTTCTTCATAGTTCGAAGGTTCACCGTTGTCTAACAACATGATTTCCAGGACAGGGTTGCCGTACCACTCTGGTGCGGAACGTGTCCTTGTGGACCTACGAAGTTCAGCAGTAACTTGATCCGAAGCTTCATGATCATCATCATTAACTTCCTCCCCAGTCGGTGTAGGCACCACAGGAACATCTTCCCGCGCTGCGCTACTTTCCGGTTCGGAAGGGGTGACTATCACCTCATCAAGTTCCACTTTCCTCCCACTCAATTCTTTCGAGAGAAACTCTTTCTCCAGAAAGGACCCATTCTTGGCAACAAAGATCTTGCCTTCGGATCTGAGGTAGAAGGTATACCCAATAGTTTCCTTAGGGTATCCTATGAAGACGCATTTTTCCGACTTGGGTTCGAGCTTTTCAGGTTGAAGTTTCTTAACATAAGCATCGCATCCCCAAACTTTTAGAAACGACAGCTTAGGTTTCTTCCCAAACCATAATTCATACGGTGTCGTCTCAACGGATTTCGACGGAGCCCTATTTAAAGTGAATGCGGCAGTCTCTAAAGCATAGCCCCAAAATGAGAGCAGTAAATCGGTAAGAGACATCATAGATCGCACCATATCCAATAGAGTGCGATTACGACGTTCGGACACACCGTTTCGCTGAGGTGTTCCAGGCGGCGTGAGTTGTGAAACGATTCCACATTTCCTTAAGTGCGCACCAAATTCGTGACTTAAATATTCTCCACCACGATCTGATCGTAAGAATTTTATTTTTCTGTCACGTTGATTCTCAACCTCACTCTGAAATTCCTTGAACTTTTCAAAGGTTTCAGAATTGTGTTTCATTAGGTAGACATACCCATATCTACTTAAGTCATCAGTGAGAGTGAGAACATAACGATATCCTCCGCGAGCCTCAACACTCATTAGACCGCACACATCGCTATGTATGATTTCCAATAAGTTGGTTGCTCGCTCCATTGTTCCGGAGAACGGAGTCTTGGTCATCTTACCCATGAGGCATGGTTCGCACGTGTCAAATGATTCGTAATCAAGAGACTCCAAAAGTCCATCTGCATGGAGCTTCTTCATGCGCTTGACACCAATGTGACCAAGGCGGCAGTGCCACAAGTATGTGGGACTATCGTTATCAACTTTACATCTTTTGGTATTCACATTATGAATATGTGTAACGTCACGTTCGAGATTCATTAAGAATAAACCATTGACCAACGGGGCATGACCATAAAACATATCTCTCAAATAAATAGAACAACCATTATTCTCGGATTTAAATGAGTAGCCATCTCGAATTAAACGAGATCCAGATACAATGTTCATGCTCAAAGCTGGCACTAAATAACAATTATTAAGGTTTAAAACTAATCCCGTAGGCAGATGCAGAGGTAGCGTGCCGACGGCGATCACATCGACCTTGGAACCATTCCCGACAAGCATCGTCACCTCATCCTTTGCCAGTCTCCGTTTATTCCGCAGTTCCTGTTTTGAGTTACAAATATGAGCAACGCACCGGTATCAAATACCCAGGAGCTACTACGAGTACTGGTAAGGTACACATCAATTACACGTATATCACATATACCTTTTGTGTTGTCGGCCTTCTTGTCCGCTAAGTATTTGGGGCAGTTCCGCTTCCAGTGACCACTTCCCTTGCAATAAAAGCACTCAGTCTCAGGCTTGGGTCCATTCTTTGACTTCTTCCCGGCAACTGGCTTACCGGGCGCGGCAACTCCCTTGCCGTCCTTCTTGAAGTTCTTCTTACCCTTGCCCTTCTTGAACTTAGTGGTTTTATTCACCATCAACACTTGATGTTCTTTTCTGATCTCCACCTCCGCTGATTTTAGCATCGAATATACCTCAGGAATGGTCTTTTCCATCCCCTGCATATTGAAGTTCATCACAAAGCTCTTGTAGCTTGGTGGAAGCGACTGAAGGATTCTGTCAATGACCGCGTCATCCGGGAGATTAACTCCTAGCTGAGACAAGCGGTTGTGTAACCCAGACATTCTGAGTATGTGCTCACTAACAGAACTATTCTCCTCCATTTTACAGCTGAAGAACTTGTCGGAGACTTCATATCTCTCGACCCGGGCATGAGCTTGGAAAACCATTTTCAGCTCTTCGAACATCTCGTATGCTCCATGTTTCTCAAAACGCTTTTGGAGACCCGGTTCTAAGCTGTAAAGCATGCCGCACTGAATGAGGGAGTAATCATCAGCACGTGATTGCCAAGCGTTCATAACGTCTTGGTTCTCTGGGATTGGTGCTTCACCTAGCGGTGCTTCTAGGACATAATCTTTCTTGGCTGCTATGAGGATGATCCTCAGGTTTCGGACCCAGTCCGTATAGTTGCTGCCATCATCTTTCAGCTTGGTTTTCTCTAGGAACGCGTTTAAGTTGAGGACAACGTGGGACATTTGATCTACAAGACATATTGTAAAGATTTTAGACTAAGTTCATGATAATTAAGTTCATATAATCAAATTATTCAATGAACTCCCACTCAGATAGACATCCCTCTAGTCATCTAAGTGAAACATGATCCGAGTTAACTAGGCCGTGTCCGATCATCACGTGAGACGGACTAGTCAAGATCGGTGAACATCTCCATGTTGATCGTATCTTCTATACGACTCATGCTCGACCTTTCGGTCCTCCGTGTTCCGAGGCCATGTCTGTACATGCTAGGCTCGTCAAGTCAACCTAAGTGTATTGCGTGTGTTCCGAGGCCATGTCTGTACATGCTAGGCTCGTCAACACCCGTTGTATGAGAACGTTAGAATCTATCACACCCGATCATCACGTGGTGCTTCGAAACAACGAACCTTCGCAACGGTGCACAGTTAGGGTGAACACTTTCTTGAAATTATCATAAGGGATCATCTTACTTACTACCGTCGTTCTAAGCAAATAAGATGCAAAAACATGATAAACATCACATGCAATCAAATAGTGACATGATATGGCCAATATCATTTTGCTCCTTTGATCTCCATCTTCGGGGCACCATGATCATCTTCGTCACCGGCATGACACCATGATCTCCATCATCATGATCTCCATCATCATGATCTCCATCATCGTGTCTTCATGAAGTTGTCACGTCAACGATTACTTCTACTTACATGGCTAACGCGTTTAGCAATAAAGTAAAGTAATTTACATGGCGTTATTCAATGCCACGCAGGTCATACAAAATAATAAAGACAACTCCCATGGCTCCTGCCGGTTGTCTTACTCATCGACATGCAAGTCGTGATTCCTATTACAAGAATATGATCAATCTCATACATCACATATATCATTCATCACATCTTCTGGCCATATCATATCACATAGCACATGCTGCAAAAACAAGTTAGACGTCCTCTAATTGTTGTTGCAAGTTTTTACGTGGCTTGTAGGTTTCTAGCAAGAACGTTTCTTACATAGGTATGACCACAACGTGATATGCCAATTTCTATTTACCCTTCATAAGGACCCTTTTCATCGAATCCGTTCCGACTAAAGTGGGAGAGACAGACACCCGCTAGCCACCTTATGCAACTAGTGCATGTCAGTCGGTGGAACCTGTCTCACGTAAGCGTACGTGTAAGGTCGGTCCGGGCCGCTTCATCCCACAATGCCGCCGAAACAAGATAAGACTAGTAGCGGCAAGAAGAATTGGCAACATCTACGCCCACAACTGCTTTGTGTTCTACTCGTGCATAGTAACTGTGAATAGGCCTGGCTCATGATGCCACTGTTGGGAATCGTAGCATAATTTTAAAATTTTCCTACGCTCACCAAGATCCATCTATGGAGTATACTAGCAACGAAGGGAAAGGAGTGCATCTACATACCCTTGTAGATCGCGAGCGGAAGCGTTCCAATGAACGAGGTTGATGGAGTCGTACTCGCCGTGATCCAAATCACCGATGACCGAGTGCCGAACGGACGGGACCTCCGCGTTCAACACACGTACGGTGCAGCGACGTTCTCCTCCTTCTTGATCCAGCAAGGGGGAAGGAGAGGTTGATGGAGATCCAGCAGCACGACGGCGTGGTGGTGGATGTAGCGGGGTCTCGGCAGGGCTTCGCCGAGTTTCTGTGAGAGGGAGAGGTGTTGCAGGGGAGGAGGGAGGCGCCCAAGGCTGTTGTCCTACTGCCCTCCCTCCCCCCCTTTATATAGGCCCCCTGGGAGGGGGGGGGCGCCGGCCAGGAGCCCATCTGGATGGGGGGCGGCGGCCAGGGGGGAGACTTGCCCCCCAAGGCAAGTGGGGCGCCCCCCCACCCTAGGGTTTCCAACCCTAGGCGCAGGGGGGAGGCCCATGGGGGGCGCCCCAGCCCACTAAGGGCTGGTTCCCTTCCCACTAAGGGCTGGTTCCCTTCCCACTTCAGCCCATGGGGCCCTCCGGGATAGGTGGCCCCACCCGGTGGACCCCCGGGACCCTTCCGGTGGTCCCGGTACAATACCGGTGACCCCCGAAACTTTCCCGGTGGCCGAAACTTGACTTCCTATATATAATTCTTCACCTCCGGACCATTCCGGAACTCCTCGTGACGTCCGGGATCTCATCCGGGACTCTGAACAACTTTCGGGTTTCCGCATACTCATATCTCTACAACCCTAGCGTCACCGAACCTTAAGTGTGTAGACCCTACGGGTTCGGGAGACATGCAGACATGACCGAGACGCCTCTCCGGTCAATAACCAACAGCGGGATCTGGATACCCATGTTGGCTCCCACATGTTCCATGATGATCTCATCGGATGAACCACGATGTCGAGGATTCAATCAATCCCGTATACAATTCCCTTTGTCAATCGGTATGTTACTTGCCCGAGATTCGATCGTCGGTATCCCAATACCTTGTTCAATCTCGTTACCGGCAAGTCTCTTTACTCGTACCGTAATGCATGATCCCGTGGCTAACTCCTTAGTCACATTGAGCTCATTATGATGATGCATCACCGAGTGGGCCCAGAGATACTTCTCCGTCATACGGAGTGACAAATCCCAGTCTCGATCCGTGCCAACTCAACAGACACTTTCGGAGATACCCGTAGTGTACCTTTATAGTCACCCAGTTACGTTGTGACGTTTGGCACACCCAAAGCACTCCTACGGTATCCGGGAGTTGCACGATCTCATGGTCTAAGGAGAAGATACTTGACATTGGTAAAGCTCTAGCAAACGAACTACACGATCTTTGAGCTATGCTTAGGATTGGGTCTTGTCCATCACATCATTCTCCTAATGATGTGATCCCGTTATCATTGACATCCAATGTCCATAGTCAGGAAACCATGACTATCTGTTGATCAACGAGCTAGTCAACTAGAGGCTTACTAGGGACACGTTGTGGTCTATGCATTCACACATGTATTACGATTTCCGGATAACACAATTATAGCATGAACAATAGACAATTACCATGAACAAAGAAATATAATAATAACCATTTATTATTGCCTCTAGGGCATATTTCCAACAGAACCCTATTCCTAGTAGGTTTCCAACAAGGGAAGAGAGGGGGAAGGAAGGAGAGGGAGAGAGGGAGAAGGAAAGGGGGGCGCCGCCCCCTTTCCCTAGTCCAATTCGGACCCAAGGGGGAGGGGCCGTGCGGCCTGCCCTAGCCGCCCCCCTCTCTCTCTCCACTAAGGCCCATGTGGCCCATTAGTTCTCCCGGGGGGTTCCGGTAACCCTCTGACACTCCGGTTTTATCCGAAACTTCTCCGGAACATTTCCGGTGTCCGAATATAGTCATCCAATATATCAATCTTTATGCATCGACCGTTTTGAGATACCTCATGATGTTCGTGATCACATCCGGGACTCCGAACAACCTTCGGTACATCAAAACACATAAACTCATAATACCGATCGTCACAGAACGTTAGGCGTGCAGACCCTACGGGTTCGAGAACTATGTAGACATGACCGAGACTCACTTCCGGTCAATAAGCAATAGTGGAACCTGGATGCTCATATTGGTTCCTACATATTCTACGAAGATCTTTATCGGTCAAACTGCATAACAACATACGTTGTTCCCTTTGTCATCGGTATGTTACTTGCCCGAGATTCGATCGTCGGTATCTCAATACCTAGTTCAATCTCGTTACCGGCAAGTCTCTTTACTCATTTCGTAATCCATCGTCCCGCAACTAACTCATTAGTCACATTGCTTGCAAGGCTTATAGTGATGTGCATTACCGAGAGGGCCCAGAGATACCTCTCCGAAACACGGAGTGACAAATCCTAATCTCGATCTATGCCAACCCAACAAACACCATCGGAGACACCTTTAGAGCATCTTTACAATCACCCAGTTACGTTGTGACGTTTGATAGCACACTAAGTGTTCCTCCGGTATTCGGGAGTTGCATAATCTCATAGTCATAGGAACATGTATAAGTCATGAAGAAAGCAATAGCAATAAACTAAACGATCATAGTGCTAAGCTAACGGATGGGTCGAGTCAATCACATCATTCTCTAATGATGTGATCCCGTTAATCAAATGACAACTCATGTCAATGGCTAGGAAACTTAACCATCTTTGATCAACGAGCTAGTCAAGTAGAGACATACTAGTGACACTCTGTTTGTCTATGTATTCACACATGTACTAAGTTTCCGGTTAATACAATTCTAGCATGAATAATAAACATTTATCATGATATAAGGAAATATAAATAACAACTTTATTATTGCCTCTAGGGCATATTTCCTTCAGTCTCCCACTTGCACTAGAGTCAATAATCTAGATTACATTGAAATGATTCTAACACCCATGGAGTCTTGGTGTTGATCATGTTTTGCTCGTGAGAGAGGCTTAGTCTACGGGTCTGCAACATTCAGATCCGTATGTATCTTGCAAATCTCTATGTCCCCTTCCGACACTTGATGACGGATGGAATTGAAGTGTCTCTTGATGTGCTTAGTTCTCTTGTGAAATCTGGATTCCTTCGCCAAGGCAATTGCTCCAGTATTGTCACAAAAGATTTTCATTGGACCCGATGCACTAGGTATGACACCTAGATCGGATATGAACTCCTTCATCCAGACTCCTTCATTTGCTGCTTCTGAAGCAGCTATGTATTCCGCTTCACACGTAGATCCCGCCACGACGCTCTTCTTAGAACTGCACCAATTGATAGCTCCACCGTTCAATATAAACACGTATCCGGTTTGCGACTTAGAGTCATGCGGATCAGTGTCAAAGCTTGCATCGACGTAACCTTTTACGACGAGCTCTTTTATCCTTAGTCCTTTTCAGTTATTTTAGGATGTTCTTGACCGCTGTCCAGTGATCCACTCCTGGATTTCTTTGGTACCCCCTACTATACTTATAGCAAGGCACACATCAGGTCTGGTACACAGCATTGCATGCATGATAGAACCTATGGCTGAAGCATAGGGAATGACTTTCATTTTATCTCTATCTTCTGCGGTGGTCGGGCATTGAGTCTCACTCAACTTCACACCTTGTAACACAGGCAAGAACCCTTTCTTTGACTGATCCATTTTGAACTTCTTCAAAATCTTATCAAGGTATGTGCTTTGTGAAAGTCCAATTAAGCGTCTTGATCTATCTCTATAGATCTTGATGCCCAATATATAAGCAGCTTCACCGAGGTCTTTCATTGAAAAATTCTTATTCAAGTATCATTTTATGCTATCCAGAAATACTGTATCATTTCCAACCAGCAATATGTCATCCACATATAATATTAGAAATGCTACAGAGCTCCCACTCACTTTCTTGTAAATACAGGCTTCTCCAAAAGTCTGTATAAAACCATATGCTTTGATCACACTATCAAAACGTTTATTCCAACTCCGAGAGGCTTGCACCAGTCCATAAATGGATCGCTGGAGCTTGCACACTTTGTTAGCATCCTTTGGATTGACAAAACCTTCTGGTTGCATCATATACAACTCTTCTTCCAGAAATCCATTCAGGAATGCAGTTTTGACATCCATTTGCCAAATTTCATAATCATAACATGTGGCAATTGCTAACATGATTCAGACAGACTTAAGCATCGCTACGGGTGAGAAAGTCTCATCGTAGTCAACTCCTTGAACTTGTTGAAAACCTTTTGCAACAAGTCGAGCTTTGTAGACAGTAACATTACCGTCAGCGTCTGTCTTCTTCTTGAAGATCCATTTATTCTCGATGGCTTGCCGATCATCGGGCAAGTCAACCAAAGTCCACACTTTGTTCTCATACATGGATCTCTCAAGCCATTTTGCGGAATCTGGGCTCATCATCGCTTCCTCATAGTTCGTAGGTTCGTTATGGTCAAGTAACATGACGTCCAGAACAGGATTACTGTACCACTCTGGTGCGGATCTTACTCTGGTTGACCTACGAGGTTTAGTAGTAACTTGATCTGAAGTTTCATGATCACTATCATTAGCTTCCTCACTAATTGGTGTAGGAATCACTGGAACTGATTTCTATGATGAACTACTTTCCAATTCGGGAGAAGGTACAATTACCTCATCAAGTTCTAATTTCCTCCCACTCACTTCTTTCGAGAGAAACTCCTTCTCTAGAAAGGATCCATTCTTAGCAACGAATATCTTGCCTTCGGATCTATGATAGAAGGTGTACCCAACAGTCTCCCTTGGGTATCCTATGAAGACACATTTCTCCGATTTGGGTTCGAGCTTATCAGGTTGAAGCTTTTTCACATAAGCATCGCAGCCCCAAACTTTAAGAAATGACAACTTGGGTTTCTTGCCAAACCACAGTTCATATGGTGTCGTCTCAACGGATTTAGATGGTGCCCTATTTAACGTGAATGCAGCCATCTCTAAAGCATAACCCCAAAATGATAGCGGTAAACCAGTAAGAGACATCATAGATCACACCATATCTAATAAAGTGCGGTTACGATGTTCGGACACACCATTACGCTGTGGTGTTCCGGGTGGCGTGAGTTGCGAAACTATTCCACGTTGTTTCAAATGAAGACCAAACTCGTAACTCAAATATCTCCTCCACGATCAGATCATAGAAACTTTATTTTCTTGTTACGATGATTTTCTACTTCACCCTGAAATTCTTTGAACTTTTCAAATGTTTCAGACTTATGTTTCATCAAGTAGATATACCCATATCTGCTCAAATCATCTGTGAGGGTTAGAAAATAACGATACCCGTCGCGAGCATCAACACTCATCGGACTGCATACGTCAGTATGTATTATTTCCAACAAGTCTGTTGCTCGCTCCATTGTTCCGGAGAACGGAGTTTTAGTCATCTTGCCCATGAGGCATGGTTCACATGTATCAAGTGATTCCAAAAGCCCATCAGCATGGAGTTTCTTCATGCGCTTTACACCAATATGACCTAAACGGCAGTGCCACAAATAAGTTGCACTATCATTATTAAAACTTATATCTTTTGGCTTCAATACTATGAATATGTGTATCACTACTATCGAGGTTCAACAAAAATAGACCACTCATCAAGGGTGCATGACCATAAAATATATTACTCATATAAATAGAACAACCATTATTCTCTGATTTAAATGAATAACCGCCTCGCATCAAACAAGATCCAGATATAATGTTCATGCTCAACGCTGGCACCAAATAACAATTATTCAGGTCTAAAACTAATCCCGAAGGTAGATGTAGAGGTAGTGTGCTGACCGCGATCACATCGACTTTGGAACCATTTCCCACGCGCATCTGTTGGGGAACGCAGTAATTTCAAAAAAAATCCTACGCACACGCAAGATCATGGTGATGCATAGCAACGAGAGGGGAGAGTGTAGTCCACGTACCCTCGTAGACCGTAAGCGGAAGTGTTATGACAACGCGGTTGATGTAGTTGTACGTCTTCATGATCCGACCGATCCTAGTACCAAAAGTACGGCACCTCCGCGATCTGCACACGTTCGGCTCGGTGACGTCCTATGAACTCTCGATCCAGCTGGGTGTTGAGGGAGAGCTTCGTCAGCACGATGGCGTGATGACGGTGATGATGAAGCTACCGGCGCAGGGATTCGCCTAAGCACTTCAACGATATGACCAAGGTGGATATGGTCGAGGGGGGCACCACACACGGCTAAGAGATCAATGATCAACTTGTGTGTCTATGGGGTTCCCTCCTCCCCCGTATATAAAGGAGTGGAGGAGGGGGAGGGCCGGCCCTCTATGGCGCGCCCTAGAGGAGTCCTAGTCCCACCGGGAGTAGGATCCCCCCTTCCCTAGTTGGACTAGGAGAGAAGGAAGGGGGAGAGAGGGAGGAAGGAAAAGGGGCGCGCCCCCCCCCTTCCTAGTCTAATTCGGACCAGAGGGGGAGGGGGCACGTGGTCTGCCCTGGCTGCCCCTCTCTTTCTCTCCACTAAAGCCCATTAGGGCCCATATACTCCCCGGGGGGTTTCGATAACCCCCCGGTACTCCGGTATATGCCCGAACTCTCTCGAAACCTTTCCGATGTCCAAACATAGTCATCCAATATATCGATCTTTATGTCTCGAACATTTCGAGACTCCCTCATCATGTCCGTGATCATATCCGAGACTCCGAACTACCTTCGGTACATCAAAACATATAAACTCATAATACCGATCGTCACCGAACGTTAAGCGTGCAGACCCTACGGGTTCGAGAACTATGTAGACATGACTGAGACTCATCTCCGGTCAATAACCAATAGCGGAACCTGGATGCTCATATTGGTTCCTACATATTCTATGAAGATCTTTATCGGTCAAACCGCATAACGACATACGTTGTTCCCTTTGTCATCGGTATGTTACTTGCCCGAGATTCGATCGTCGGTATCTCAATACCTAGTTCAATCTCATTACTGGCAAGTCTCTTTACTCGTTCGGTAATGCATCATCCCGCAACTAACTCATTATTCACATTGCTTGCAAGGCTTATAGTGATGTGCATTACCGAGAGGGCCCAGAGATACCTCTCCGAAACACGGAGTGACAAATCCTAATCTCGATCTATGCCAACCCAACAAACACCTTTGGAGACACCTGTAGAGCATCTTTACAATCACCCAGTTACGTTGTGACATTTGATAGCACACTAAGTGTTCCTCCGGTATTCGGGAGTTGCATAATCTCATAGTCATAGGAACATGTATAAGTCATGAAGAAAGAAATAGCAATAAACTAAACAATCATAGTGCTAAGCTAACGGATGGATCTTGTCCATCACATCATTCTCTAATGATGTGATCCCGTTCATCAAATGACAACACATGTCTATGGCTAGGAAACTTAACCATCTTTGATTAACGAGCTAGTCAAGTAGAGGCATACTAGGGACACTTATGTTTTGTCTATGTATTCACACATGTACTAAGTTTCCGGTTAATACAATTCTAGCATGAATAATAAACATTTATCATGAAATAAGGAAATAAATAATAACTTTATTATTGCCTCTAGGGCATATTTCCTTCAGTCTCCCACTTGCACTAGAGTCAATAATCTAGTTCACATCGCCATGTGATTTAACACCAATAGTTCACATCACCATGTGATTAACACCCATAGTTCACATCGCCCTGTGACCAACACTCAAAGGGTTTACTAGAGTCAGTAATCTAGTTCACATCGCCATGTGATTAACACCCAAAGAGTACTAAGGTGTGATAATGTTTTGCTTGTGAGAGAAGTTTAGTCAACGGGTCTGCCAAATTCAGATCCGTATGTATTTTGCAAATTTCTATGTCTACAATGCTCTGCACGGAGCTACTTTAGCTAATTGCTCCCACTTTCAATATGTAGCTGGATTGTGACTTAGAGTCATCCAGATCGGTGTCAAAGCTTGTATCGACGTAACTCCTTACGACGAACTCTTTATCACCTCCATAACCAAGAAATATTTCCTTAGTCTTCTAAGGATAATTTTGACCGATGTCCAGTGATCTACTCCTAGATCAAAAATTGTACTCCCTTGCCAAACTCAGGGCAGGGTATATAATAGGTCTGGTACATAGCATGGCATACTTTATAGAACCTATGGCTGAGGCATAGGGAATGGCTTTCATTCTCTCTCTATCTTCTGCCGTGGTCGGGCTTTGAGTCTTACTCAACTTCACACCTTGCAACACAGGCAAGAACTCCTTCTTTGGCTGTTCCATTTTGAACTACTTCAAAATCTTGTCAAGGTATGTACTCATTGAAAAAATCTTATCAAGCGTCTTGATCTATCTCTATAGATCTTGATGCTTAATATGTAAGCAGCTTCACCGAGGTCTTTCTTTGAAAAACTCCTTTCAAACACTCCTTTATGCTTTCCAGAAAATTCTACATCATTTCTGATCAACAATATGTCATTCACATATACTTATCAGAAAAGCTGTAGCGCTCCCACTCACTTTCTTGTAAATACAGGCTTCACCACAAGTCTGTATAAAACTATATGCTTTGATCAACTCATCAAAGCGTATATTCCAACTCCGAGATGCTTGCACCAGTCCATAGATGGATCGCTGGAGTTTGCACATTTTGTTAGCACCTTTAGGATTGACAAAACCTCCTTGTTGCATCATATACAACTGTTCTTTAAGAAATCCATTAAGGAATGCATTTTTGACATCAATTTGCCAGATTTCATAAAATGTGGCAATTTCTAACATGATTCAGACAGACTTTTAAGCATCATTACAAGTGAGAAAATCTCATTGTAGTCAACACCTTGAACTTGTCGAAAACATTTTTGCGACAATTCGAGCTTTGTAGATAGTAACACTACTATCAGCGTCCGTCTTCCTCTTGAAGATTGATACGTCTCCATCGTACCTACTTTTCCAAACACTGTTGCCCTTGTTTTGGACTCTAACTTGCATGATTTGAATGGAACTAACCCGGACTGACGCTGTTTTCAGCAGAATTGCCATGGTGTTATTTTTGTGTAGAAATAAAAGTTCTCGGAATGACCTGAAACTTCACGGAGACCAGGGGGCCCACACCCTGTCCACGAGGGTGGGGGGCGCCCCCCCCTGCCTCGTGGTCCCCCTGGTGCTCCACCGACCTCAACTCCAACTCTATATATTCATGTTCGGGGAGAAAAAAATCAGAGAGAAGGATTCATCGCGTTTTACGATACGGAGCCGCCGCTAAGCCCTAATCTTTCTCTGGAGGGCTGATCTAGAGTCCGTTCGGGGCTCTGGAGAGGGGAATCCGTCACCGTCGTCATCATCAACCTTCCTCCATCACCAATTTCATGATGCTCACCACCGTGCGTGAGTAATTCCATCGTAGGCTTGCTGGACGGTGATGGGTTGGATGAGATTTATCATGTAATCGAGTTAGTTTTGCTAGGGTTTGATCCCTAGTATCCATTATGTTCTGAGATTGATGTTGCTATGACTTTGCTATGCTTAATGCTTGTCACTAGGGCCCGAGTGCCATGATTTCAGATCTGAACCTATTATGTTTTCATGAATATATGTGAGTTCTTGATCCTATCTTGCAAGTCAATAGTCACCTACTATGTGTTATGATCCGGTAACCCCGAAGTGACAATAATCGGGACCACTCCCGGTGATGACCGTAGTTTGAGGAGTTCATGTATTCACTAAGTGTTAATGCTTTGGTCCGATACTCTATTAAAAGGAGGCCTTAATATCCCTTAGTTTCCAATAGGACCCCGCTGCCACGGGAGGGTAGGACAAAAGATGTCATGCAAGTTCTTTTCCATAAGCACGTATGACTATATTCGGAATACATGCCTACATACATTGATGAATTGGAGCTAGTTCTGTGTCACCCTATGTTATAACTATTGCATGAGGAATCGCATCCGACATAATTATCCATCACTGATCCAATGCCTACGAGCTTTTCACATATTGATCTTTGCTTAGTTACTTTACCGTTGCCACTATTACAATTACTACAAAGTTGCTACTATTACTTTTGACACCGTTACTGTCACTTCCATACTACTTTGCTACTAAATACTTTGCTGCAGATATTAAGCCTTCCAGGTGTGGGTGAATTGACAACTCAACTACTAATACTTGAGAATATTCTTTGGCTCCCCTTGTGTCGAATCAATAAATTTGGGTTGAATACTCTACCCTCGAAAACTGTTGCGATCCCCTATACTTGTGGGTTATCAAGACTATTTTCTGGCGCCGTTGCCGGGGAGCATAGCTCTATTCTTTGAGTCACTTGCGATTTATATCTGCTGATCACTAAGAGGAAGTTGAAAGACGAAAAAACCAAGATTTATCCCTCAACTACGAGGGGAGGTAAGGAACTGCCATCTAGCTCTGCACTTGATTCTCCTTCTGTTTTGAGTAAACTTGCGACACCTAAACCTGCTTCTGCCATTAATTCTGATATGTCGCATGTTATTGATGATGCCACTTCTGCTATGCATGATACTTATGATGAAACTACTTCTATGCTTGATACTACTGTGCCACTAGGTGAATTTCTTAATGAACAACTTGCTAGGGCTAGAGAGAATGAAATTGTTGAAACTGATAATATTGATGAAAGTGATGATGAAGATTCTCCCCCTAGATATGAATTGCCTGTTGTGCCTAAGGGTTATGTTATGGATGAAGAACTGCTAGAGACTTTCTTGCTTGCAATGATAGATATGATCTTGTAAGTGCATCTAGTGCCACCCCTAGTTGGTTTTGGAGTATTGACGACAAACCTGGTTGAGGGACTAATGTGTTTGTGAGAATTGCAGGATAACACAGGTAGTAGTCCCTCGTCGATTCGGTTTACCTACCGGAGATGACCCCTAAAAATGAGTGAAGACATTGAAGACAATGGTGGTTTGTGAAGATATTCACAATGAAGACTATGACATGAGAAGACATCGCATGAAGACTATGGAGTGCGACGACATAGCTGTTTCGTAGTTTCCTTTTCTTCTTTGTTGAGTCATAGGAACCACCGTACTGTTAAGTGGGGTCCAAGTGAACAAAGTCAGAGTGACTGAAGTGATGCTCAACCAAATCCTATGTCTTCGAGCGAAGACAATGAGAGCAAATCTTATCCAGAGCTGGATGAGTCAGCTTTACTTGTAGCCCAAGTCAAGCTGCCGCGTGTGTTTGAAATCTGACCGTTGGACACGTGTCAGTTCCTTAGTGACCCAGGGTCATTTCGGACAAATCAGGTCGGGTTGCCTCTTGGCTATAAATAGCCCACCCCCTACACCATAAATTGGTGGCTGCTCAGAGTTAGTGCACGACTTTTGTCATTTGAGAGCAACCCACCTCTGAAGCATTTGAGAGAGAGATCCTTGCGAGGACAAGCCCAAAACACCCAGAGCCCAAAGAGTGTCTGGCATCACTGAAGTCTTTCTGTCCGCGTGATTTGAAGACTTGTTACACTTGAGGACTGTGAATCTTCTAGCCGGTTAGGCGTCGCGTTCTGAGCATCCAAGAGTCATTGTGGATTGCCGGTGAACGAAGTCTGTGAAGGTTCGGAAGTCTACCTTGAAGACTTACTAGAGTGATTGGGCGAGGACTAAGTGTCCTTATCTCAAGGGGAATAAGGTGAAGACGCAGTCTTCTGAGTTGAATCTCAGCTTCCCTAACCAGACGTACAATTGTCACAGCAACTGGAACAGGTCCAACAAATCCATGTCCTCTCCAAGCTACTGGTTTTATCTTCTCCCTCTCTTTACTTACAGTTTGTCTTCGTGAAGTCATTGCATGCTTGCTTGATCTGATTGACTTCACTGTGTGACGACTATTGTTGCTTGGCTTCATACTATCTTCCATCCTGATCCATACTGCCTAGCTGCTAATAGTCTTCGTACTTTCACTTCATTACTTACTTGACTATGGCTTGTCTAGTGTAGTCTACCTTCCGCTGCATATCAATAGGTTCATTTCTATCGTTTGTCTTCAAAGCCCCCATGTTTTGAAGACTTTCATAAAATTTCCTATTCACCCCCTCTAGTCGATAACTAGCACTTTCAATTGGTATCGGAGCAAGGTACTCCCTTGTTCTGTGTGATTCGGTTTAACCACCTGGAGTTTTAGCTATGTCGACTGCAGGGATAATCAAAGTCTCCGCTGCGTGCCCTATCTTCGATGGTACTGATTACCCCTACTGGAAGAATAAGATGCGCATGCATCTTGAAGCCATTGATGTTGACCTCTGGTATGTCGTCAAGAACGGCGTTCCCAAGACTGGTGAAGGTGTCACCCCTGCTGATGTCAAGAAGTTCGTTCAACTGGATTCTACTGCCAAGAACATCATCTGTGGTCATCTGACCAAAGGACAATATGGCCGTGTGAGTGCTCTGGAAATGTCTAAGCTAGTCTGGGACTGGCTCTCCAAGGTCAACGAAGGCGTCTCAACCCAGAGAGACTCAAGGATCAGTGTTCGTCGCAACCTCTTCAACCGCTTCAAGAGACACGACCATGAGAATGTCCAGCTCACGTTCGATCTCCTCACTGATATCACAAATGAGCTTCATGCACTTGGCACCACTGAGATCACCAAGCATGAAATCGTCAAGACACTCCTGAGATCAGTTGACAGCTCATTTGACACCCTAGACCTCATGATTCAAGAACGCCCTGACTTCAAGACTCTCGATCCGTCTGACATACTTGAGAGGCTCAACATGAAGGAAATATGCCCTAGAGGAAATAATAAAGTTATTATTTATTTCCTTATATCATGATAAATATTTATTATTCATGCTAGAATTGTATTAATCAGAAACATGATACATGTGTGAATACATAGACAAACAGAGTGTCACTAGTATGCCTCTACTTGAGTAGCTCGTTGATCAAAGATGGTTATGTTTCCTAGCCATAGACATGAGTTGTCATTTGATTAACGGGATCATATCATTAGGAGAATGATGTGATTGACTTGACCCATTCCATTAGCTTAGCACACGATCGTTTAGTATTCTGCTATTGCTTTCTTCATGACTTATACATGTTCCTATGACTATGAGATTATGCAACTCCCGTTTACCGAAGGAACACTTTGTGTGCTACCAAACGTCACAACGTAACTGGGTGATTATAAAGGTGCTCTACAGGTGTCTCCGAAGGTACTTGTTGGGTTGGCGTATTTCGAGATTAGGATTTGTCACTCTGATTGTCGGAGAGGTATCTCTGGGCCCACTCGGTAATGCACATCACTATAAGCCTTGCAAGCATTGCAACTAATGAGTTAGTTGCGGGATGATGTATTACAGAACGAGTAAAGAGACTTGCCGGTAACGAGATTGAACTAGGTATTGAGATACCGACGATCGAATCTCGGGCAAGTAACATACCGATGACAAAGGGAACAACGTATGTTGTTATGCGGTTTGACCGATAAAGATCTTCGTAGAATATGTGGGAGCCAATATGAGCATCCAGGTTCCGCTATTGGTTATTGACCAGAGATGTGTCTCGGTCATGTCTACATTGTTATCGAACCCGTAGGGTCCGCACGCTTAAAGTTCGATGACGGTTATATTATGAGTTTATGTGATTTGATGTACCGAAGGTAGTTCGGAGTCGCGGATGAGATCGGGGACATGACGAGGAGTCTCGAAATGGTCGAGACGTAAAGATCGATATACTGGATGACCATATTCGGACATCGGAAAGGTTCCGAGTGGTTCGGATATTTTTCGGAGTACCGGGGAGTTACGGGAATACGGGGGAAGAAGTATATGGGCCTTATTGGGCTTTAGGGGAGAGAGAGAGGCAGGCCGCGCCCCCCCATTGACTAGTCCGAATTGGACTAGGGGGAGGGGCGGCGCACCCTCCTTCCTTCTCTTCCCTCTCCCCTTTCCTTGACTCCTACTCCTACTACTTGGAAGGGGGGAATCCTACTCCCGGTGGGAGTAGGACTCCTCCTAGGGCGCGCCATAGAGAGGGCCGGCCCTCCCCCTCCTCGACTCCTTTATATACGTGGCCAGGGGGCACCCCATAGACACAACAATTGATTGTTTGATCTTTTAGCCGTGTGCGGTGCCCCCCTCCACCATAGTCCACCTCGATAATACCGTAGCGGTGCTTAGGCGAAGCCCTGCGTCGGTAGAACATCATCATCGTCACCACGCCTTCGTCCTGACGAAACTCTCCCTCAACACTCGGCTGGATCGGAGTTCAAGGGACGTCGTCGGGTTGAACGTGTGCTGAACTCGGAGGTGTCGTGCGTCCGGTACTTGATCGGTCGGATTGTGAAGACGTACGACTACATCAACCGCGTTGTGCTAACGCTTCCGCTTTTGGTCTACGAGGGTACATGGACAACACTCTCCCCTCTCATTGCTATGCATCACCATGATCTTGCGTGTGCGTAGGAATTTTTTTGAAATTACTACGTTCCCCGACAGTGGCATCCGTGCCTGGTTTTATGCGTTGATGTTATATGCATGAGTAGAACACAAGTGAGTTGTGGGCGATATAAGTCATACTGCTTACCAGCATATCATACTTTGGTTTAGCGGTATTGTTGGATGAAGCGGCCCGGACCAACATTACGCGTACGCTTACGCGAGACTTGTTCTACCAACGTGCTTTGCACACAGGTGGCTGGCGGGTGTCAGTTTCTCCAACTTTAGTTGAACCGAGTGTGGCTACGCTCGGTCCTTGCGAAGGTTAAAACAGCACCAACTTGACAAACTATCATTGTGGTTTTGATGCGTAGGTAAGAACGGTTCTTGCTAAGCCCGTAGCAGCCACGTAAAATTTGCAACAACAAAGTAGAGGACGTCTAACTTGTTTTTGCAGGGCATGTTGTGATGTGATATGGTCAAGACATGATGCTAATTTTTTTTGTATGAGATGATCATGTTTTGTAACCGAGTTATCGGCAACTGGCAGGAGCCATATGGTTGTTGCTTTATTGTATGCAATGCAATCGCCCTGTAATGCTTTACTTTATCACTAAGCGGTAGCGATAGTCGTAGAAGCATAAGATTGGCGAGACGACAACGATGCTACGATGAAGATCAAGGTGTCGCGCCGGTGACGATGGTGATCATGATGGTGCTTCGGAGATGGAGATCACAAGCACAAGATGATGATGGCCATATCATATCACTTATATTGATTGCATGTGCTGTTTATCTTTTATGCATCTTATCTTGCTTTGATTAACGGTAGCATTATAAGATGATCCCTCACTAATTTATCAAAGTATAAGTGTTCTCCCTGAGTATGCACCGTTGCGAAAGTTCTTCGTGCTGAGACACCACGTGATGATCGGGTGTGATAGGCTCTACGTTCAAATACAACGGGTGCAAAACAGTTGCACACGCGGAATACTCAGGTTAAGCTTGACGAGCCTAGCATATAACAGATATGGCCTCAGAACATGGAGACCGAAAGGTCGAGCGTGAATCATATAGTAGATATGATCAACATAGTGATGTTCACTATTGAAACTACTCAATCTCACGTGATGATCGGACATGGTTTAGTTGATATGGATCACGTGATCACTTAGAGGATTAGAGGGATGTATATCTAAGTGGGAGTTCTTAAGTAATATGATTAATTGAACTTAAATTTATCATGAACTTAGTCCTGATAGTATTAGCATATGTATGTTGTAGATCAATAGCTCGCGTTTAGCTCCCCTGTTTTGTTTTGATATGTTCCTAGAGAAAACTAAGTTGAAAGATGTTAGTAGCAATGATGCGGACTTGGTCCGTGATCTGAGGATTAACCTCATTGCTGCACAGAAGTATTATGTCCTTGATGCACCGCTAGGTGACAAACCTATTGCAGGAGAAGATACAGATGTTATGAACATTTGGCTAGCTCAATATGATGACTACTTGATAGTTTAGTGCACCATGCTTCAACGGCTTAGAATCGGGATTTCAAAGACATTTTGAACGTTATGGACCATATGAGATGTTCCAGGAGTTGAAGTTAATATTTCAAGCAAATACCCGAGTTGAGAGATATGAAATCTCCAACAAGTTCTACAGCTAAAAGATGGAGGAGAATAGCTCAGGCAGTGAGCATGTGCTCAGATTGTCCAGGTACTACAATCGCTTGAATCAAGTGGGAGTTAATCTTCCAGATAAGATAGTGATTGACAGAATTCTCTAGTCACCATCACCAAGTTAGTAGAACTTCGTGATGAACTATAATATGTAAGGGATAACAGAAACAATTCCCAAGCTCTTCGTGATGCTGAAATCAACGAAGGTAGAAATCAAGAAAAACATCAAGTGTTGATGGTTGACGAGACCACTAGTTTCAAGAAAAGGGCAAAGGGAAGAAGGGGAACTTCAAGAAGAACGGCAAGCAAGTTGCTGCTCAAGTGAAGAAGCCCAAGTCTGGTCCTAAGCCTGAGACTAAGTGCTTGTACTGCAAAGGGACTGGTCACTGGAAGCGGAACTACCCCAAGTATTTGGCGGATAAGAAGGATGGCAAAGTGAACAAAGGTATATTGGATATACATGTTATTGATGTGTACTTTACTAGTGTTTATAGCAACCCCTCGGCATTTGATACTGGTTCAGCTGCTAAGAGTAGTAACTCGAAACGGGAGTTGCAGAATAAACAGAAACTAGTAAAAGGCGAGGTGACGATGTGTGTTGGAAGTAGTTCCAAGATTGATATGATCATCATCGCACACTCCCTATACTTTCGGGATTAGTGTTGAAACTAAATAAGTGTTATTTGGTGTTTGCGTTGAGCATGAATATGATTTGATCATGTTTGTTGCAATACGGTTATTCATTTAAATTAGAGAATAATTGTTGTTCTGTTTACATGAATAAAACCTTGTATGGTCATACACCCAATAAAATGGTTTGTCGGATCTCGATCGTAGTGATACACATATTCATAATAATGAAGCCAAAAGATGCAAAGTTAATAATGATAGTGCAACTTATTTGTGGCACTGCCGTTTAGGTCATATTGGTGTAAAGCGCATGAAGAAACTCCATGCTGATGGGATTTTGGAATCACTTGATTATGAATCACTTGATGCTTGCGAACCATGCCTCTTGGGCAAGATGACTAAAACGCCGTTCTCCAGAACAATGGAGCAAGCAACATATTTGTTGGAAATCATACATACTGATGTATGTGGTCCGATGAATATTAAGGCTTGTGACGGGTATCATTATTTTCTGACATTCACAGATGATTTGAGCAGATATGGGTATATCTACTTGATGAAACACAAGTCTGAAACATTTGAAAAGTTCAAAGAATTTCAGAGTGAAGTGGAGAATCATCATAACAAAAATAAAAGTTTCTACGATATGATCGCAGAGGTAAAATATTTGAGTTACGAGTTTGGCCTTCAGTTAAAACAATGTGAAATAGTTTCACTACTCACGCCACCTGGAACACCACAGTGTAATGGTGTGTCCGAACATCGTAACCGTACTTTATTAGATATGGTGCGATCTATGATGTCTCTTACCGATCTACCACTATCGTTTTAGGGTTATGCATTAGAGACAGCTACATTCACGTTAAATAGGGCACCATCTATATCCGTTGAGACGACACCGTATGAACTATGGTTTGGCAAGAAACCTAAGCTGTCGTTTCATAAAGTTTGAGGTTGCAATGCTTATGTGAAAAAGTTTCAACCTGATAAGCTCAAACCCAAATCTGAGAAGTGCGTCTTCATAGGATACCCAAAAGAAAATGTTTGGTACACCTTCTATCACAGATCCGAAGGCAAGATATTCGTTGCTGAGAAAGGATCCTTTCTAGAGAAGGAGTTTCTCTCGAAAGAAGTGAGTGGGAGGAAAGTAGAACTTGATGAGGTAACTGTACCTGCTCCTTTATTGGAAAGTAGTTCATCACAGAAATCTATTCCTGTGACTACTACACCAATTAGTGAGGAAGCTAATGATGATGATCATGTAACTTCGATCAAGTTACTACCGAACCTCGTAGGTAAACCAGAGTGAGATCCGCACCAGAGTGGTACGGTAATCCTGTTCTGGAGGTCATGTTACTTGACCATGACGAACCTACGAACTATGAGGAAGCGATGATGAGCCCAGATTCCGCGAAATGGCTTGAGGCCATGAAATCTGAGATGAGATCCATGTATGAGAACAAAGTATGGACTTTGATTGACTTGCCCAATGATCGGCGAGCCATTGATATTAAATGGATCTTCAAGAGGAAGACGGACGCTGATAGTAGTGTTACTATCTACAAAGCTAGAATTGTCGCAAAAGGTTTTCGACAAGTTCAAGGTGTTGACTACGATGAGAGTTTCTCACTCATATCTATGCTTAAGTTTGTCCAAATCATGTTAGCAATTGCCGCATTTTATGAAATCTGGCAAATGGATAAACAAAACTGCATTCCTTAATGGATTTATTAAAGAAGAGTTGTATATGATGCAACCAGAAGGTTTTGTCAATCCTAAAGGTGCTAACAAAATATGCAAGCTCCAGTGATCCATCTATGGACTGGTGCAAGCATCTCGGAGTTGGAATATACGCTTTGATAAGTTGATCAAAGGATATAGTTTTATACAAACTTGCGGTGAAGCCTGTATTTGCAAAAAATGAGTGGGAGCACTACAGCATTTCTGATAAGTATATGTGAATGACATATTGTTGATCGAAAATAATGTAGAATTATTCTGCAAAGCATAAAGGAGTGTTTGAAAGGAGTTTTTTCAAAGAAAGACCTCGGTGAAGCTGCTTATATGTTGAGCATCAAGATCTATAGAGATAGATCAAGACGCTTGATAAGTTTTTCAATGAGTACATACCTTGACAAGATTTTGAAGTAGTTCAAAATGGAACAGTCAAAGAAAGAGTTCTTGCCTGTGTTACAAGGTGTGAAATTGAGTAAGACTCAAAGCCCGACCACGGCAGAAGATAGAAAGAGAATGAAAGTCATTCCCTATGCCTCAGCCATAGGTTCTATAAAGTATGCCATGCTGTGTACCAGATCTATTGTATACCCTACACTGATTTTGGCAAGGGAGTACAATAGTGATCTAGGAGTAGATCACTGGATAGCGGTCAAAATTATCCTTAGTGGAATAAGGATATGTTGCTCGATTATGGAGGTGACAAAAAGGTTCGTCGTAAAGGGTTACGTCGATGCAAATTTTGACACTGATCCAGATGACTCTAAGTCTCAATCTAGATACATATTGAAAGTGGGAGCAATTAGCTAGAGTAGCTCCACGCAGAGCATTGTTGACATAGAAATTTGCAAAATACATACGGATCTGAATGAGGCAGACCCGTTGACTAAACTTCTCTCACAAGCAAAACATGATCACACCTTGGCGCCACTGAGATCACCAAGCATGAAATCGTCAAGACACTCCTGAGATCAGCTGACAACTCATTTGACACCCTAGACCTCATGATTCAAGAACGCCCTGACTTCAAGACTCTCGATCCGTCTGACATACTTGAGAGGCTCAACATGAAGGAAATATGCCCTAGAGGCAATAATAAAGTTATTATTTATTTCCTTATATCATGATAAATGTTTATTATTCATGCTAGAATTGTATTAACCGGAAACATGATACATGTGTGAATACATAGACAAACAGAGTGTCACTAGTATGCCTCTACTTGACTAGCTTGTTGATCAAAGATGGTTATGTTTCCTAGCCATAGACATGAGTTGTCATTTGATTAACGGGATCATATCATTAGGAGAATGATGTGATTGACTTGACCCATTCCGTTAGCTTAGCACATGATCGTTTAGTATTCTGCTATTGCTTTCTTCATGACTTATACATGTTCCTATGACTATGAGATTATGCAACTCCCGTTTACCGGAGGAACACTTTGTGTGCTACCAAACGTCACAACGTAACTGGGTGATTATAAAGGTGCTCTACAGGTGTCTCCGAAGGTACTCGTTGGGTTGGCGTATTTCGAGATTAGGATTTGTCACTCCGATTGTCGGAGAGGTATCTCTGGGCCCACTCGGTAATGCACATCACTATAAGCCTTGCAAGCATTGCAACTAATGAGTTAGTTGCGGGATGATGTATTACAGAACGAGTAAAGAGACTTGCCGGTAACGATATTGAACTAGGTATTGAGATACCGACGATCGAATCTCGGGCAAGTAACATACCGATGACAAAGGGAACAATGTATGTTGTTATGCGGTTTGACCGATAAAGATCTTCGTAGAATATGTGGGAGCCAATATGAGCATCCAGGTTCCGCTATTGGTTATTGACCGGAGACGTGTCTCGGTCATGTCTACATTGTTCTCGAACCCGTAGGGTCCGCACGCTTAAAGTTCGATGACGGTTATATTATGAGTTTATGTGATTTGATGTACCGAAGGTAGTTCGGAGTCCCGGATGAGATCGGGGACATGACGTAAAGATCGATATATTGGACGACTATATTCGGACATCGGAAAGGTTCCGAGTGGTTCGGGTATTTTTCGGAGTACCGGGGAGTTACGGGAATACGGGGGAAGAAGTATATGGGCCTTATTGGGCTTTTGTAGCGACCAGACCTCAAACAGTCTGTGCTCTGTGCTTTAGTGTCATCCCTGGATCAGTAATGCTGACACGCACAGTACAAATGGAGGATTTATAACAGAGTAGCAATCACACACTTATTACATCGAGTATCTCAAAAGAGAAATAAGTATGATAAATACGGCTTAAGGCCATCTAAATACGATAACAACAGGAGACTTGGAAGATAAGTGAGTCCATCAACTCCAACGGCATCACTGAGTATAAGACCACGACCTAAGGCACCTTACTCGTCGTCTGAAAAGTCTGCAACATAAAACGTTGCAGCCCGAAACGGGTCAGCACATGGAATATGCTGGCAATGTAACACATGGAGAGTAATGAACATAATAATGCTATACTACATGCATATATGGCTGGTAGAAGGCTCTATGGTTACAATTTTGCGAAAAGCCAATTTTTCCCTACTGCAAAGGAATAAATTTAATTTAACTATCATGGTGGTTGTGAAACATTGAGATGGTTGACAGCATCTCAATCCCAATTAAGTATCATCATTAACCCAACAATATTAATTAAAGTAACATGGTGGTGAGATTCACATGATAATCCAAGTACTAGATACTCAAGATGTCCATAACCGGGGACACGGCTAACCATGATTAGTTTATACACTCTGCAGAGGTTTGTGCACTTTTCCCCACAAGACTCGATCTCCTCCGTTGGGATTCTCTCACTTCATGGTGTTTGAGAAACGGATGACCGAGACACAGTCTTTCAGAAGTGTTAACTCTCTACTCCGGGTAGACAGTACCACCTACATCCCCTACATCTGCTAGTCTACCTCTTCAAGAGCTCACACAACCTACTCAACTATGCTAGAGCCCATAATAGCTTGTGGCTGCAGACGGAAGTTTCTAGCATGAATAATCTCATGATCCCTTTGAGCCTGGGTGGCGGTCCATAGGATGATCACACGGGTACTCCGGGATATCCAAAAAATACAGGCAGCACTGGGTTCTTCAGGTGCCTCAATCCACCCAGATGTGAGTTTTAGTTGCCACCTTAAGTAAACCATTAATTAACAATCTCACATCTGTCATGACTACCTCTCAAACCCAATCCACGTCTACTGGCATAGCATAGCGATATAAGCAAACGTAGAAGTAACTCCCAAGGGTTTGACAATAAACAGGGCAATAGGTACTACCTCAACTACTTCCCAATACCCACAATTTAATGAGATCCTAACCATGCAATGTTTGAGGGTTGGTCTAATGCAATAAAACTGGGTAGTAAATGATATGATCAAAGTGTTACTTGCCTTGCTGATGATCCGTGAAACTTAGAGATTCGAAGTAGCAAGCGGCGCACTCCGGGTACTCTATCGCAAACAACAAGCATACAATAAGCACTCATCAAATGCACAGGTAAAACTCAAATAATGATCTAACCAGAAACTTCAACTTAAGAACTCCGGTTTGCAAAAAGAATCAAATCGAACGAAGCAACGAAAATCAAGCGACGAAAGAAACAAGCTTCGTTTACTAATCTGGATCTAGGTCAAATTTTACAGTAGCAAAAACTTGTTTGAGTGGGTTAAACGGAAATAGAATTTCGAGACGAAACTCTAGGCGCTTGAATCGCCTGATTCCGATAAACGAGCGAAAAGATAAACGAAAACGAAAATCTGATCAGAAATCGCGATCTGGAATAACTGCGGAAAATCCGACGAAAAAGAAAACTGACGAACAGTTAAACGAACGGACGTTCGTTAACAGCGACAATCCGACGAACACGTTCGTTAAAACGAACGGGTCGGTGAACGTTCACTAATTAATAAAACCAAAAAAATAAACCGATCTATATAAAAAAACTAGGATTTCGAAAAAAAAATAAAAACCGAGGTTTTTTTGAAAAAAAACCGCCTCGGCGGCGGCGGCTTCGGTTACCTCCGGCGAGGCTACTCCAGCGGGGCGGGGCGGCTCCGGCGGGGCTTCGGGGTGCGGGTGGGGTGCGGGGAGGCGGCGGGTGGCGGCGGAACGGCGTCGGGGCGGGCTCCTCGCGGCGGCGGCGGGGCGAGGTGAGGGAGGCGGCGGCGGGGCGGGGTATATATATAGGTGGGGGGGGCTACTCCGGCTTGGGGAAGGGGGCGCCGGGGGGGCGTGGCCGTCCCGGACTCGGGCGGCGGCGGCGTGCTCGTCCCGGTCTCCAGGAGGGAGATGGCGACGCGGGATGGGCCGGCCTGGCTCGGCTGGGCCTCGGCCCAGTCGGGCGCGGGGATTTTTTTTTTGAAAAAAATATATTCCGCCGAACTAAAAAATCGTAGAAAAATTAATAAAAAACCAAAAATGCCAAAACAAATTTTCTCCGTCTAATTAAAATAATTAGGACGATGTGAACATTTTCTTGGCCCAAAATTTGCAGTTTTGAAAACGTGAAAATTTTCTAATGCAATAAAAATTGCAAATAAAAATCCGAATAAAATCAAATATTTGATTTTAATATTTTTCCTCCAATATTTCAATTATTTTGGAGAATTCATATTTTCTCCTCTCATTTATTTTAATACGAAATATTTTTCGGAGAGAAAAATAATTAAAACCAAAAATCGTCGTTTTATTATTTGATAAGAAATCAAATATGAAAATCGGTAAAAGTCCCCAACTCTCTCCGAGGGTCCTTGAGTTGTTTAGGATTTTTGAGGATTTGCCAAAATGCAATAAAATATGCTATGCAATGATGATCTAATGTATAACATTCCAAATTGAAAATTTGGGATGTTACAAACCTACCCCCTTAAGATGAATCTCGCCCTCGAGATTCGGGTTGGCTAGAAAATAGGTGAGAGTGGTTCTTCCGTAGATCTTCCTCTCGCTCCCAGGTGGCTTCATCTTCAGTGTGGTGACTCCACTGAACTTTGCAGAACTTGATAACCTTGCTGCGGGTGACTCGGCTGGCATACTCAAGAATCTTAACTGGTTTCTCCTCATAGGTCAAGTCACTTTCCAACTGAATCGCTTCCAGGGGCACTGTATCTCTCAGTGGTATCTCAGCCATCTCTGCGTGGCACTTCTTTAACTGGGAAACGTGAAATACATCATGAACTCCTGAGAATCCTTCAGGCAATTCCAGCTTGTAAGCAACTTCTCCCATACGCTCCAAAACTCTGTATGGTCCGATAAAATGGGGCGCTAACTTTCCTTTAACTCCAAAGCGCTTCACTCCTCGAAGTGGTGATACTCGAAGATAAACTCTGTCTCCGACTTCGTGAACTATCTCCTTACGTTTAGAATCCGCATAACTCTTCTTCCTGGACTGGGCTACCTTGAGCCTATCGCGAATCAACTTCACCTTCTATTCTGATTCCTTAATCAAATCTGGTCCAAACAACTGACGGTCCCCAACTTCGTCCCATAACAATGGTGTCCTACACCTCCTTCCGTACAACGCTTCGAAAGGGGCCATCTTCAAACTAGTTTGATAGCTGTTGTTGTAAGAAAACTCTGCATATGGCAAATTGTCGTCCCAACTAGATCCATAATCTAGCGCACCAGCTCTCAACATGTCTTCCAAAATCTGATTGACTCTCTCGGTCTGTCCATCTGTCTGTGGGTGAAAAGTTGTACTGAATTCTAACCTGGTTCCCAAAGTTTCATGTAACTGATTCCAGAACTTCGACGTAAACTGGGTTCCTCTGTCTGATACAATGGTCCTCGGAACTCCATGCAAACATACGATTCTGGTCATGTATATCTTTGCCAACTTAGCACTGGTGTAAGTGGTCTTCACTGGGATGAAATGAGCTACTTTCGTCAAACGATCGACTACAACCCATATTGAGTCATAGCCTGAACGAGTCCTGGGCAATCCCGTGATAAAATCCATGCCTAGTTTATCCCACTTCCATTCGGGTATCGGCAATGGCTGTAGCAATCCTGCTGGCTTCTGATGCTCTGCCTTCACTCTCTGACATACATCACAAACTGCTACATACTCCGCAATATCCTTCTTCATTCCGGTCCACCAGAAAGTATCCTTCAAATCCAAATACATCTTGGTATTTCCTGGGTGAATCAAATACGGTGAATCATGGGCCTCTTGCAAGATCAACTTCCTGATCTCCGGATCATTGGGCACATAAACGCGGTCCTCAAACCATAAGGTATCGTGCTCATCCTCACGAAATCCCTTGGCTTTTCCTTTGCTCATCTTTTCCTTTATCTCGTCAATCTCCTTGTCTGTCTTCTGAGCTTCTCGGATCTTTTCCATCAAGGTAGACTGAATCTCCGACGTTGCTAAATAGCCTCTCGGTACTATCTGCAAACATAGCTCGTGAAGATCCTCGGCTAATACTTTCGGTAACTCTCCAGTCATGAGTGTGTTGACATGGCTCTTGCGGCTCAACGCGTCTGCTACTACGTTAGCCTTTCCGTGGTGATAATGCAACCTCATATCATAATCCTTTATGAGTTCCAACCATCTCCTTTGCCTGAGATTCAACTCCTTCTGCGTGAAAATGTACTTCAAACACTTGTGATCCGTGTACACCTCACAATGGTTTCCGATGAGAAAATGTCTCCATGTCTTCAACGCATGCACTACGGCTGCTAACTCCAAATCATGTGTGGCATAATTCTTCTCATGGGGTTTAAGTTGCCGTGAAGCATATGAAACAACTCTTCCTTCCTGCATAAGCACTGCTCCAAGTCCTCGACGTGAAGCGTCGCAATATACTTCATAATCCTTGCGTTGATCTGGCAGAATCAACACTGGTGATGTAACCAATCGTTTCTTTCAACTCTTGGAAACTAGCTTCACATTCCTCAGTCCAATTGAACTTGGTGTCCTTCCTTAACAGCTCTGTCATGGGCTTAGCAATCTTCGAGAAATTCTCGATGAACCTCCGATAGTATCCTGCAAGTCCAAGAAAACTCCGGATCTCTCCAACTGACGTGGGTGATTCCCAGCTTGTTACTGTGTCAACTTTGGTGGGGTCTACTGCTATTCCTTCTCCAGATATAACATGTCCGAGGAATCCAACTTCCTTCAGCCAAAATTCACATTTGCTGAACTTGGCGTATAACTGGTGTTCTCTGAGCTTCTCAAGTACCAAACGCAAATGCTCCTTATGCTCTTCTTCATTCTTGGAGTAGACTAAAATATCGTCAATGAACACCACGACGAACTTATCCAAAAACTCCATAAAAACTTTGTTCATCAGGTTCATGAAATAGGCAGGTGCGTTAGTCAGACCAAATGACATAACGGTATACTCATATAGCCCATACCTGGTGGTAAAAGCCGTCTTAGGTATATCCTGCTCTTGAATCTTTAACTGATGGTATCCTGATCGTAGATCGATCTTGGAAAATACCTTAGCTCCTTGTAATCGGTCAAACAGATCATTGATCATCGGCAGTGGGTACTTGTTTTTGATGGTCACTTCATTCAATCCACGATAATCAACAACCATCCTCAACGATCCATCTTTCTTCTCTACTAGAAGTACTGGTGATCCCCAAGGTGACGAACTTGGGCGAATATAGCCTTTATCTAGTAACTTCTTAATCTGCTTCTTAATCTCCTCCAAATCTTTTGCGGGCATCCTGTACGGTCTCTTAGATATTGGCCCTATGCCTGGCAAAAGTTCAATCAAGAACTCAATGTCTCTATCCGGTGGCATGCCTGGCAACTCTTCTGGAAATACATCCGGGTAATCCTTCACCACTGGTACTTCCTCCTGTACAACTCCTGATAAGGAATTCACCTGAGTCCTCTTCGGCATATGTCGGGATACATACTTAATCCTCCTTCCTTCTGGGGTGGTAAGCAAAATCGACTTACTAGCGCATTCAATGTTCCCTTCATACTTTGATAACCAATCCATGCCTAATATCACATCCAATCCTTGCTATTCCGATACTATTAGGTCCGAGGGAAACACGTAGTTACCAATCCTTAATGGTAACCGATCACACCATAAACTGGCCATATACTCTGCTCCTGGAGAGGTTACTAACATGGGTGACCTAAGGGCTTGGGTTGGCAGTTTATACTTATCCACAAATCCCCTTGATATGTATGAATGCGATGCACCAGTATAAAAAAGAATGAGTGCAGTAAATGACTTAACCAAAAACTTACCTATTACTGCATCAGGCTGTGCTTCAACCTCCTCCACGTAAACGTGGTTCACTTGTCCTTTGTTGAAAGGGGCGGCTTCTTCCCAGAGCTTCCATTTCCATTTCCATTCTAGGCTTCAGGACAGTCAGTTGCATAATGTCCAGTCTTCTGGCACTTGAAACAAGTAATGTGACTTAGATCCCTCTTGGCTGGGGTAGATGGGTTATTACGGTTCTGCCCATTGCTTCCTCCATTCCCATTACCATTCTTGGGTCCACTATGGTTGTGCGAACTACCTCCTCCATGGGTATGCTGAAACTATCCTCCCGATTTCAGGGTAAAACGTGGCTTATGCTGAGCTCCAGAATTGTACTTCCCTTGTCCATACTTCCTCTTACGGTTTTCAATCTGCCGTTGCTTCCCTTCAATCATGAGAGCTCTATCTACCAACTCCTGGTAGTTGTTGAAGGTTGCTACCATCAACTGCATGCTCAGTTCATCATTCAATCCTTCGAGAAACTTCTCCTGCTTGGCTGCATCTGTAGCAACGTCATCGGGAGCATAACGTGCTAACTTACTAAAGTCCTCCACATACTGGCCTACGACGCGTCCTCCTTGGCGTAGGTTGCGAAACTCACGCTTCTTCATAGCCATAGCCCCTGCTGAAACATGGGTAGTACGGAAAGCTTGCTGAAACTGGTCCCATGTGACAGTGTCAATAGGGCGTGTGGCTGTGTAATTCTCCCACCATGATGCTGCGGGTCCATCCTGCATCTGTGCGGTAAAACGCACTTTCTCCACCTTGCGGAGCCAATCATCTGCAACAATCGGCTCGGTGCTGCTGGAAAACACCGGCAGATTTAGTCCCAGGAAACGGGCTAAGTGATCAACAGGTGGTGGTGGTGGGTTGTTGTTGTTGCCTTGGTTCTGTACTAACACTTGCATAAGGGCATTCTGCTGCTGAATCAACTGAGTGATCTCCGGTGGGAAAACAAATCCGGTGTCGCATCTCGGAGGCATCTGATAGGTTTAGAAAAGATGAGAATTTAGAATAGAATGAGGTCTAGAGGGAAAACACTACCCATATGCTCATGAGACAAACACAATCAATATCACGCAATCAAATCAAACAAGGCATACAATCGATCTAACTATCGTTACAAAAGTGCTCGGACTATACTATATACATGGGGAAATACTACTACTGATATGGTGGTCTACTAGAAATTTTGATCGGTCGAAGACTCCATGATATCTGCTCCAGCTTCATCAATAAAGTCATCTTCACTGGGGTCTGAGTCGGTGTCGTCGATGATGATGTAGTTATTCGGGCAAGTAGAATCGTCATCTTCTCCTCCAGGTGATGAGTCTCCCATGAATACTTCGATCTTCTGTATCAGTTCGCCATTCTTCTCCAACAACGTGGCGATCTCCTCCTCATATCCATTGCGCGTAGACTTGAGTTCTTCCTCCAACTCCGTGATCTTGGTCAATGCCTTCTTCAGATATATCATGTCTGAGCACATCCGGTTCTCCTGGCGATGAATGTGTTGGTTTTGCTCCTGGATGAAAGCTGCAATTGATCCATCCTTCTTGGTGCTGATCATCTCCCATTGTTCATCTCGGCGTCCACAAATTTGATAGATAGTATCCTTAAGCTCCCTGCGGTAGACTTCTCCAATGCGTCCCATAGAGATGTGGGCTGCCATGCTCTTCCCTAAACTCCAGGTTGGTGCATCAAAGGAAAACTCTATAGGCTCAGTGACTGGCATAAACGTCCTTCCAGGAATTTGAACTTGAATCTTCCAGCGCTCCTCTTCTGGTAGTGTGGCATTGTGGGTCCCGGTGAAGCTTGGTATTCCGATGTTTAGGTACTTAGTGACTTCCTTCAAGTGTCGTCCAAAAGGTGTATCTTCATCTGGTTGCATGAACTTGTTCCTTGCATCCGCCATTCCTAAAGAGTAGAAAGTGGAGAGGAGTCAGAAATGAGAAGAGAGTAGTGTTCTAGCGTTTAAGCTTAGTGGTCGTGTCCTACAGTTAGCGTGTGCTCTGATACCACCTTTGTAGCGACCAGACCTCAAACAGTCTGTGCTCTGTGCTTTAGTGTCATCCCTGGATCAGTAATGCTGACACGCACAGTACAAATGGAGGATTTATAACAGAGTAGCAATCACACACTTATTACATCGAGTATCTCAAAAGAGAAATAAGTATGATAAATACGGCTTAAGGCCATCTAAATACGATAACAGCAGAAGACTTGGAAGATAAGTGAGTCCATCAACTCCAACGGCATCACTGAGTATAAGACCACGACCTAAGGCACCTTACTCGTCGTCTGAAAAGTCTGCAACATAAAACGTTGCAGCCCGAAACGGGTCAGCACATGGAATATGCTGGCAATGTAACACATGGAGAGTAATGAACATAATAATGCTATACTACATGCATATATGGCTGGTAGAAGGCTCTATGGTTACAGTTTTGCGAAAAGCCAATTTTTCCCTACTACAAAGGAATAAATTTAATTTAACTATCATGGTGGTTGTGAAACATTGAGATGGTTGACAGCATCTCAATCCCAATTAAGTATCATCATTAACCCAACAATATTAATTAAAGTAACATGGTGGTGAGATTCACATGATAATCCAAGTACTAGATACTCAAGACATCCATAACCGGGGACACGACTAACCATGATTAGTTTATACACTCTGCAGAGGTTTGTGCACTTTTCCCCACAAGACTCGATCTCCTTCGTTGGGATTCTCGCACTTCATGGTGTTTGAGAAACGGATGACCGAGACACAGTCTTTCAGAAGTGTTAACTCTCTACTCCGGGTAGACAGTACCACCTACATCCCCTACATCTGCTAGTCTACCTCTTCAAGAGCTCACACAACCTACTCAACTATGCTAGAGCCCATAATAGCTTGTGGCTGCAGACGGAAGTTTCTAGCATGAATAATCTCATGATCCCTTTGAGCCTGGGTGGCGGTCCATAGGATGATCACACGGGTACTCCGGGATATCCAAAAAATACAGGCAGCACTGGGTTCTCCAGGTGCCTCAATCCACCGAGATGTGAGTTTTAATTGCCACCTTAAGTAAACCATTAATTAACAATCTCACATCTGTCATGAATACCTGTCAAACCCAATCCACGTCTACTAGCATAGCATAGCGATATAAGCAAACGTAGAAGTAACTCCCAAGGGTTTGACAATAAACAGGGCAATAGGTACTACCTCAACTACTTCCCAATACCCACAATTTAATTAGATCCTAACCATGCAATGTTTGAGGGTTGGTCTAATGCAATAAAACTGGGTAGTAAAAGATATGATCAAAGTGTTACTTGCCTTGCTGATGATCCGTGAAACTTAGAGATTCGAAGTAGCAAGCGGCGCACTCCGGGTACTCTATCGCAAACAACAAGCATACAATAAGCACTCATCAAATGCACAGGTAAAACTCAAATAATGATCTAACCAGAAACTTCAACTTAAGAACTCCGGTTTGCAAAAAGAATCAAATCGAACGAAGCAACGAAAATCAAGTGACGAAAGAAACAAGCTTCGTTTACTAATCTGGATCTAGGTCAAATTTTACAGTAGCAAAAACTTGTTTGACTGGGTTAAACGGAAAGAGAATTTCGAGACGAAACTCTAGGCACTTGAATCGCCTGATTCCGATAAACGAGCGAAAAGATAAACGAAAACGAAAATCTGATCGGAAATCGCGATCTGGAATAACCACGGAAAATCCGACGAAAAAGAAAACTGACGAATAGTTAAACGAACGGACGTTCGTTAACAGCGACAATCCGACGAACACGTTCGTTAAAACGAACGGGTTGGTGAACGTTCACTAATTAATAAAACCAAAAAAAATAAACCGATCTATATAAAAAACTAGGATTTCAAAAAAAATAAAAATCGAGGTTTTTTTGAAAAAAAACCGCCTCGGCGGCGGCGGCTTCGGTTACCTCCGGCGAGGCTACTCCGGCGGGGCGGGGCGGCTCCGGCGGGGCTTCGGGCTGCGGGTGGGGTGCGGGGAGGCGGTGGGTGGCGGCGGAACGACGTCGGGGCGGCCTCCTCGCGGCGGCGGCGGCGGGGCGAGGTGAGGGAGGCGGCGGCGGGGCGGGGTATATATATAGGTGGGGGGCTACTCCGGCTTGGGGAAGGGGGCGCCGGGGAGGCGTGGCCGTCCCGGACTCGGGCGGCGGCGGCGTGCTCGTCCCGGTCTCCAGGAGGGAGACGGTGACGCAGGATGGGCCGGCCTGGCTCGGCTGGGCCTCGGCCCAGTCGGGCTCGGGGATTTAAAAAAATATATATTTCGCCGAACAAAAAAAATCGTAGAAAAATAAATAAATAACCAAAAATGCCAAAACAAATTTTCACCGTCTAATTAAAATAATTAGGACGATGTGAACATTTTCTTGGCCCAAAATTTGCAGTTTTGAAAACGTGAAAATTTTCTAATGCAATAAAAATTGCAAATAAAAATCCGAATAAAATCAAATATTTGATTTTAATATTTTTCCTTCAATATTTCAATTATTTTGGAGAAGTCATATTTTCTCCTCTCATTTATTTTAATACGAAATATTTTTCGGAGAGAAAAATAATTAAAACCAAAAATCGTCGTTTTATTATTTGATAAGAAATCAAATATGAAAATGAGTAAAAGTCCCCAACTCTCTCCGAGGGTCCTTGAGTTGCTTAGGATTTTCTAGGATTTGCCAAAATGCAATAAGATATGCTATGCAATGATGATCTAATGGATAACATTCCAAATTGAAAATTTGGGATGTTACAGCTTTAAGGGAGAGAGAGGCAGGCCGCGCGCCCCCCCATTGACTAGTCCGAACTGGACTAGGGGGAGGGGCGGCGCCCCCTCCTTCCTTCTCTTCCCTCTCCCCTTCCTTGACTCCTACTCCTACTACTTGGAAGGGGGGCAATCCTACTCCCGGTGGGAGTAGGACTCCTAGGGCGCGCCATAGAGAGGGCCGGCCCTCCCCCTCCTCCACTCCTTTATATACGTGGCCAGGGGGCACCCCATAGACACAACAATTGATCGTTTGATCTTTTAGCCGTGTGCGGTGCCCCCCTCCACCATAGTCCACCTCGATAATACTGTAGCGGTGCTTAGGCAAAGCCCTGCGTCGGTAGAACATCATCATCGTCACCACGCCGTCGTGCTGACGAAAGTCTCCCTCAACACTCGGCTGGATCGGAGTTCGAGGGACGTCATCGGGCTGAACGTGTGCTGAACTCGGAGGTGTCGTGCGTTCGGTACTTGATCGGTCAGATCGTGAAGACGTACGACTACATCAACCGCGTTGTGCTAACGCTTCTGCTTTCGGTCTACGAGGGTACGTGGACAACACTCTCCCCTCTAGTTGCTATGCATCACCATGATCTTGCGTGTGCGTAGGAATTTTTTTGAAATTACTACGTTCCCTGACACAACACACATGAGTTCCAGTTATCTGAGAAAAGAGATATCTATGGTCCTAGCTATGGACGTACTCGCGCTTTGAAGGCAAAGGCTGTTTCCTCATCTGAAGAAGAATCTGACTACAATTCTGGGGATCCTGAAGACATTGGAAAGGAGCTTGCTATGCTTGTGAAGAAGTTCCAGAAATTCACCAAGAAGAAAGGCTTCAGAAAGTCTTCAAGATCCAGCTCAAGAAATGATGAAGCTTCTACTCGTGACCACAATAAGAGAACATGCCACAAGTGCAAGAAACCTGGTCACTACATCTCTGAGTGTCCTCAGTGGGACAATGATGACAGGAAGAAGAAGAAATCCTCAAAGTCTTCTTCCAAGTCTTTGTCCAAGTCTTCATCACACAAGAAGAGCTCATCTGGCAAGGCTCGTGCTTTTGTTGGCAAGGAGATGGATTCAGAGGAGGAGTCTGCTTCTGAGGAGGCAGAAGTGGAGTCTGAGGAGGAGTCCGACTCTGGCGTTGCAAGTCTGGCTCTAGCCACAGCCTACGTTGCCAAGTCCATCTTCAACACTGAAGACAATGGCTCCATCACCAACGCTGATGCTAATGACAAGGACGACTCTGCCCCCACCTACTGCTTCATGGCACGTGGTGCCAAGGTAAAATCACGTGATGCTTATTTTCAAACATCAAGTGAAGATGACTCTGATTGTGAATCCAAACCTAGCTACAAAACACTTGCTAAAATTGCAACCAAACAACAAAAAGCTATGGAACATATTCAAAAATTTCTAGACAAAAGCGATGACCTGTTGGACGTGGAAATGACCCGATCTCAGTCCTTAATTGAAGACATCAGAAATCTTCATGTTAAGTACGAGGAACTTGAAAGTCGTCATAAAACGCTCTCAACAACTCATGAAAAGCTTTCCTACGATTATCTTCAAAGGAAGCAAGAACTTGAGAAATTGAGAGCGGCTCATGAAGATCTTCAAAAAGAGAACGAGTCACTTCACGCTCAACAGATCAGTCCCTCTCAGGAAGGATTTGAACCACCATGTCTAAAATGCCTTGAGCGTGATAACGCTACTTCTGTTGCTGAATGTTCAACTGCTGCTACTGTTACAATATCTTCAACTGCTGATGTGGTAACTAACTATTGGAAATATGCCCCAGAGGCAATAATAAATTGGTTATTATTAATTTCCTTGTTCATGATAATCGTTTATTATCCATGCTAGAATTGTATTGATAGGAAACTCAGATACATGTGTGGATACATAGACAACACCATGTCCCTAGTAAGCCTCTAGTTGACTAGCTCGTTGATCAATAGATGGTTACGGTTTCCTGGCCATGGACATTGGATGTCGTTGATAACGGGATCACGTCATTAGGAGAATGATGTGATGGACAAGACCCAATCCTAAGCCTAGCACAAGATCGTGTAGTTCGTTTGCTAAGAGCTTTTCTAATGTCAAGTATCATTTCCTTAGACCATGAGATTGTGCAACTCCCGGATACCGTAGGAATGCTTTGGGTGTACCAAACGTCACAACGTAACTGGGTGGCTATAAAGGTGCACTACAGGTATCTCCGAAAGTGTTTGTTGGGTTGGCACGAATCGAGACTGGGATTTGTCACTCCGTGTAAACGGAGAGGTATCTCTGGGCCCACTCAGTAGGACATCATCCTAATGTGCACAATGTGACCAAGGAGTTGATCACGGGATGATGTGTTACAGAACGAGTAAAGAGACTTGCCGGTAACGAGATTGAACAAGGTATCGGGATACCGACAATCGAATCTCGGGCAAGTAGCATACCGATAGACAAAGGGAATTGTATACGGGATTGATTGACTCCCCGACATCGTGGTTCATCCGATGAGATCATCGTGGAACATGTGGGAGCCAACATGGGTATCCAGATCCCGCTGTTGGTTATTGACCGGAGAGTCGTCTCGGTCATGTCTGCATGGTTCCCGAACCCGTAGGGTCTACACACTTAAGGTTCGATGACACTAGGGTTATAGGGAATAGATATACGTGGTTACCGAATGTTGTTCGGAGTCCCGGATGAGATCCCGGACGTCACGAGGAGTTTCAGAATGGTCCGGAGGTAAAGATTTATATATGGGAAGTCCTGTTTTGGTCACCAGAAAAGTTTCGGGTGCTATCGGTAATGTATCGGGACCACCGGGAGGGTCCACCAGGTGGGGCCACCAGCCCCAGAAGGCTGCGTGGGCCAAGTGTGGGAGGGGACCAGCTCCAGGTGGGCTGGTGCGCCCCCCACTAAGGCCCAAGGCGCAGGGAGAATGGGAGGGGGCAAACCCTAGGTCCAGATGGGCCTTAAGGCCCACCCTAGGGGCGCCCCCCTCTCCTTTCCCCTTGGCCGCACCCTAGATGGGTTTTGGGGGCTGCCGCCACCCCCGGGGAGGGAACCCTAGATGGGGGCGCAGCCCCTCCCCTTCCCCTATATATACTTGAGGTATTTGGGGCTGCAAACACACGAGATGATCTCTCTCTTGGCGCAGCCCTACCCCTCTCCCTCCTCCTCTCCTGCGGTGCTTGGCGAAGCCCTGCAGGATTTCCACGCTCCTCCATCACCACCACGCCGTCGTGCTGCTGCTGGACGGAGTCTTCCCCAACCTCTCCCTCTCTCCTTGCTGGATCAAGGCGTGGGAGACGTCACCGGGTTGCACGTGTGTTGAACGCGGAGGCACCGTTCTTCGGTGCTTAGATCGGAATCAACCGCGATCTGAATCGCTACGAGTACGACTCGTTCATCCGCGTTCTTGCAACGCTTCCGCATCGCGATCTACAAGGGTATGTAGATGCACTCCCCTTCCCCTCGTTGCTAGATTACTCCATAGATTGATCTTGGTGATGCGTAGAAAATTTTGAATTTCTGCTACGTTCCCCAACAGTGGCATCATGAGCTAGGTCTATGCGTAGTTTCTATGCACGAGTAGAACACAAAGTAGTTGTGGGCGTCAATTTTGTCAATTTACTTGCCGTTACTAGTCTTATCTTGATTCGGCGGCACCGTGGGATGAAGCGGCCCGGATCGACCTTACACGTACTCTTACGTGAGACAGGTTCCACCGACTGACATGCACTAGTTGCATAAGGTGGCTAGCGGGTGTCTGTCTCTCCCACTGTAGTCGGATCAGATTCGATGAAAAGGGTCCTTATGAAGGGTAAATAGAAATTGGCATATCACGTTGTGGCTTTTATGTAGGTAAGAAACGTTCTTGCTAGAATCCCATAGCAGCCACGTGAAACATGCAACAATAATTAGAGGATGTCTAACTTGTTTTTGCAGGGTATGCTATGTGATGTGATATGGCCAAAAGGATGTGATGAATGATATATGTGATGTATGAGATTGATCATGTTCTTGTAATAGGAATCACGACTTGCATGTCGATGAGTATGACAACCGGCGGGAGCCATAGGAGTTGTCTTAATTTATTGTATGACCTACGTGTCAATGAAAACGCCATGTAATTACTTTACTTTATTGCTAACCGTTAGCCATAGCAGTAGAAGTAATAGTTGGCGAGACAACTTCATGAAGACACGATGATGGAGATCATGATGATGGAGATCATGGTGTCATGCCGGTGACGAAGGTGATCATGCCGCGCCTCAAAGATGGAGATCAAAGGCACAAGATGATATTGGCCATATCACATCACTTTATGATTTGCATGTGATGTTTGTCATGTTTACATCTTATTTGCTTAGAACGACGATAGCATAAATAAGATGATCCCTCACTAAAATTTCAAGAGACGTGTTCCCCCTAACTGTGCACCATTGCGAAGGTTCGTTGCTTCGAAGCACCACGTGATGATCGGGTGTGATAGATTCTAACGTTCGAATACAACGGGTGTTGACGAGCCTAGCATGTACAGACATGGCCTCGAAACACATGCGAAACACTTAAGTTGACTTGACGAGCCTAGCATGTACAGACATGGCCTCGGAACACAAGAGACTGAAAGGTCGAACATGAGTCGTATAGTAGATACGATCAACATGGAGATGTTCACCGATGATGACTAGTCCGTCTCACGTGATGATCGGACACGGCCTAGTTTGACTCGGATCATGTATCACTTAGATGACTAGAGGGATGTCTATCTGAGTGGGAGTTCATTAATCAGATGAACTCAATTATCATGAACATAGTCAAAAGGTCTTTGCAAATTATGTCATAGCTTACGCTTTAGTTCTACTGTTTAAAATATGTTCCTAGAGAAAATTTAGTTGAAAGTTGATAGTAGCAATTATGCGGACTGGGTCCATGAACTGAGGATTGTCCTCATTGCTGCACAGAAGGCTTATGTCCTTAATGCACCGCTCGGTGTGCTGAACCTCAGCGTCGTCTGTAGATGTTGCGAAACATCTGACATACACGTTTTGATGACTACGTGATAGTTCAGTGCGTAATGCTAACGGTTTAGAATTGTGGCACCAAAGACGGTTTTGAAACGTCGCAAGAACATATGAGATGTCCCGAAGACTGAAATTGGGATTTCTGACTAGTGCCCACGTCAAGAGGTATGAGACCTCTGACAAGTTTCTTAAGCCTGCAAACTAAGGGAGAAAAGCTCAATCGTTGAGCATGTGCTCAGATTGTCTGAGTACTACAATCACTTGAATCGAGTGGGAGTTAATCTTCCAGATGAGATAGTGATGGTTCTCCATAGTCACTGCCACCAAGCTATTAGAGCTTCGTGATGAAATATAACATACCAGGGATAGATATGATGATCCTTGAGCTATTCGCAATGTTTGACACCGCGAAAGTAGAATTCAAATAGGAGCATCAATTGTTGATGGTTAGTAAAACCACTAGTTTCTAGAAGGGCAAGGGCAAAAGGGATACTTCATGAAACAGCAAGTCATTTGTTGCTCTAGTGAAGAATCCCAAGGTTGAACCCAAACCCGAGACTAAGTGCTTCTGTAATGAGGGGAACGGTCACTGAAGCAGTACTACCCTAGATACTTGGTAGATGAGAAGGCAGGCAAGGTCGACAGAAGTATATTGGATATACATTATATGAATGTGTACTTTACTAGTACTCCTAGCAGCACCAGGGTATTAGATACTGGTTCGGTTGCTAAGTGTTAGTAACTCGAAATTAAAAGCTGCGGAATAAATGGAGACTAGCTAAAGGTGAGATGATGATGTGTGTTGGAAGTGTTTCCAAGGTTGATGTGATCAAGCATCGCATGCTCCCTCTTCCATCGAGATTGGTGTTTGCATTGAGCATAAACATGATTGGATTATGCTTATCGCAATACGGTTATTCATTTAAGGAGAATAATGGTTAGTCTGTTTATTTGAATAATACCTTCAATGGTCTTGCACCTAAAATGAATCTCGATCGCAGTGATACACATGTTCGTGCCAAAAGATATAAAATAGTAATGATAGTACCACATACTTGTGGCACTGCCATTTGAGTCATATTGGTATAGAACGCATGAAGAAGCTCCATGTAGATGGATCTTTGGACTCACTCGTTTTTTGAAAAGATTGAGACATGCGAACCATGTCTATTGGTATATATGCATGAAGAAACTCCATGCAGATGGATCGTTTGGACTCACTTGATTTTAAATCAGTTGAGACATGCAAATGATACCACATGGGCAAGATGACTGAAAAGCCTCGTTTTCAGTAAGATAGAACAAGAGAGCAACTTGTTGGAAGTAATACATTTGATGGTGCAGTCCAATGAGTGCTGAGGCACGCAGTGGATATCAATATGTTCTTACTTCACAGATGATTTGAGTAGATGCTGAGAATATTTACTTGATGAAACACAAGTCTGAATTATTGAAAGGTTCAAGTAATTTCAGAGTGAAGTTGAAGATCGTCGTGACAAGAGGATAAAATGTCTATGATATGATCATAGAGATATCTGAGTTACGAGTTTGGCACACAATTAAGACATTGTGGAAAGTATTTCACAATTAATACCGCCTGGAACACCACAGTGTGATGGTGTGTCCGAACATCATAACTGCACCCTATTGGATATGGAGCATACCATGATGTCTCTTATCGAATTACCACTATCGTTTATGGGTTAGGCATTAGAGACAACCGCATTCACTTTAAAAGGGGCACCACGCAATTCCGTTGAGACGACACCGTTTAGAGAAACCTAAGTTGTCGTTTCTTAAAAGTTTGGGGCTGCGACGCTTATGTGAAAAAGTTTCAGGCTGATAAGCTCGAACCCAAAGCGGATAAATGCATCTTCATAGAATACCCAAAAACAATTGGGTATACCTCCTATTTCAGATCTGGAAGCAGAAGTAATTGCTTCTAGAAACGAGTCCTTTCTCGAGGAAAAGTTTCTCTCGAAAGAATTGAGTGGGAGGATGGTGGAGACTTGATAAGGTTATTGAACCATCACTTCAACTAGTGTGTAGCAGGGCACAGGAAGTTGTTCCTGTGGCACCTACACCAATTGAAGTGGAAGCTTATGATAGTGATCATGAAACTTCGGATCAAGTCACTACCAAACCTCGTAGGTCAACAAGGATATGTACTACTCCTGAGTGGTACGGTAATCCTGTCTTAGATATCATGTTGTTAGACAATACTGAACCTATGAGCTGTGGAGAAGCGATGGTGGGCCCATATTCCGACAAATGGTTAGAAGCCAAGAAATCCGAGATAGGATCCATGTATCAGAACAAAGCATGGACTTTGGTGAACTTGCCCGATGATCGGCAAGCCATTGAGATAAATGGATCTTTAAGAAGAAGACGGACAGACAGTAATGTTACCGTCTATGAAGCTCGACTTGTGGCAAAGAGTATTTTCACAAGTTCAAGGAGTTGACTACGATGAGATTTTCTCATCCGTAGCGATGCTTAAGTCCGTCGGAATCATGTTAGCATTAGCTGCATTTATGAAATCTGGCAGATGGATGTCAAAACAAGTTTCCTTACCAGTTTTCGTAAGGAAAAGTTGTATGTGATACAATCAGAAAGGTTTTGTCGATCCTAAGGATGCTAAAAGGTATGCTAGCTCCAGCGATCCTTCCATGGACTAGAGCAAGCATCTCGGAGTCAGAATATACGCTTTGATGAGATGATCAAAGTTTTGGGTTTATACAAAGTTTGTTAGAAACTTGTATTTACAATAAAGTGAGTGGGAGCGCTACAACATTTCTGATAAGTATATGTGAATGACATATTGTTGATCCGAAATGTTGTAAAATTTCTGGAAAGCATAAAGGGTTGTTTGAAAGGAGTTTTTCAAAGGAAGACGTGGATAAAGCTGCTTACATATTGGGCATCAAGATCTATAGAGATAGATCAAGACGCCTGATGATACTTTCAAAGAACGCACACCTTGACATGATTTTGAAAGAGTTCAAAATAGATCAGCAAAGAAGGAGTTCTTGGCTGTGTTACAAGGTGTGAGTATTGAGTAAGACTCAAGACCTGACCACAGCAGAAGAGAGAGAAAGGACGAAGGTCGTCCCCTATGCTTTAGACGTAGGCTCTACAGTATGCTATGCTGTGTACCGCACATGAAGTGTGCCTTGCCATGAGTTGGTCAAGGGGTACAATAGTGATCCGGGAATGGATCACATGACAGCGGCCGAACTTATCCTTAGTATCTAGTGGACTAAGGAATTTTCTCGATTATGGAGGTGAAAAGGAGTTCGTCGTAAAAGGTTACGTCGATGCGAACTTTGACACTAATCCGGATGACTCTGAGTAGTAAACCGGATTCGTATAGTAGAGCAGTTATTTGAAATGGCTCCAAGTAGCGCGTGGTAGCATCCACAAGATGACATAGATATTCGTAAAGTACACACGGATCTGAAAGGTTCAGACCCGTTGACTAATAACCTCTCTCACAAGCATAACATGATCAAACCAGAACTCATTGAGTGTTAATCACATAGTGATGTGAACTAGATTGTTGACTCTAGTAAACTCTTTAGATGTTGGTCACATGGTGATGTGACCAGTGAGTGTTAATCACATGGTGATGTGAACTAGATTATTGACTCTAGTGCAAGTGGGAGACTGTTGGAAATATGCCCTAGAGGCAATAATAAATTGGTTATTATTATATTTCCTTGTTCATGATAATCGTTTATTATCCATGCTAGAATTGTATTGATAGGAAACTTAGATACATGTGTGGATACATAGACAACACCATGTCCCTAGTAAGCCTCTAGTTGACTAGCTCGTTGATCAATAGATGGTTACGGTTTCCTGACCATGGACATTGGATGTCGTTGATAACGGGATCACATCATTAGGAGAATGATGTGATGGACAAGACCCAATCCTAAGCCTAGCACAAGATCGTGTAGTTCGTTTGCTAAGAGCTTTTCTAATGTCAAGTATCATTTCCTTAGACCATGAGATTGTGCAACTCCCGGATACCGTAGGAATGCTTTGGGTGTACCAAACGTCACAACGTAACTGGGTGGCTATAAAGGTGCACTACAGGTATCTCCGAAAGTGTTTGTTGGGTTGGCACGAATCGAGACTGGGATTTGTCACTCCGTGTAAACGGAGAGGTATCTCTAGGCCCACTCGGTACGACATCATCATAATGTGCACAATATGACCAAGGAGTTGATCACGGGATGATGTGTTACGGAACGAGTAAAGAGACTTGCCGATAACGAGATTGAACAAGGTATCGGGATACCGACGATCGAATCTCGGGGAAGTAGCATACCGATAGACAAAGGGAATTGTATACGGGATTGATTGAATCCCCGACATCGTGGTTCATCCGATGAGATCATCGTGGAACATGTGGGAGCCAACATGGGTATCCAGATCCCGCTGTTGGTTATTGACCGGAGAGTCGTCTCGGTCATGTCTGCATGGTTCCCGAACCCGTAGGGTCTACACACTTAAGGTTCGATGATGCTAGGGTTATAGGGAATAGATATATGTGGTTACCGAATGTTGTTCGGAGTCCCGGATGAGATCCCGGACGTCATGAGGAGTTCCGGAATGGTCCGGAGGTAAAGATTTATATATGGGAAGTCCTGTTTTGGTCACCGGAAAAGTTTCGGGTGCTATCGGTAATGTACCGGGACCACCGGGAGGGTCCCGGGGGTCCACCAGGTGGGGCCACCAGCCCCAGAAGGCTGCGTGGGCCAAGTGTGGGAGGGGACCAGCTCCAGGTGGGCTGGTGCGCCCCCCACCAAGGCCCAAGGCGCAGGGAGAGTGGGAGGGGGCAAACCCTAGGTCCAGATGGGCCTTAAGGCCCACCCTAGGGGCGCCCCCTCTCCTTTCCCCTTGGTCGCACCCTATGTGACACCCCAAAATTTTGACCTTGTTTTGTTAATTAAAATTTTGCCAGGAAATTAAATTTTTCCATTTGTCTAGATTTACCTTTTGATATTGTGGGTTTTTACCTCAAGTGGAAATTTTCCAAAAGGATTATTGGACTTGTATACTCTCTCTATAAAACAATTCTTTATCAGTGGATTAATTGCATAATTGCTTTTTCTTGAGCTTTATTCTTTTAAAATGATCTTTCATAAATTTGGAGCCTGTTTTGCACTGCAACCATTTGACAAATGCATTTAGAATTTCCACCAAAATTTGGGGATGTCATGTGATGTTTCCACATCACTTTTATGTAAAAATATATTTTGGTTATTGGAGATTTTGAGCTCTACATCAGCTTTTCAAATCTGGTCCAGTAGGCATTTTTGCACTACAACCCATTTAAATATTCCTTTAAAAATTCTTCCAATTGTTTGGAGATGTCAGTAGATGCATATAATTCAACTCTATGCAAAAAGCCATTGGTGTTCTTTGAAATATTTGAGTGAATCAACCTCATCTTCTCTCTGCCCCAGTTTGGTGATTTGTACTGCAACCCTATTTTATTTTGCTCTAGTAACCCTGAGCCTTTTCCTACTCATAAACCACCCTGCAAAACCCTTAAGTCCAGGAGAGTGGACCCATTGGAGGATTTTAAGTGCATGCAATGAGACCTTTTTCTTTCTGTCCAAAACTGAAGTTTTGCAAAACTTGCACTAGCAAGTTTCTGGTTTTGGCCAAATGATCTTGCCATCATCACCTACATCTAGAGAGACCCTGATCTGGAGATTTTGGCCACTCCAAGAGTTGCCTAAATGCACTTAGCATTCTGTCGAACACTTGGTGTGCACAGTCAGTTTTGACATGAGTTTTAGTTTGCACTGTGTACTTGATCCACTGACCCAGCAACCTTGTCCACTAAGCTCCTAGCTATCCCTAACCCTGTCCTGTTAATTGCCAGCCTCACTCTAGCACGCTAGGCTGCCCTGGCATTACGTCGAGCATGTCCCGTGTGTGCTCTGGGCGCGCCCAGAGCGCACGTTTTGCACGCGCGCGCACCGAGCCGCCGCGTCGCACTGCCGCCCTCGCCGCGTCCCGACCCTGGCCCTTGCTCGCCTGCAGAGCCACGCACTACCCTCGCCCACTCGCCAGAACCCTCCAAGCCACCCCTGGCGCCCTACAGCGCCGCCGTCAGGGCTCCCTTGGCGGCACGCCGGCGTCGGCAGCGGGCTCTGCCATGGACGGCGCCGCTCAAGCCACCCGCGCGCGCCAGCTGCCCCCGTGAACAGCCCGAGCTCATCCACATGCTCGTCGGCACGCGCTCGTCACCGCCACGACGCCCTGCAGCTACAGAACGGCGACTCGCCGTCGTTCTTATCCACCACCGCGGAGCCAGCCCCGTCGCGCTATAAAAGGAGGCCCCCGAGCCCCTCCGAGCACTCAGACGACCCCAGGCCACCCCCATAGCTTCCCCTTAGCCAGTAATCGGCGGATGGTAGCCGTCTTCCTCGACTCCGGTCGGTTCGGCCGCCGCCGCCCTCCGGTCCCGCTAGTCGCCAACAGAGCCTCCCCAGCTCAGCTAGCACCACCACCCGACTCCCCTTGACCGTGCGGAGCCGCCCCACCTCTCTAGCCCGATCGGGAACCACCATAGCCCCGGCCCCCAAAACTGCCCGAAGCCTCCGCCGCCGACGATCCCCTCCGTCCCCGGAGCCCTTTCGACTACCGGAAGGATCGTTCTGGAGCGGCGGATCCTTCCCCACCCTTGGATGGCTCCTAGGAGCCGTCGTTCGCCGACGGCGATCGCCGGAGTCCCGCCTCCGCTCGGGCAAAGGCACAGGAGGGAGAGGCGACTGGTCAAACCTGACCAGTGGGCCCCCTGGACCCACTGTCAGTGACCCAGCCCCCGCCGACGTGTGTTTTAAGTGGAAGCGTATATCCTCGAGTACGTATCCCCTACCCCGAAAGCGTATTCTGTATCGAAACGTTTTCTTTTTCTGGTTTTATTAAAAACAGAACTTTGACTGGCTATATCTTTTAAAGTAAAACTCCAAATAAGTTGATTCTTTTTCCTACCTCTCTCAAATTTCATCTAGTTTATTTTAAGATTTTTTTTAAAATATTTGGGACAACTTTTTGTACTGTTTTTGAAATGTATGTTATTTGAATATCTTTCAAATTAGGAAATGGAGAGAGAAGAAACTTTCAAAAAGTGCACCCCCTTGCATACTCTTGATGGCAAACATTCTGAACTCTGGCATAATATTTTTGTGTGGTGTTTTGATACGGTTACAACACCACTTGACTTGGAGCACATGATATTTTTATGTAACGATAAAGTCACACGCATGAGTGCATATTGGAGATGCCTTACTATTAGAAATGGTTATGCTGGTGATAGTGATCATCCTCGCGAGCTTTTCATGTATACCGGCAGGAAACCGGGAAAGTCGTGGTCTTGGGTAGACACGAGCTAGTCCCTAGTTCCTCGTCGAGACGAGTGTGTCCGGTATGGCATGAAGAGGTTTGATGAGCGGTGATTCTGTCTGTTAATGGAAATATATTGGTTATGCTAATCATTCGGAGAATACTTGGACCCCCTGAGTCGGCCGTAGGTCGAGTCTTGTTCAGTAACTTCCCCTACTTGTTTTGTACTACCTCTTGTCCCTGCCGCAGGTAGGGTACGGTTCAGTAAATTGTCAACCCCTTACCAAAGCACACACCGTACAGAGAGGCCATGGTGGAAGATACCGGAGGCCTCCGGTAGGCATGCCACCTGGTCCGGGGGCATGGGTGTTTCCGGTTGGGACCAAGAGGGGGGCACCCCTTAGAGCGCGCGATATAAATTTGATCCCATGCTACGTCGAGGTTGTAGCCTCCCCACTTAGAGTTTTGCTTGACAGGTGTCGTGGGTGATTCCAGACACCGGTAAGTTAAGCTGGTGTGTGCAGGTCAGGCGCGTTTTCAATTAAAAGACCGTAGGCGGAATTAGTCCCGATGGACTAAATAAATCCCTTACTCGTGGGTAAAGAGTACACCCTCTGCAGAGGTAAAATCTTTACGGATAGCCATGTTCATAGGTAAGGACTACAGTCTGAGATGGGTATAGTGACGGTCTTCGGATGGAGAAACGGCTATACTAGAACTTTGATTATGACCTATGACATATGAGGATTATGTTTACTATTATTATGGACTAACCATTTACATTTTTTTTGAATTATTAAGTATCCCTGGGACGGTTCTACCTCCTGGATACTCACTGCGATTATTATTTATAAGCCCTTTATGTGGCGTCGCTCAGACGCCCGACTGCGGCATGCTTGTTATTTATTTATCCTTTATAATCCCTTTATGTGGCGTCACGCAGACGCCCGACTGCGGCATGTTTGTCATTTCTTTATTATTTATAAGCCCTTTATGTGGCGTCGCTCAGACGCCCGACTGCGGCATGTTTGTCATTTATTTATTATTCATAAGCCCTTTATGTGGTGTCACTCAGACGCCCGACTGTGGCATGCTTGTTATTTTCTTTTATTCATAAGCCCTTTATGTGGTGTCGCTCAGACGCCCGACTGTGGCATACTTGTTATTTTCTTTCTTTCATAAGCCCTTTATGTGGTGTCGCTCAGACGCCCGACTGAGGCATGATTTATCTTATTATCCTTTCGAGGCGTCGCTTCAGACACTCGATCTGTGCATTCTATAATCCTACTCCCGTAATTGCATATTCATAGTTTACCCGCATGCGTGCATCATGGATTTAGTATATTTCATGACAGACGTTTTGATCATAGAATATTTCGGAGCATGATTATCCCTTATTATATTATACCCATGCTCTTAATGTTTGCAAGTACATTCAAACGTACTCACTGGCTTGTCCCTGGCTATTGTCTTGGCCAGATTCCTTGCTTGGAGAGAGCATTGCGGTGACAGCCCCGGAACCTACGCATTGATGATAGCAGCCTCGCGAAGATAGGAGTTATCCTGGTCAGCTGTTCTTGTGGGGAATGGAGTCCCACAGACGCAGATGAACCACAAACCGCTACCGCCATCAACCACTAGAAGCCAAGTGTTGTACTCATAGGTCACAATGGTCTTGTACTACATATTTTGTACTTTGCATGGAATTCTTGTATCAAGTTGGTGCCTCATCAGCTAACAGTAATCCTGGGGCTGGTGAGCACAAAGGCCATTTTCTGGGAAATTAATATCCCGAAAATCCGGTCCTGACACCCTAGATGGGTTTTGGGGGCTGCCGCCACCCCTGGGGAGGGAACCCTAGATGGGGGCGCAGCCCCTCCCCTTCCCCTATATATACTTGAGGTATTTGGGGCTGCAAACACACGAGATGATCTCTCTCTTGGCGCAGCCCTACCCCTCTCCCTCCTCCTCTCCCGCGGTGCTTGGCGAAGCCCTGCAGGATTGCCACGCTCCTCCAACACCACCACGCCGTCGTGCTGCTGCTGGACGGAGTCTTCCCCAACCTCTCCCTCTCTCCTTGCTGAATCAAGGCGTGGGAGACGTCACCGGGCTGCACGTGTGTTGAACGCGGAGGCACCGTTCTTCGGTGCTTAGATCGGAATCAACCGCGATCAGAATCGCTGCGAGTACGACTCCTTCATCCGCGTTCTTGCAACGCTTCCGCATCACGACCTACAAGGGTATGTAGATGCACTCCCCTTCCCCTCGTTGCTAGATTACTCCATAGATTGATCTTGGTGATGCGTAGAAAATTTTGAATTTCTGCTATGTTCCCCAACACTAACCCCTCTGCTGAGGATACCACTACTATTGCTGATGAAAATGCCAGGCTGAAGACATTGCTTGATACAGGGATGTACAAAAGTCTCAAAGGGCATCAGACACTATGTGATGTCCTCAAAAAGTAGACTCTGAACCAAAACCCTAGGAAAGAGGGTGTTGGGTTCGAGAGGAAAATGAATGTTGATGGTTCTTACTGGAAGCCTGAGCAGTACCCCAAAACCACATGGGTCGCCCCCGTTTAATGTGTGAATACACAGGGGACTTATAAGACCCTCAACGCCATATTGATATCCAGCTATCTGATGCTGAAATTACTGAAGCTGTTAAGCAGATGCTGGATGAGCCGGTGGCCGAATGCAGTAAAACAAAGCTTAATCCTTTCTGTGTTTCCAATAAACCGCCAGTTGTAAGAATTGCGTAACTCTTGTTTTAATCCGACCCTTTTTAATATTCCCTTATATTTTTTGTCAATCTTTGATAGGGTGATGATCCATTCTGGAAGAAGAAGCCGCAGGATAAACCGGCAAAAAACCCTCATGTCAAGACTAAGGTCACCAAGAAGCCTGCCAAAAAGAAAAGCGCTGACTCCACCGATTTAAAAGTTGATGATGACGATGAAAATCACGAGTCAGAGGTAGAACTTGATTCACTTGGTTCCTTCTTCATACATCTTATTGATAATGATTATTATCAGGAGGACGCAGAGGCTAGCCAAGCTGGTGATGTAGAGGTAATTATTCTTTCCTCCGGCTCAGAACCTCTGCCAACTCCGAAAACCCGTCAAGCAAACCAGAAAGTAAGATTTTATCACCCTCTAGCTCACATGGATCCAAACTTTCTTTTGAAGAAACAGCAACACGAAGCTCGCTGCACAACTTGGCATAGCGGCCATGTGGTAACTTCTTCCGGTTTACGGAACACACCGGTTCGTAAACGTCGCCCAGAGGTCTCTTATAATTCTGACCCACATTATCCTAAGGCGGGTTATTTCTAGCAACCTCTTACTCCGTCTGATTCAAAATATCAGGGAACTTCCCATTCCTCTTCTGGCGAATCAACAGAAATGCAACTTCCAACCCTCAAGACAGTTCCTGGGTGAGTTATGCTTTAAATTAACCCTTAACACCTTTTTTTTACCCACTGTACTAACCTTTATGTTTGTTCCTCTCAGTGCCAAGCCTAGACCCAGCAAAAAGGCCAAGTTGAATAAACCGGCTGATGATAACCCGGCCATTGAACCGGGGAGGACCCCAGAACCGTTTGAGCCAAATGCTGATGCTATTCTTGATGATCCGCCACCGCAAGATCATGAAACCTTTGTTGAACAGATGGAAAATGATCCAACAGGTCATGCTGTTGATCTGCCAAGCCCGGCTAAAGCGGCTGATAAACCACCGAGCCCAGTCAAAGCTGCTGATGACAAAACAGATGATGTTGTAGTTACTAGCTTTGGCTACACAACTCCTGGCAACCCCATTGCTTTGTCAAAACATAGTGCGAAATAAGAAATCTCTGTTGTTGACAAGGGTAAATGGAAAGCAGATTTGGAAAGCTATGCCCATCTCAGCGCCCAAGACATCCATTATGGGTTTTTAAACCGCTGTACACAAGCCGCGACTATGAAGCCAGCTTAGTGAACATGATGAAGGAGCGATATGAGGTAAATACTGTTAACTTTGCATAATTATTCTTCCCTTTTATCCAATTTACAATATCAACGCCAGTAGCCCCCAAGGGCCAGTTTATAACACCAATATAAACCGGGACTTTCGTAATACTTCAACTTGTGCCTGCGTAGCCCCCAAAGGCCGGTGTATCTTTTCAAGATGAAACGGGACTTTAGAATATTAATCCTTCAATTTCACCTGTGTAGCCCCCAAGGGCCGTTTTTTTTGAAGATGAACCGGGACTTTTATCCTAGGAAACTCACAATTGTTGTTGAACACCTTGGTAAATAGATTAACCACCATGCTGATTGAGCAAATATGCATTAGTCCCCAAGTGCCAAGAATAATACTTGAATTGAGCTTGGGACTTGCAAGGAATTTTTGATAAGAAGCAATAGGCATTAGCCCCCAAGTGCCAAGTGGATAACTTGTTATGCGCTTGGTACTTCAAATATGTATTGTTAACTCATAAATGACATGTCCCTTGTAGGCTGAGCTGAGCAAAAAAAATCCCAAACCACCGACCTTCAAGAAAATATTAAGTCCCAACAAGCAGAAACCTCCAAGGCCAAAGAGGAGCTGACCAGTGCCTTAGCAACCATGGAGAAGCTCAAGGAGAGCTTTAAAAGCGAGCGGGCTGCCTAGGATACAGAGAAAGCAACTCTGCTGAAAAGGGCTGAGGACGCTGAAGCAGCCCTTAATCCGGTAACAGAGGAGCTGACTGGCTTGAAGCAGCAAATAAACGCCATAACTTCTGCTGTTTTCGGTAAAGAACCTCCTCATAAGCTTTGAATCATGTAATATCCACAAAACTGCCGGTTTACTGATTATTGTGTATGATACAGGATCTCGCATCGCTCACCTTGGCTCAGACATGCGGAATAAATTGAAGGCTGCCTATACTCTTATAGAGCAACTATATACCGGTGCACAACGGATCATCTGTTCCACCTCTCATAACAAACTGCCCCCAACCTTGATAAGGAAACTTTAGAGAGGCTGTCGACGATGCCTGCCCGGTTTGAAGAGTTAAAAAGATCAGCTGCAAGGGCAGGTGCTCTGACCATGCTAACCCGGGCTAAAGCATGGATACCTGATCTTGATCCGATTGATGTGGGAAACGGTTATCCGAGCATAAAGGAGGACGGGTCGGATTTTGATAATGATGACCTCCAAGCTTTGACAAAGGAAATGCGCCCCTTGGCTAGCAAGCTAGCTGAAGAAACCGAGTTAACCCGCCAACCTATGACGCTCCAACGCTTATTCCTCCAATCCGTAAGCACACTTACGCCCCTGATGTTGAACCGTCCACACTTATAAGTGATGAAGTTGTATTCAAGGCCTTAACTGGGATCGACTGGGCAACCATTGACTTCCAGCCACTGCGTGGAGAGGAGGAGGATGAAACAGCGCAGGATGATCCACAACCTTCAAGCCAGCCTGGCGAAGATTCATAAACCGGGGCCGGTTTAGCTTCTGCATTTTCTGCAAGACTTTATTGAAAACAATTACTCTTTTGGGCTTTAAAGCACCTTGTAATAGACTAGTTTATATGCTTGATCTGCTATGCCATCATGCATATATACTTTGCATGACACTGTTAATCCGCCATTATCAAGATATGTGATGCCTGCTTACAATCCTTAGCAGCATATTGAATCCGTTCCTGCATACAATAGGTTTAAAGTGTCCTGGCGGTTTATCGCTGGACGGGTCATCATGCCCAACATATAGCCAGGGTTTATAACCAAGGCTGTACTTAATAATAATCAAATATGAAATATATCATACCTGTGATATTGAATCACGTTGTTGGTTTACCAACTTACTGTAGTAAGGGTGATAACCCAAATCCTGAGTACTGATACTTCCTCCTATGTTTGCCGGTTTATAGCAAAGCCGGACCGGATTTAGTAATCACCGGATTATCCTTATATCATACTGGCGACTTGTAGTCGAAAGCCAGACCGGGTCAATAAACACCGGATTGTAGCTGATCGTGGGCTGATGACTTATAGTCAAAAGCCAGACCGGGTCAATAGACACCGGTTACCTTTTAAGTTTGTACTGGCGACTTATAGTCAAAAGCCAGACCGGGTCAATAAACACCGGATTAGTATAAACCTCATCAAAAGAAAGATTTCAAAAGAAAACATGCAAGAAGCGAGGCTTTTCATGGGCTGCCAGGCCCAGAACGAGGCTTTTCATGGGCTGCCAGGCCACTGAGTTAAACCGTTTTACAAAACTTATAAGATGGACCTCACATTAACCAATCGTCATTTTAACTATGACAAGTTTAGGGTCTGTATAAGATTGACTTGTCAAACGTTCGATGGGTCTTACTAGGATTACTTAGGTAGAGTGACTTACTTAAAAAGGCAGGATAACCTGGGGTTTTAGGTGAATACACCTGGCTTCCAAGCCTGGCTTTTATAGCCTATTACAAGGTTATAGACTCTTTGTTCTTTAGAACAAAAGAGCCCCCAAGCAATATTTTCAGCTATGCTCAATGGGCGCCTATGTTTGAGTTGTGCTTTTGCAACAGACTCTCTTTGGTCCCTTTTGACTTTGGGCAGCAAGCCCCCAAGTTTTATATTTTTTTATGTGGCCTATAAGCCAGATCAATGGGAAATCAGAACTCTACTTAACAAACAGAAGCCCCCAAGTGACCAGAAACTCTTTATTTGAAGGAAAAAACGAAAGAACCCGCTTTAGCAGGGATGCCGGTTTATTATATTGATAATAGTATACACATTGTCAAGAATATGTACATAAGAGGAGCCTATGGCTCTGGTGTAGTAAGGCCGAAGATGAGCGATATTCCACGGCCGGTGGGTCTCCTCCTCCGAATTGCGTGAGTCTTTGTGCTCTCGAACATCGATAAGGTAGTATGACCCGTTGTTCAGATTCTTGCTGACCACAAAGGCCCCTTCCTAAGGTGGGGATAACTTGTGCATATCAGTCTGATCCTGGATGAGCCGGAGCACCAGATCGCCTTCTTGAAAAGTTCTGGTTTTAACCCGGCGGCTGTGATAACGACGCAGATCTTGCTTGTAAATTGCCGAACGAGCCGCTGCAATGTCACGCTCCTCATCTAACAGGTCAAGTGCTTCCTGACGTGCTTTCTCATTGTCAGCTTCAACATAAGCTGCCACAAGAGGCAAGTCATGACGGATATCACTAGGGAGAACCGCCTCTGCTCCGTAAACCATGAAAAAAGGTGTGTAACCCGTAGACCTGTTGGGAGTGGTATTGATGCTCCATAACACAGAAGGTAACTCCTGCACCCAACAACCCGACGTACTTTGTAAAGGAACCATAAGCCGGGGCTTGATGCCTCTCAGGATCTCTTGATTGGCTCTCTCCGCTTGACCGTTAGATTGGGGGTGAGCCACGGATGACACGTCAAGCCGGATGTGCTCATGTTGACAAAATTCTTTCATAGCACCCTTGGACAGATTAGTGCCATTATCAGCTATGATACTGTGGGGAAAGCTAAAATGGAAAATCACCTTTTTCATGAACTGAACCGCCGTCGCCGCATCACATTTACTGACCTGCTCTGCCTCAACCCACTTTGTAAACTTGCCACTAGAAGGTGTCTCTTTTTGTCCTTGGACCTCTTGAAAGGCCCAACCATGTCAAGCCCCCAGACTGCAAACGGCCAAATAATTGGAATCATCCTCAATTCTTGAGCCGACACGTGGGCGCGTCGTGAGAACTTCTGACAACCATCACATTTACTGACCAGATCTTCAGCATCAGCATGAGCCGTCAGCTAGTAAAATCCGTGACGAAAAGCCTTGGCCACGAGAGACTTTGAACCGGCATGATGACCACAATCCCCATCATGCATCTCACGCAGGATCTCGCGGCCCTCTTATGGAGAAACACAACGTTGAAAAACCCCTGTAACACTGCAGCGATGTAGCTCTCCATTGACAATTGTCATTGACTTAGACCGCCGGGTTATCTGCCTGGCTAAAGTTTCATCCTCAGGTAACTCGCCCCGGGTCATGTAAGCCAAATAAGGGACTGTCCAATCAAGAATGGCATGAACCGCCGCCACCAACTGGGCTTCCGGGTCAGGAACAGCCAAATCCTCCTCCGTAAGTAACTTAACCGACGGATTATGCAAGACATCAAGAAATACATTAGGCGGCACCGGTTTAGGTTGAGAACCCAACTGGCTTAAGGCATTGGCCACTTCATTTTTCCTCCGATCAATATGCTCAACTTGATAACCTTTGAAGTAACCAGCAATAACATCCACTTCTCGTCGATAAGCCGCCATGAGCGGATCCTTAGAATCCCACTTACCAGAGACTTGTTGAGCTACTAAATCAGAGTCGCCAAAGCATCTCACCCGGCTTAAGTTCATCTCCTTAGCCATCCAAAGACCGTGAAGTAAGGCCTCATACTCAGCTGCATTGTTAGTACAAGGAAACATCAATCGGAGAACATAACAAAATTTATCACCTCGAGGGGAAGCAAGCAGAACTCCAGCCCCCGAGCCTTTCAGTTGCCTGGACCCGTCAAAATGAATTGTCCAGTACATGTTATCCGGTTTATCTTCAGGCGCCTGCAACTCTGTCCAGTCATTGATAAAATCCATGAGTGCTTGTGACTTGATGGCCGTGCGAGGCACATACTTCAGACCATGGGGTCCAGGTTCAATGGCCCACTTGGCAAATCGTCCTGTGGCTTCTCTATTTTGAATGATATCTCCCAAAGGAGCAGAGCTGACCACTGTAATAGGATGTCCTTGAAAGTACTGCTTGAGCTTTCTACTGGCCATGAACAGCCCGTATACCAGCTTCTGCCAGTGCGGATACCTCTGCTTAGACTCGATAAGCACCTCACTGACGTAGTAAACCGGTCTCTAAACCGGGTATTCTTTGCCTGCCTCCTTCCGTTCCACCACAATGGCTACGCTGACAGCCCGGGCATTAGCAGCCACATATAACAACAAGGGCTCTTTATCAATAGGAGCAGCAAGAACAGGCGGCTCAGCCAGCTGTTTCTTCAAATCCTCAAATGCCTCATTAGTAGCATCACTCCAAACGAAATCATCTGACTTCTTCATTATCTGATAAAGAGGGATGGCCTTTTCTCCAAGGCGGCTTATAAACCGGCTCAAAGCTGCAATCCGGCCCGCCAAACGCGGAATGTCATTGACACACGCCGGTTTAGCTAGGGTAGTAATGGCTTTGATCTTCTCCGGATTAGCTTCAATGCCCCTGTTAGACACCAAAAAACCCAAAAGCTTGCCTACTAGTACGCTAAAGACACATTTTGCTAGGTTAAGCATCATTTTGTAGACCCGGAGATTGTCAAACGTCTCCTTCAATTCATCAATCAGGGTCTCCTTCTTTCTTGACTTCACCACAATGTCATCTACATAAGCATGAATATTGCGCCCAATCTGACTGTGAAGGCTATTTTGCACACATCGCTGATAAGTCGCCTGGGCACTCTTGAGCCCAAAAGGCATAGACACATAGCAGAAGGCTCCAAACGGATTTATGAAAGCCGTCTTCTCCTGGTCCTTAACTCCCATCTTGATCTGATGATAACCAGAGTAAGCATCCAGAACACTCAAACGCTCACAACCCGCCGTAGCATCAATAATCTGATCAATACGAGGGAGAGCAAAGGGATTAGCCGGACAAGCCTTGTTCAAATCTGTGTATTCCACACACATACGCCAAGTGTCGTTCTTCTTAAGTACCAGCACCGGGTTAGCTAACCACTCAGGGTGAAAAACCTCCACAATGAACCCTGCTGCCAAGAGCCGGGCTACCTCCTCACCAATGGCCTTGCGCCTTTCTTCATTGAAGTGGCAGAGAAACTGCTTGACCGGTTTAAACTTGGGATCAATGTTAAGAGTGTGCTCAGCGAGTTCCCTCGGTACACCTGGCATGTCAGAAGGTTTCCATGCAAAGCAAGCTTTTAAATCAAGGCCGATATGACCGATATAAAGGCTGATATATCACTTTTGGGGCTCTACCAATATATACATAACATATCATTTTGTAAATATCATTTTCAAACATGTCACCTGATATAGACCGAAATATCAACCGATATGGCCGATATCTAGCCCGATATGTCCACCGATATAGCACGATACGTAGATAACAATAGTTCTTTATTAAATAACAGTGAAATAAGATTATGCACTTAGAACTTCAGCATATATTATCAAAATCATGCATAATGTTTCGTACAAATGCATAAATATCATATATTTTTTAATCATAGAGTAAGAATTTTGTGAATCTTTCCTTAATAGTTTCTTAATCAATAAGTTAATAAACTAGGAATCTAAACGTGTTATGTTGAAGCATTGACATCATACATTTTGTTTTACTAAAAATACATGTTTTGAACAAGAATAATGAAAAAAAACTACACATGTTTTCTCCGATATATCTACATATCGTCCGATATATCACCCGATATCCGAAATCCGATATGTCGAAGCCAAACTGATACGAACACGATATCCGATATTTTGAAGCTTGATGCAAAGATGTCCCGGTTCTCACGGATGAACCTGATGAGCGCGCTTTCCTATTTTGGATCCAAATTAGTACTGATGCTAAACTGCTTGGATGAATCACCAGGACCAAAATCGATTAACTTAGTCTCATCAGCCGATTTAAACTTCAAGGCCGGATCATGCTCTGTAGTTGGCTTTTCAAAGAAGTCATATCCGCCAGATCAACATTGTCCTTATAAAACATCAACTCCTCTGTTGCACAAACCGACTCAACATAAGCCGCATCACCTTCTTCACATTCCAAAGCTATCTTCTGGCTCCCATGTACCGTGATAGTCCCCTTATGACCCGGCATCTTGAGCTGCAGATAAACATAACAGGGCCTTGCCATGAACTTAGCATAAGCCGGCCGTCCAAACAGGGCATGATAAGGGCTCTTAATTTTCACCACCTCAAAGGTCAATGTCTCTGACCTAGAGTCATGATCATCTCCAAAAGCAACCTCCAGGGCTATCTTACCGACTGGATACGCTGACTTACCATGCACCACACCATGGAAAACAGTGTTTGACTGTTTAAGATTTTTATCTGTCAACCCCATGCGACGGAAGGTTTCATAATAGAGAATATTGATGCTGCTCCCCCCGTCCATGAGTACCTTGGTGAACTTATACGCTCCAACCTGAGGTGCCACCACCAGTGCCAGGTGACCCGGATTGTCAACCCGGGGTGGGTGATCTTCTCGACTCCATACGATGGGCTGCTTAGACCAGCGCAAATAACGGGGAACTGTCGGTTCAACGGAATTCACTGCTCTCTTATGAAGCTTCTGGTCGCGCTTGCATAGGCTAGTGGTGAAGACATGATACTGCCCACTATTCAACTGCTTCGGGTTGCTCTGATAACCCGACTGTTGCTGTTGTTGACTCCCCTGATTATGTTGCTGATTATAGCCACCTTGGTTGCCATGACTGCCTTGATTGCCTTGAAATCCTGAGCCAGAACCGCCTCCGCCGTAACCCGGCCCATGAAAACCGGGTCCTAAACCGCCACCCGGTCCATGACCATCTTGGAAAAGATTTGAATTTTTGAACTCCCTCATAATAAAACAATCCTTCCAGAGGTGCGTAGACGGCCTTTCTCGCGTCCCATGTCCTGGGCAAGGCTGGTTTAACAGGTGCTCAAGATTGATACCTGATCCTCCACTCCGCGGGGGCGGTTTACCCTTACGACGCTGACCATTATCCTGTGTGTTGGTGTTAGCCACAAAATCCAAACTGTTATCAGCCTTGCGCTTACCGTTGTTTCTGTGGCCCGCCGGGTTATGCTGTTGCCCTCTAGTGCTGCTGCTCTTCTTTCCCTTTCCCTGCTTTTCATCGTCAGACTCGGGGTCCTTGGTACCATCAGAGTCAGCATATTTAACCAGAGCCGCCATAAGTGTCCCCATGTCATTGCAGTGACGCTTGAGTCGTCCTAATTCAGCTTTAGAGGCGTGAACCGGCAATTGGCTTCCAATGTTAAGACCTTTGAATCGGCGTTGATGCGGTCCGACGAATGCAGAATTGCTGAGACCCGGCGCACCCAATGGGTTGTCGATTCACCTTCTTCTTGGACGCAGGCGGCTAAATCCACAATTGACATGGGCTGCTTGCACGTGTCTTTGAAATTCTGGATAAACCGGGCCTTTAACTCGGCCCATGATCCAATGGAGTTAGCTGGCAAACTGTTCAGCCAAGTACGAGTTGTTCCCTCCAACATCATGGTGAAGCATTTAGCACATGCAGCATCATCAACATCCAGCATTTCCATCGCCATCTCATAGCTCTCAATCCATGATTTGGGGGGTAAGTCGGCAGTGTAATTGGGCACTTTACGGGGACCTTTGAAATCCTTGGGCAGCCGCACATTACATAGAGCCGGGGTGAGACACGGCACCCCCAAAGAACTGAAAGCAACACCTGGTTCCACCGAAGTTGTTGGATGAACCGGAGTAAGCTGACGGGCCGCATACTGCGCCGCTAGCTCGGCTTATCGACGTGCTCTACCGTGATCCACCACGTTCTAAGCATTAACACCCCCACCCGCCGGGTTATGCCCACGAGGCGGGTCACGGTTCCGCGCACTGCTTGACATAGCCGGTTCATCAATATGCCTGATGTAACTCCAGCTTGGGCGGGGGGTGGAATGAATCCTCTCGCGGCTGTACGAATAAGCCTGCTGTTGAGTCAAGGCTATCTGAAGGAGCTCTCTAGCCCGTCGCGTCTCAACTGCTACTGGGGACTCACCTTTGACTGGGAGAGCCGCCAATCGTGAAGCGGCGGCGACTATGTTATCCAAAGGGTTAGAGTAATGACTCAGAGGCGTTGGTATGTGTTGTGACGGGATATTATTCTGACGAGGCGAATCAATCGTGCGCGGCTGAACCGGCGCTCCCATTCCAGGTGCTTCCACCCGGTTCACCACTGGCTGGTTAATGGTTCCTGCTCCTAGCGTGTTAAAGAGATTCCTTGCCTCATAAATCGGAGGCAGGTGAGACCGGTACCTTCTCCTCATGACATCATTTGAAGCGTTCTGATCTAACATAAGCCGATAAGCCTGTGCATCCAACTCGGCCTGCTCTGCAGCCATCCTGGTGTCCTCAGCTGCCAGGTCTGCCTTGGCTTGAGCTATCTGATCCTTCACTTTCGCAACTTCCGTGTTATGCTGATCCTGATTCGCCGAGCTAACCTCTGCCACCAGCAGCGTTGCCAAAGTATCAAATAAGTCGGACAAAACCTGAGCCGGCGGTCGCACATGGCCTCCTACCCCGGCTGTTGTCGCCGCTGCTGACCCGAAATCATCACTGCTGTAGTCGAAGAGTGTTGCACTGGCTGTGTACCATCCATGAAAACCGCAACCCGGCTCAGCGGGTCGAAGGGGTCCGGAATACTGTCGCCCACGGAACAGCCCCCAAGCCGGCCGTCTTGCAGTTGGTACGATGTCTCGGTCTCTCCCGTAGATGACTCATCATCGGAGTAAACGACGGTTTCATCACTAGATGCCGATCTGTCCTCAGATTTCGCTCCGTGGATGACTCCCACGAAGGCACGCTTCATGGCAGGTTGAACCCGGGCGGGTCTCGCACGCTGAGTCGTTTCGACGTTGTCGGTGGAGATGTCCGGCTCAGGGCCCGGTTCGCCGATCTTGCCAATGAAGACGTGAATTCCGCCAAAGGGGACCCGGTACCCGTACTCAATTGAGCCGGCCTCGGGGCCCCAGCCTGCATCGTCGATGTAGAGCTTGCCGCGATGACTCTTGGTCATCCAGCCCACAGCGTATCCCTTGAGCCCTTCAAAGTCGCCCTCTAAGAACTTGAAACCATCGTGCGATAGCCCCACGGTGGGCGCCAACTGTCGTGGTTTTGTCACGGCAGATGTCCTAGTGTGAGGACTTAGTCGTGGAGCAATCACAACATAGTTAGCTTAAAGGGGTTAGAGCGGGACAAAGGACGCAAGGATTTTATACTGGTTCGGCCCCTTGCGGTGAAGGTAAAAGCCTAATCCAGTTGAGGTGGTATTGCTAGGGTTTCGATGACCAGGGAGCGAATACGCTTTGCCTGGCTCTCGATCTGTTGTTTCTTGTCCCTAAACCATCACCGGGTCGTCCCTTTATATACACAGGTTGACGCCCGGCGGTTTACAGAATCCCGGCCGACTCATAAACGTGTCCGGCTCGGTTTCTATCCTTTCCTATCTTACAACACAAGTCATACATCATATGGCGGTTTACATCTATGGGCCCTAATCCGCCTTTGGGCCTTGGGCCTTCTTGTTAAATCTCCTCCATAAAGCGCCATACTCCTTGTCTTCGTGGGCTTCAATATGAATAACACACCATGAGTATAACCCGGCCCCTCCTAGGCGGTTTATACTCAATAGCTATATCCCCAACAGGCTGCATCAGCCGAAGAACACCAAGAACCCCGTCAAGAAGAAGAGCTAGTTGCCACACCCCATACCAACCAAGAAGTTGTTCTCGAGGAGAAAGAGTCTGTGTCCGACCCTCCAGTTACTCAAGTGGAGGTTGAAAACACTGAGGCGGCCACACACAACACCACTGAAGCCAATGACGTTGTCATGGCTGAAGATATTGTGGCGCCTGCAGTGAATCTGGTGCCTGAAACTCATGTTGCACCTGAAGCCAATGTGCAACTTGAAGCCCAGGTCAATGCCACTGCTCCTGTACCGCCTCCAAGGCCTCACACCATTGAGCAAGCATTTGATCACGGCCAGCTTGTCACCGTCCGCTGGAGCATTCTGGTTCCTCCGCCTGCTCCCGGACCGCAGTTTGACTATCCTGTGGAGCACAGGCCTCCGGTCCAGAAGCCAAAGCCCCGACTGCCAAGGTTTCCAAGTACTGCGACTTCACCAGGATCGTTCAATGTGAGTAGCTTCAAAGCACACAACACCTTCTTTGATAGTACCAAGAACCCATATTCGAAGCCAAGAATTTCATCTGATCGGTTCTGGAGCTATCAGCAGCGCAGTTATTACTCTTGTATCTTGTACAATCAAGGGCGCATTTCCCCCATATGCGTCTAGACTGCGAAGCCATTGCTGGCCTGCCCTGCTTGGAAGAAGCCCTAGACTTCTTCAGAGATGCTGGCCTTCTGCAGTTTGTGACTGACAAAGAAAATTGGAATGAAGAGCTTCTGTTACAATTCTATGCCACTCTTCACATTCACGGCTACAACAGGGATCCGAAGACTTGGGTCCTTGAGTTGATGACAGGCGATGTACACAATGAAGCCAAAGCCCAAGATATAACTGAGCTTACTGCCCTGCCCACTCCAGGTGAACTCTATGAACCTGGTTGTCAGCTTCACCGCAATGCATTCAAGAGCATATTTCAGAAGCTTGAGCCGAATATGAGTCAAATGCTGAGCATGATGAAGCCATTGCCACATGATGCTAAATATCCAAAGGAATTCTTTGTTAAAGACCTGGATTATCTGCCCCACACCATTTATCATATTATAAGGAGAACTCTATGGCCTGTCAAAGGACATTCTCCTGCAGCAAAGCTTGAAGGCGCAATGAAGACATTGGTTTTCTATATCCCCAATGGCATCAGCTTCAATGCACAAGATTTCTTCATCAGGCAACTTGGTGCATCTGGCTCTAATCTATTTGGTCTGAAGTTTTACGCTCCATGGGTAATGCGCCTCATCATGCTTCACTCTTCTATCAACTATCAGCCTTCTGCGCGCAACCATCTTATCTTCTTGCCAAAGGTTGATATGTCTGTCGAAGCCATCTACCCTGAACCTGCTAAGGAGCCACTATATTCACAATGTCGATCACCAAAGCTTCACGCAACCTATTGAAGGAGTTCTTGCTGCAACTCGAGTTTATCCTCTAGCTGGCACTACACGTGCACCTCATCGTGCAACAACTGAAGCCACTGAAAGCACTATTGCTCAAAGGCCTCGGAAGCAATCTCGCGTTCTCAATGACCGAGAGCTTCTCGTGGCCTTGCATCAGAAACAGGATAAACATCATGACTGGCTCAAGCATCAGTTGCAGAGCCTCTTGGTGGATGTGAATTGCATTCGAAATCTTGTCACCAAGAATGCCTTTGTCACTCATGAAACCTGTCGGTGGTCGTGGAAGAGTCTAACATTGCTAAGCTCTAAAGATGATCTTCAACAGGATGGCTTCACAGAGCGATTCAAATTTGATTCCACTCCTCCCAGGAATGCTGTCTTGTGTTGGACTCCCTCTCTCGAAGACTCTGAGTACTCCTCCTCAGCGGCCACTATCAATGCCAGAGTCGTCGATGACGAAGATGATGCTACTTCACCAACTACAACTTCGCCACGTATCGACACTGCACCAAGTTCTTCTGCACCACTGGACTTCAACGTCGACCCTGCACCTTCACCTGCTCCTCATGGGAACGAGTAGAAGCTCTATGTCTTCAAACCTTTTTGGTCCTTACTGACAAAAGGGGGAGAAGCATACGGGTTGATAATCTTCAAGCGGGTCCTTATGGGTGGTTGCTATACTTTTTGCCAAGTGTTTACAACTCTCGCTTTTGATACTTTTGGTTCCTTGAGTTGTAACACTTAAACTTGATGGTCGTCTGCTACTTTTTCTGTCAACTGTGTGATGCGATGATAAATTTCACACGAAGTCATTCCGCAGACGTCCATTTTTCATTATGCATGTCATTACCTTCGTTATATCCTTTCATGCATGATGAATTGTCTTCATAATTTGAAGAGGATCTCCACAAGTAAAACCTGCCATGTGCATTTGCATTCAAACACAAACTATTTATATGCACATCTTCAGGGGGGCCTTTTGCTACTTATAAATACAATACCTCAACCCTTAGAATTTCACATACTTTTATCACCATTGAAAACTTCAACCAGTTTGTCATCAATCACCAAAAAGGGGGATATTGTATGTGCATCTAGTGCCAGCCCAAGTTGGTTTTGGAGTATTGACGACAAACCTGATTGAGGGACTAATGTGTTTGTGAGAATTGCAGGATAACACAGGTAGTAGTCCCTCATTGATTCGGTTTACCTACCGGAGATGACCCCTAAAATGAGTGAAGACATTGAAGACAATGGTGGTTTGTGAAGATATTCACAATGAAGACTATGACATGAGAAGACATCGCATGAAGACTATGGAGTGCGACGACATAGCTATTTTGTAGTTTCCTTTTCTTCTTTGTTGAGTCATAAGAACCACCGTACTGTTAAGTGGGATCCAAGTAACAAAGTCAGAGTGACTGAAGTGATGCTCAACCAAATCCTATGTCTTCGAGCGAAGACAATGAGAGCAAATCTTATCCAGAGCTGGATGAGTCAGCTTTACTTGTAGCCCAAGTCAAGCTGCCGCGTGTGTTTGAAATCTGACCGTTGGACACGTGTCAGTTCCTTAGTGACCTAGGGTCATTTCGGACAAATCAGGTCGGGTTGCCTCCTGGCTATAAATAGCCCACCCCCTACACCATAAATTGGTGGCTGCTCAGAGTTAGTGCACGGCTTTTGTCGTTTGAGAGCAACCCACCTCCGAAGCATTTGAGAGAGAGATCCTTGCGAGGAAAAGCCCAAAACACCCAGAGCCCAAAGAGTGTTTGGCATCACTAAAGTCTTTCTATCCGCGTGATCTGAAGACTTGTTACACTTGAGGACTGTGAATCCTCCAGCCGGTTAGGCGTCACGTTCTGAGCATCCAAGAGTCATTGTGGATTGTCGGTGAACGAAGTGTGTGAAGGTTCGGAAGTCTACCTTGAAGACTTACTAGACTGATTGGGCGAGGACTAAGTGTCCTTAGCTCAAGGGGAATAAGGTGAAGACGCGGTCTTCTGAGTTGAATCGCAGCTTCCCTAACCAGACATACAGTTGTCACACCAACTGGAACTGGTCCAACAAATCCGTGTCCTCCAAGCTACTAGTTCTATCTCCTCCCTCTCTTTACTTATAGTTTGTCTTCGTGAAGTCATTCCATGCTTGCTTGATCTGATTAACTTCACTGTGTGACGACTATTGTTGCTTGGCTTCATACTATCTTCCATCCTGATCCATACTGCCTAGCTGCTAATAGTCTTCGTACTTTCACTTCATTACTTACTTGACTATGGCTTGTCTAGTGTAGTCTACCTTCCGCTGCATATCAATAGGTTCATTTCTATCGTTTGTCTTCAAAGCCCCCGTGTTTTGAAGACTTTCATAAAAATCGCCTATTCACCCCCCCCCCTCTAGTCGATAACTAGCACTTTCAGATCTTAAGAAATTATTAGCTAAGCTCAAAGAAAAATCTTTGAATGCTAGAATGAAATATGACCCTGCTTTTGCTACTTCACCTATCTGTATTTCCGATAAGGATTATGATTTCTTTGTCGACCCTGAGATAATTACTTTGGTTGAATCTGATCCTTTTTATGGCTATGAATCTAAAACTGTTGTGGCACATCTTACTAGATTAAATGATATAGCCACCCTATTCACTAATGATGAGAAAACTCGTTACTACTATATCCTTAAGCTATTTCCGTTCTCATTAAAGGGTGATGCTAAAACATGGTTTAATTCTCTTGATCTTGGTTGTGTGCGTAGTCCCCAGGATATGACTTATTACTTCTCTGCTAAATATTTCCCCGCTCATAAGAAACAAGTTGCTTTAAGGGAAATATATAATTTTATGCAAATTGAAGAAGAGAGTCTCCCACAAGCTTGGGGGAGGCTTCTCCAATTACTTAATGCTTTGCCTGATCATCCTCTCAAGAAAAATGAAATACTTGATATCTTTTATAATGGACTAACCGATGCTTCCAGAGACCACTTGGATAGTTGTGCTGGTTGTGTTTTCAGGGAAAGAATAGTTGATCAAGCTGAATTGCTATTGAATAATATGTTGAGTAATGAAAATAATTGGACACTTCCTGAACCAACTTCTAAGCCAACTCCAAAGAAAAGGGGTATTCTATTTCTCAGTCCTGAAGATATGCAGGAGGCAAAGAAATCTATGAAAGAAAAAGGTATTAAAGCTGAAGATGTTAAGAATTTACCACCTATTGAAGAAATACATGGTCTTGATAACCCGACACAGGTAGTAAAGGTAAATTCTCTCGTTATAAGTCTGCTAGCCAATGCTTAGATGAGTTTGATAATTTCATTGTTAAACAAGAAAACTTCAATGCTTATGTTGGTAGACAATTGAAACGTAATGCTTATATGATTGAAAACTTGAGTGATTATATGTCTAGTTAAAGGTGAACTTAAACTCATTAGTAAACATGCTTCTATGGTTACCACTCAAGTAGAACAAGTGCTTAAAGCTCAAAATGATTTGCTCAATGAATTAAATAATAAGAAAAAGGATAATGTTGTTAGAGTTATGACTAGAGGGGGTAAAATGACTCAGGAACCTTTGTATCCTGAAGGCCACCCTAAGAGAATTGAGAAAGATTCTCAGGGAACTAATGTTGATGCACCTAGTCCTTCTAAGAAGAAGAAAAAGAAAAATGACAGGACTTTGCATGCTTCTAGTGAACCTGTTGTTGACACACCTGAGAATCCCAATGATATTTCTATTTCTGATGCTGAAACACAATCTGGTAATGAACATGAACCTAGTGATAATGTTAATAATGATGTTCATGATGATGCTCAACCTAGCAATAACAATGATGTAGAGATTGAACCTGTTGTTGATCTTAATAACCCACAATCAAAGAATCAACGTTATGATAAAAGAGACTTCATTGCTAGGAAGCACGGTAAAGAAAGAGAACCATGGGTTCAGAAACCCATGCCTTTTCCTCCTAAACCATCCAAGAAAAAGGATGATGAGGATTTTGAGCGCTTTACTAAAATGATTAGACCTATCTTTTTGCGTATGCGTTTGACTGATATGCTTAAAATGAATCCTTATGTTAAGTATATGAAAGAAATTGTTACAAATAAGAGAAAGATACCGGAAGCTGAAGTTTCCACCATGCTTGCTAATTATACTTTTAAGGGTGGAATACCAAAGAAACTTGGAGATCCAGGAGTACCAACTATACCATGCTCCATTAAAAGAAACTATGTTAAAACTGCTTTATGTGTTCTTGGAGCCGGTGTTAGTGTTATGCCTCTCTCTTTATATCGTAGACTTGATTTGAATAAGTTGACACCTACTGAAATATCTTTGCAAATGGCCGATAAATCAACTGCTATACCTGTCGGTATTTGTGAGGACGTGCCTGTTGTGGTTGCAAACGTTACTATTTTAACGGACTTTGTTATTCTTGATATTCCCGAGGACGATAGTATGTATATTATTCTTGGTAGACCCATTTTAAATACTGCAGGGGTTGTTACTGATTGCAACAAAGGCAATGTCACTTTTCATGTTAATGGTAATGAGCATACGGTACACTTTCCAAGGAAACAACCTCAAGTCCACAGTATCAATTCTATTGGAAAAATTCCAACGATTACTATTGGAGGTTTTGAATTTCCTCTTTCTACTGTCAAAAAGAAATATGATATTCTTATTGTTGAACGTGCATATCCCCGTTGAAGTAACCTAGTCTATTCGAAAATTCTCTAGTTTCATGCGATTCGAAATGAGTTTGTTAACAAGACTTGATCAACCTTGTTAGTGGATTCCTTTTGATGAGCAAGAGGTGGATGAAGTTAGAAAGCACAACCTCCTGTACCCTCCTTTTACTTTCTGTTATTTAGATTAAATAAAGCAAAATTAGTATTTTTTTGTCCGTTTTCTGAGTTATCTTTGCAATAAAAAAATACCCCAAAAATAAAAGTTCTCCAAATGTCCCGAAAATGAAATATGATTTTTTGTAGAATATTTAAGAATATCTGGCACTGAGAACACACCAGAGGGGTCCACCACTTGGCCACGAGGGTCCAGGGCGCGCCATCCTGCCTCGTGGGCCCCATGTGGCCCCCTCCACTTATTCCAGCACCCATACGCTTCGTCTTCCTCCAGAAAAAATCACCACCTAGCTCAAACTCGTGTTCTAGCTCATCTTGCTGCGATTTTCGATCTCCTTGCTCAAAGCTCCACTCACAAAACTGCTTTGGGGGATTGTTCTTCGGTATGTGACTCCTCCAATGGTCCAATTAGTTTTTGTTCTAGTGCTTTATTTATTGCAAATTTTTGCTGCTTAGGTGACCCTGTTCTTGAGCTTGCATGTCAAATTTATTTGGTCCCAAGTAGTTCTAATGCATGATATAGTCTCTAGGCACTTGTGGGAGTAGTTGCTATCAACTTTGTTGAGTTTAGTTCACTTTTATTTTAAGTCACTAAAAATTTCAAAAAAAATTCAAAGGAAGAAATATGTTTAGGAAAATGTACCAAGGTGGTTCCTCAAGGAAGCAAGGACCCAGGCCTGCACTACGTGAGCCGGACCATGAACCGCCAAGAGAAGCTGAAGTGCGGCCTTGTGAATGGCCGTCAGAAAATTTCATGGTACAAGTAGGAATTAAGGATGAATTTGACGTGTATGTGCGTAATGCTGAACTCAAGGGCTTCGTGTCAGATAAGTGCCCCCAACATTACTACCTAACTGACTCCTTTGTGAGAAGGTTTAAATTTACATCATCATGCAATTCTCACATGGTCCTGTTTGATCTTTATGATAAATGTTATACCACGGATTTAGAGGATTTTAATGCTGCTTGTAAACTCCCGCAGTGGGGTAGTGCTAGTGAACCTCGCAAATCTGAATATAAAGACTTTCTTGCTAGTATAACTGTGGGGGAATCTAGGGAAATCACGCAAGCTACCATAGGGAGTATTCATTTTCCTGCCATGCATTATTTTTCTCTCTTTATAGGAAGATGCATTAACGGTAAGGACGAGGCATGTCACATGTGTGTTCCCGATCTTAGTGTTCTCAAGAGTGTTGTATTAGGAGTTAAACAATATAACTTGGGAGCTATTGTTGCACGAAGGTTGCATCATAACAATGTTAGCGGAGATTTGTTTGGTGGAATTTATGCAACACGTTTAGCTAATTTTCTTGAGGTACCCATTCGTGAAAATGATATGGAGTTGCCTCCTGCTTATCTAGATTTTAATTCTATGGTTCGCCATCAGTTTATTGAGAGGAATGAACAGCCTCTCCAGTACCGACTAATCTTTGACAGACGTCGTGTTGTCCATATTACTCTCCCTGCTCCTACTTTGACTTTCAGGCAAAAAGGAGATATGTTATAACCAGGGAGGAGGCAAACGAGTACGAGAGGAGGACGGAGGCAGCTCGCTTCCAAGCTGCAGCTCATCAGGCAATAGCCGCTGCATCTCAGTACGACCCCAGCTACAACTTTGGATATCCGCCAGGCCAGCCGTGGGCATAGACCAACTTAGGCCAAAAGCCTAAGCTTGGGGGAGTACGTATTTCTCACCGACATTACATTCATGTTCACACTCATTCCAGTTGTCGGTGCTTATACTTTTTCATTGTACTATCCATGCTAGTTTATTTTCTGTTTTAAGCTTCTTCTTGTGTGTTTGAATAACCTTAAGAAAAACCAAAAAAATTAGTTGTAGCTTTTAGCTAGTTTACTTTCCATGCCTGTAGTAGTAATAATTAAAAGAAAACCCAAAAAGATTTCTCGTTCTTCTTTTGCTTGTTGGGAGCTTTCCCATGTAAATAATTTTATTTCTTTTCTTTTCTTTGGGGGTCGACAGGAGAAGACCATAATGAAAATGTTGAGTGGCTCTTATATGCATTATTGTTAATTTAACCAAGAGCCATATTACCTTGTCTTCTCCTGTGTATTAAAATGCCTGCAGATTCCAGCTTAGTCCAATGCACGTGCACCATTATTATTATCCACACCATTCGGTCGTGCAAGTGAAAGGCAATAATGACGATATATGATGGACTGATTGAGATGAGAGAAGCTGGTATGAACTCGACCTCTCTTGTTTTTGTAAATATGATTAGTTCATCGTTCCTGATTCAGCCTATTATGAATGAAACATGTTTGCAATGACAATTAGAGATTATAGTTGCTTATGCCATGCTTAATTAGCTAGGAGCTTATAATGGTTTACCTTGCGTGCCAACATGCTATTTAAATGGTTGTGATGTGGTATGATAGGGTGGTATCCTCCTTTGAATGATTCAAGTGGCTTGACTTGGCACATGTTCACACATGTAGTTGAAACAAAATCAACATAGCCTCCATGATATTTATGTTCATGGTGGATTATATCCTACTCATGCTTGCACTTAGTGTTTATTAATTATAATGCATGTTCATGACTGTTGTCGCTCTCTAGTTGGTCGCTTCCCAGTCTTTTTCTAGCCTTCACTTGTACTAAGCGGGAATACTGCTTGTGCATCCACTTCCATAAACCCCAAAGTTATTCCATATGAGTCCACCATACCTTCCTATATGCGGTATCTACCTGCCGTTCCAAGTAAATTTATATGTGCCAAACTCTAAACCTTCAAATGAAATTCTGTTTTGTATGCTCGAATAGCTCATGTATCAACTAGGGCTGTTTGTATCTTCCATGCTAGGCGGGTTATTCTCAAGAGGAGTGGACTCCGCTCCTCACTCACGAGAAAATGGCTGGTCACCGGGATGCCCAGTCCCATGCTCAATCAAATCAAAATAATTGCAAACAAAACTCCCCCAGGACTGTTGTTAGTTGGAGGCACCCGTTGTTTCGGGCAAGCCATGGATTGATGCTTGTCGGTGGCGGGGGAGTATAAACTTTACCATTCTGCTTGGGAACTGCCTATAATGTGTGTAGCATGGAAGATATCGAGATCTCTCGGTTGTTATGTTGACAATGAAAGTATACCACTCAAAATATTATTTATCTCTATTTCAAAAATCGAGCTCTGGCACCTCTACAAATCCCTGCTTCCCTCTGCGAAGGGCCTATGTATTTACTTTTATGTTGAGTCATCATCCTCTTATTAAAAAGCACCAGTTGGAGAGCACCGCTGTCATTTGCATCCATTGTTATTAATTTATATTGAGTATGACTATGACTGGATCTCTTTTACTATGAATTACAATGTTTAGTCGGTCCTTGATCTTCAGAGGTGCTCTGCATTTATGTTTTGCGGTCTGAGAAAGGGCTAGCGAGATACCATCTTCTTATATCATATTATGATTGTTTTGAGAAAGTGTTGTCATCTGAACTAGTTGATTATGTCATTGATATGAGTAAACATGAGACCTAAGTGTTATTGTGAATATGGTTAGTTCATATCTTTGCTGAAAACTTGAATGCTGGCTTTACGTATTTACAACAACAAGAGCAAACAGCGTTTGTAAAAGTTTTTCTTTATCACTTTCAGTTTGTCAACTAAATTGCTTGAGGACAAGCAAAGGTTTAAGCTTGGGGGAGTTGATACGTCTCCATCGTATCTACTTTTCCAAACACTTTTGCTCTTGTTTTGTACTCTAACTTGCATGATTTGAATGGAACTAACCCGGACTGACGCTGTTTTCAGCAGAATTGCCATGGTGTTATTTTTTTGCAGAAATAAAAGTTCTCGGAATGGCCTGATACTTCACGGAGAACATTTTTGGCATTTATAAAAAATACTGGCGAAAGAATCAAGACCAAGGGGCCCACACCCTGTCCACGAGGGTGGGGGCGCGCCTGACCCCCCTGGGCGTGCCCCTGCCTCGTGGACCCCCTGGTGCTCCACCGACCTCAACTCCAACTCTATATATTCACGTTCGGGGAGAAAAAAATCAGAGAGAAGGATTCATCGCGTTTTACGATACAGAGCCGCCGCCAAGCCCTAATCTCTCTCGGGAGAGCTGATCTGGAGTCCATTCGGGGCTCCGGAGAGGGGAATTCGTCGCCGCCGTCATCATCAACCTTCCTCCATTACCAATTTCATGATGCTCACCGCCGTGCATGAATAATTCCATCATAGGCTTGCTGGACGGTGATGGGTTGGATGAGATTTATCATGTAATCGAGTTAGTTTTGTTAGGGTTTGATCCCCAATATCCATTATGTTCTGAGATTGATGTTGCTATGACTTTGCTATACTTAATGCTTGTCACTAGGGCCTGAGTGCCATGATTTCAGATCTGAACCTATTATGTTTTCATGAATATATGTGAGTTCTTGATCCTATCTTGCAAGTCAATAGTCACCTACTATGTGTTATGATCCGGTAACCCCGAAGTGACAATAATCGGGACCACTCCCGGTGATGGTCGTAGTTTGAGGAGTTCATGTATTCACTAAGTGTTAATGCTTTGGTCCGGTACTCTATTAGAAGGAGGCCTTAATATCCCTTAGTTTCCAATAGGACCCCGCTGCCACGGGAGGGTAGGACAAAAGATGTCATGCAAGTTCTTTTCCATAAGCATGTATGACTATATTCGGAATACATGCCTACATACATTGATGAATTGGAGCTAGTTCTGTGTCACCCTATGTTATAACTATTGCATGAGGAATCGCATCCGACATAATTATCCATCACTGATCCAATGCCTACGAGCTTTTCACATATTGATCTTTGCTTAGTTACTTTACCGTTGCCACTGTTACAATTACTACAAAGTTGCTACTATTACTTTTGCCACCGTTACTGTCACTTCCATACTACTTTGCTACTAAATACTTTGCTGCAGATATTAAGTCTTCCAGGTGTGGTTGAATTGACAACTCAACTGGTAATACTTGAGAATATTCTTTGGCTCCCCTTGTGTCGAATCAATAAATTTGGGTTGAATACTCTACCCTCGAAAACTGTTGCGATCCCCTATACTTGTGGGTTATCAAAGATCCATTTATTCTCTATTGCTTGCTGATCATCAGGCAAGTCAACCAAAGTCCATACTTTCTTCTCATACATGGATCCCATCTCAGATTTCATGGCCTGAAGCCATTTCGCGGAATCTGGGCTCATCATCGCTTCCTCATAGTTCATAGGTTCGTCATGGTCCAGTAACATGACCTCCGGAATAGGATTACCGTACCACTCTGGTGCAGATCTTACTCTGGTTGACCTACGAGGTTGGTAGTAACTTGATCTGAAGTTTCATGATCATCATCATTAGCTTCCTCACTAATTGGTGTAGGAATCACTGGAACTGATTTCTATGATAAACTACTTTCCAATTTGGGAGAAGGTACAATTACCTCATCAAGTTCTACTTTCCTCCCACTCACTTCTTTCGAGAGACACTCCTTCTCCAGAAAGGATCCATTCTTAGCAATGAATATCTTGCCCTCGGATCTGTGATAGAATGTGTACCCAACAGTTTCCTTTGGGTATCCTATGAAGACGCATTTCTCCGATTTGGGTTCGAGCTTATCAGGTTGAAACTTTTTCACATAAGCATCGCAACCCCAAACTTTAAGAAACGACGGCTTAGGTTTCTTGCCAAACCATAGTTCATACGGTGTCATTTCAACGGATTTAGATGGTGCCCTATTTAATATGAATGCAGCTGTCTCTAATGCATAACCCAAAACGATAGTCGTAAATCGGTAAGAGACATCATAGATCGCACCATATCTAATAAAGTGCGGTTACGACGTTTCGGACACACCATTACGTTGTGGTGTTCCGGGTGGCGTGAGTTGCGAAACTATTCCGCATTGTTTCAAATGAAAACAAAACTCGTAACTCAAATATTCTCCTCCATGATCAGATCATAGAAACTTTATTTTCTTGTTACGATGATTTTCCACTTCACTCTGAAATTCTTTGAACTTTTCAAATGTTTTAGACTTATGTTTCATCAAGTAGATATACCCATATCTGCTCAAATCATCTGTGAAGGTGAGAAAATAATGATACCCGCCGCGAGCCTCAATATTCATCGGACCACATACATCAGTATGTATGATTTCCAACAAATCTGTTGCTCGCTCCATTATTCCGGAGAACGGAGTTTTAGTCATCTTGCCCATGAGGCATGGTTCACAAGTACCAAGTGATTCATAATCAAGTGATTCCAAAAGTCCATCAGAATGGAGTTTCTTCATGCGCTTTACACCAATATGACCCAAACGGCAGTGCCACAAATAAGTTGCACTATCATTATTAACTTTGCATCTTTTGGCTTCAATATTATGAATATGTGTATCACTACGATCGAGATCCAACAAACTATTTTCATTGGGTGTATGACCATCAAAGGTTTTATTCATGCAAACAGAACAACAATTATTCATTGACTTTAAATGAATAACCACATTGGAATAAACATGATCAAATCATATTCATGCTCAACGCAAACACCAAATAACATTTATTTAGGTTCAACACTAATCCCGAATGTAAAGGGAGTGTGCGATGGTGATCTTATCAACCTTGGAATCACTTCCAACACACATCATCACCTCGCCCTTAACTAGTCTCTGTTTATTTTGCAACTCCCGTTTTGAGTTACTACTCTTAGCAACTAAACCAGTATCAAATACCGAGGGGTTGCTATAAACACTAGTAAAGTACACATCAATAACATGTATATCCAATATACCTTTGTTCACTATGCCATCCTTCTTATCCGCCAAGTATCTAGGGTAGTTCCACTTCCAGTGACCATTACCTTTGCAGTAGAAGCACTCAGTTCCAGGCTTTGGTCTAGCTTTGGGCTTCTTTATGGGAGCAGCAACTTGCTTGCTATTCTTCTTTGAAGTTCCTCTTTCTTTCCCTTTGCCCTTTTCTTGAAACTAGTGGTCTTGTAAACCATCAACACTTGGTGCTATTTCTTGATTTCTACCTTCGCCGATTTCAGCATCGCAAAGAGCTTGGGAATTACTTTCATCATCCCTTGCATATTATAGTTCATCACTAAGTTCTAGTAACTTGGTGATAGTGACTAGAGAACTTTGTCAATTACTATCTTATCTGGAAGATTAACTCCCACTTGATTCAAGCAATTGTAGTACCCAGACAATCTGAGCTCATGCTCACTGGTTGAGCTATTCTCCTCCATCTTGTAGGCAAAGTACTGTCAGAGGTCTCATACCTCTCGACACGGGCATGAGTCTGAAATACCAATTTCAGCTTTTGGAACATCTTATATGCTCCGTGGCGTTCAAAACGTTTTTGAAGTCCCGGTTCTAAGCCATAAAGCATGGCGCACTAAACTATCAAGTAGTCATCATACCGAGCTTTGCCAAACGTTCATGACGTCTGCATCTGCTCCTGCAATAGGTTCGTCACCTAGCGGTGCATCAAGGACATAATTGTTTCGTGCAGCAATGAGGATAATCCTTAGATCACGGACCAAGTCCGCATCATTGCTACTATCATCTTTCAACTTATTTTTCTCTAGGAACATATCAAAAACAAACGGGGAGCTACATAGCGAGCTATTGATCTACAACATAGTTATGCAAATACTATCAGGACTAAGTTCATGATAAATTAAAGTTCAATTAATCATATTACTTAAGAACTCCCACTTAGATAGACGTCCCTCTAATCATCTAAGTGATCACGTGATCCATATCAACTAAACCATGTCCGATCATCACGTGAGATGGAGTAGTTTTCAATGGCGAACATCACTATGTTGATCATATCTACTATATGATTCACGCTCGACCTTTCGGTCTCAGTGTTCCGAGGCCATATCTGCATATGCTAGGCTCGTCAAATTTAACCCGAGTATTCTGCGTGTGCAAAACTAGCTTGCACCCTTCGTATGTGAACGTAGAGCTTATCACACCCGATCATCACGTGGTGTCTCAGCACGAAGAACTGTCGCAACGGTGCATACTCAGGGAGAACACTTATACCTTGAAATTTTAGTAAGGGATCATCTTATAAAGCTACCGTCGTACTAAGCAAAATAAGATGCATAAGAGATAAACATCATATGCAATCAAAATATGTGACATGATATGGCCATCATCATCTTGTGCCTTTAATCTCCATCTCCAAAGTACTGTTATGATCTCCATGGTCACCGGCATGACACCATGATCTCCATCATCTTGATCTCTATCAACGTGTCGTCACATGGTTGTCTCTCCAATTATTGCTTTTGCAACTATTGCTATCGCATAGCGATAAAGTAAAGCAATTATATGGCGATTGCATTTCATACAATAAAGCGACAACCATATGGCTCCTGCCAGTTGCCGATAACTCTGTTACAAAGCATAATCATCTCATACAATAAAAATTAGCATCATGTTTGGACCATATCACATCACAACATGCCCTGCAAAAACAAGTTAGACGTCCTCTACTTTGTTGTTGCAAGTTTTACGTGGCTGCTACGGGCTGAGCAAGAACCGTTCTTACCTACGCATCAAAAACCACAACGATTTTTCGTCAAGTGTGTTGTTTTAACCTTCAACAAGGACCGGGCGTAGCCACACTCGATTCAACTAAAGTTGGAGAAACTGACACCCGCAAGCCACCTGTGTGCGAAGCACGTCGGCAGAACCAGTCTCGCCTAAGCGTACGCGTAATGTCGGTCCGGGCCACTTCATCCAACAATACCGCTGAATCAAAGTATGACATGCTGGTAAGCAGTATGGCTATTATCGCCCACAACTCTTTGTGTTCTACTCGTACATATAACATCTATGCATAGACCTGGCTCGGATGCCACTGTTGGGGAACGCAGTAATTTCAAAAAAATTCCTACGCACACGCAAGACCATTGTGATGCATAGCAATGAGAGCGGAGAGTGTAGTCCACGTACCCTCGTAGACCGTAAGCGGAAGCATTATGACAACACGGTTGATGTAGTGGTACGTCTTCATGATCCGACCGATCCTAGTATCGGAAGTACGGCACCTCCGCGATCTGCACACGTTCAGCTCGGTGAAGTCCCAGGAACTCTTGATCCAGCTGAGTGTCGAGGGAGAGCTTTGTCAGCACAATGGAGTGATGACGGTGATGATGAAGCTACCGGCGCAGGGCTTAGCCTAAGCACTGCAACAATATGACCGAGGTGGATTATGGTGGAGGGGGGCACCGCACACGGCTAAGAGATCAATGATCAACTTGTGTGTCTATGGGGTCCCCCCCTCCCCCGTATATAAAGGAGTGCAGGAGGGGGAGGGCCGACCCTCTATGGCGCGCCCTGGAGGAGTCTACTCCCACCGGGAGTTGGATTCCCCTCCCCCTTCCCTAGTTGGACTAGGAGAGAAGGAAGGGGGAGAGAGGGAGGAACGAAAAGGGGGGCGCTGCCCCCCTTCCTAGTCCAATTCGGAACAGAGGGGGAGGGGGCGCGCGGCCTGCCCTGGCTGCCCCTCTCTCTCCACTAAAGCCCATTAGGGCCCATATACTCCCCGGGGGGTTCCGGTAACCCCCCCCCCGGTACTCCGGTATATGCTCCAACTCTCTCGATACCTTTCCGATGTCCAAACATAGTCATCCAATATATCGATCTTTATGTCTCGACCATTTAGAGACTCCTCGTCATGTCCGTGATCATATCCGTGACTCCGAACTACCTTTGGTACATCAAAACATATAAACTCATAATACCGATCGTCACCGAATGTGAAGCGTGCGGACCCTACGGGTTCGAGAACTATGTAGACATGACCGAGACTCATCTCCGGTCAATAACCAATAGCGGAACCTGGATGCTCATATTGGTTCCTACATATTCTATGAAGATCTTTATCGGTCAAACCGCATAACAACATACGTTGTTCCCTTTGTCATCGGTATGTTACTTGCCCGAGATTCGATCGTCGGTATCTCAATACCTATTTCAATCTCGTTACCAGCAAGTCTCTTTACTCGTTCTGTAATGCATCATCCCACAACTAACTCATTAGTCACATTGCTTGCAAGGCTTATAGTGATGTGCATTACCGAGAGGGCCCAGAGATACCTCTCCGAAACACGGAGTGACAAATCCTAATCTCGATCTATGCCAACCCAACAAACATCTTTGGAGACACCTGTAGAGCATCTTTATAATCACCCAGTTACGTTGTGACGTTTGATAGCACACTAAGTGTTCCTTCGGTATTCGGGAGTTGCATAATCTCATAGTCATAGGAACATGTATAAGTCATGAAGAAAGCAATAGCAATAAACTAAACGATCATAATGCTAAGCTAACGGATGGGTCTTGTCCATCACATCATTCTCTAATGATGTGATCCCATTTATCAAATGACAACACATGTCTATGGCTAGGAAACTTGACCATCTTTGATTAACGAGCTAGTCAAGTAGAGGCATACTAGGGACACTTATGTTTTGTCTATGTATTCACACATGTACTAAGTTTTCGGTTAATACAATTCTAGCATGAATAATAAACATTTATCATGAAATAAAGAAATAAATAATAACTTTATTATTGCCTCTAGGGCATATTTCCTTCAGCATCGTCACCTCGTCCTTAGCCAATCTTCGCTTAATCCGTAGCCCCTGTTTCGAGTTGCAAATATGAGCAACAGAACCAGTATCAAATATGCAGGCGCTACAGTGAGAATTAGTTAAGTACACATCAACAACATGTATATCGAATATACCTTTCACTTTGCCATCCTTCTCATCCGCCAAATACTTGGGGCAGTTCCGCTTCCAGTGACCAGTCCCTTTGCAGTAGAAGCACTCAGTCTCAGGCTTAGCTCCAGACTTGGGCTTCTTCACTTGAGCAGCAACTTGTTTGCCATTCTTCTTGAAGTTCCCCTTCTTCCCTTTGCCCTTCTTCTTCAAACTAGTGGTCTTGTTGACCATCAACACTTGATGCTCCTTCTTGATTTCTACCTCCGCAGCCTTAAGCATTGCGAAGAGCTCGGGAATTATCTTATCCATCCCTTGCATATTATAGTTCATCACGAAGCTTTTGTAGCTTGGTGGCAGTGATTGAAGAACTCTGTCAATGACACTATCATCAGGAAGATTATCTCCCAGCACTACAAAAAAAAGACACATCCGTGACATTTTGGGCCAAACGAATTTTTTTTCTGTCATACATATGACACTTCTATGACGATAATTGTGACAAAACCCGGTATCATCATAGATGTGGTGGGCTCCTACTTCTATGACAAAAAATCATGACGGAAAATGGGCTTTTCATCCTGGGCGGGCCGGAGACGCAGCTGCATGACATTCTTTGGGCCGTCCATGACGGAAAAAAACCATAGTAGAAGCGAGGGCGAGGAAAATTTCGGGGAGTTCCCGGTTACGGTGGGAGGTCGGGGGCCGAGCGATGCGCGTTTCTCTCGTACACGTACGCGCGTGTGTGCGAGGCGTTGGCTCTAACTGAACCCGAGCGAGGCGTTGGGCTCTAACTGAACCCGAGCGATTGCACTTCAGGCTACGCGTTACTGAACCCGAGCGATCGATCGATGGCTGTTAACTGAACTCGATCGAGCGATTCCTTCGCTACTGCTGCTAACTGAAGCGGATCGATGTTGCCTCTGGGATGAACAGTGAGCGTTGCGGGGGGGTTTGGATGAACAGTGAGCGGTGGCATTGCCTCTGGATGAACAGGACCCCGTGGTGTGGTGCAGGGCTGGATGAACAGTAGACGGTGGAGGGGTGCCCGTGGAGGGGTGGTTGAACAGGACCCCGTGGTGTGGAGGGCTGGATGAACAGTAGATGGTGGAGGGGTGCCCGTGGAGGGGTGGTTGAACAGTAGCCGGTGGAGTAGCGCGTGGTGGAGGCTGGATGAATAGGAGCCCGTGGAGGCTGGAGGAGGTCGACGGTAGCCCGTGGAGGCTGGAGGAGGTCCACGGTGGAGATGAACAGTATCCCGTGGAGTCCTATTTTGCGGTAGGCCACACCCCTCCCGATGAACAGGACCCCCGTTTCGACCGTAGGAGGTCCGTTTCGTCCGTTTTGTGGTACGCCACACCCCTCTTGATCAACAGGACCCCCGTTTCGACTGTAGGAGGTCCGTTTCGTCCGTTTTGCGGTACGCCACACCCCTCCCGATCAACAGGACCCCCGTTTCGACCGCAAGAGGTCCATTTCCTCCGTTTTGCGGTACGCCACACCCCTCCCGATCAACAGGACCCCCGTTTCGACCGTAGGAGGTCTGTTTCCTCCACTTTGCGGTACGCCACACCCCTCCCCATGAACATGATGCATTCCGTTGCCTCCCCATGGGCACGACGCATTCCGTTGCCTCCCCATGAACACAACGCATTCCATTGCCTCCCCATGAACACGACGACGACGTTGTTTCTCCGTTCGGACCCAGCCATGTACACGAGCCCTGGCCGTACGTATGCGCGAGTAGGCGTTCGAGACCCCGCCTGTATGTACACATACGTGGCCGTATTTTCTTTCTTGCACTCTGGCCACTGTACGTACGTGTACATGCTACGTGCGTGCCTCTACTACAACACGTACGCGCCTCTACTACGACACGTGGGCACCTCTACATCCACCAGCATATATGTACGTACACATTCGCGACCAGAAGACAACGCTACGTATGCTTCGACCAGGTAGGTCCCGACTGTCAGGCACTTCCTTGCCTGCGAAGATGTAGCTGGTGGGTCCCAGCAGTCAGGGGGGCGAATCGTTTTTTTTTTGCCCGGACGCACTTCCTTGCGTGCGAAGATGTAGCCGGTGGGTCCCAGCAGTCAGGGGGAAACGTTTTTTTCACGAAATATAGTGGCCCGTCCAGTGGGTCCTAGCTGTCAGGTGGAGGAATCATTATTTTCCGCGTAATAAGGAGGCACTTCCTTGCTGCGGCCATGGACCCAGCTGTCAGCCTCTCCACGTACAGTCCACGTCCGATGGAAGTCGTTCCTTGACCACGTTAACCACGCCGCGCCGAGAGCACCAGGGCGGTGGACGATGGCGAGGCCTAGGAAGGGGACGACGGGGAGCTGGGGAAGACGCAGCAGTGGAAGCCCGCGCGGAGAGGAGTACGAGGGTTCACTGGTTCGGCTGCGGTGTGAGGCTGCCGTCGCCGCAGGACCTGGCCAGCGGTGGGAATAGTAGGGGGCGGTGAGACCTCCACGGCAGCACAGCCGGCCACGGGAGGCAGGAGCATGCGGCACAACCGGCGCTGCTTTGGGCAGCTGGAGCAAGAAGACCAGAGGTTGAAGAAGCACTACGGCCGTTGGATGGACATCGTACGGTCACTTGAGCTAGAATCGTTCATATTGACTAAAGTTGACAAAGGCCCCTGTCCCAATCAACTTAGTAGGCCCACAAGTCAGCCTCCCACCATGGTGGGTCGTAGCTAGCAGGGGGAGTATTCATTTTTTGTGCGTAATAAGGAGGCACTTCCTTGCGTGCGAAGATATAGCTGGTGGGTCCGAGCTGTCAGCGGCGGTAACGTTTTTTTTTGCGAAATACAGAGGCCCTTTCGGTGGGTCCCTGATGTCAGGTGGATGAATCATTATTTTGCGCGTAATAAGGAGGCATTTCCTTGCGTGCGGCCGTGGACCTAGATGTCGGCCTCTCCAAGTACAGTCCACTTCAGATGCATGTCGGTCATTGACCATGTTGACCAGGCCGCGTCGAGAGCACCAGGGCGTTGGACGACGGCGAGGCCTAGGAAGGGAACGACACGGAGGCAGGGAAGACTCGGCAGTTGTTTCCCACGCGGAGGGGAGTACGACTGTACGAGGGTTTACTGGTTCGTCTGCCGTCGCCGGAGAATAACAGCAGGTGTGGGTGAGTAGAGGGATGGCTAGGCCAGCGATGGGAGTACGGTGGGGTGGTGAGGCCTGCGCGGCAGCAGAGCCCGCCGCGGGAAGGAGGGAGCAGGCAGTCCCGCCGGCGCTTGTTTGAGCGGCTGGAGCAGGAAGAGCAGAGATTGAAGAAGCATGACGGCCGTTGGATGGCCATCCAACAGTCACTGCTTGTGCGTCAACCTTTTTTTTAGGAAAGCCTCAAATCTGTGGAAAACAGCATACAGCCCATCTGCCATTATTTCTAATAATTTACAGCCCATTTGCTAATTATTAAGGTTTTTTTGGAGCCCATATTCTTTTTGTTAGCATTACAGCCCATATTGTGGCCTCGGTTAAAAAATTGTACGAAATTTTGCATATTTCAGTGCGGTCCGAACTGTTTTTAATACCGAAATTTCGACTCACATTCAAACTGATTTTAAAAATAAATGTATATCAATATAAAATCCAACAAATTCTCCACGCATAAAAATTAATGTAATTTAAAATCTCGAAATGAAAAAAAAGATATTTGAAACTAATTGCCGGTTTGATGTGTTTTAAAAATGTACAGCCCATTTCTCATTACTGATGGGCCATTTTCTCGGCCAGCCGAATGAAAGCTCTCCTCGTCTTGAAAGATTTGCAGCCCAACAGGCCTGACAAAGCGACTTACTTGGCAAATCACAAAAAAACTGGGTTGTGGCCGTGGACCCAGCTGTCAGCCTCTCCACGTACAGTACTCTTCCGATGGAAGTCGTTCCTTGACCACGTTGACCACGCCGCGCGGAGAGCACCACGGCGGTGGACGACGGCGAGGCCTAGGAAGGGGACGACGCGGAGCCGGGGAAGACGCGGCAGTGGAAGCCCGCGCGGAGAGGAGTACGAGGGTTCACTGGTTCGGCTGCGGTGTGAGGCTGCCGTCGCCGCAGGGCCTGGCCAGCGGTGGGAATAGTAGGGGCGGTGAGGCCTCCGCGGCAGCACAGCCGGCCACGGGAGGCAGGAGCATGCGGCACGACCGGCGCTGCTTTGGGCGGCTGGAGCAAGAAGACCAGAGGTTGAAGAAGCACTACGGCCGTTGGATGGACATCGTACGGTCACTGGAGCTAGAATCGTTCATATTGACTAAGTTGACAAAGCCCTTCGTCCCCGTCAACTTAGTAGGCCCACAAGTCAGCCTCCCACCAAGGTGGGTCCCAGCTAGCCGGGGGAGTATTCATTTTTTTGTGCGTAATAAGGAGGCACTTCCGGTGGGTCCGAGCTGACAGCGGGGGGAACGTTTTTTTCGCGAAATACGGTGGCCCGTCAGGTGGGTCCCAGCAGTCAGGGGGCAAACGTTTTTTTCGCAAAATACGGTGGCCCGTCCAGTGGGTCCCTGCTGTCAGTTGGAGGAATCATTATTTTCCGCGTAATAAGGAGGCACTTACTTGCTGCGGCCGTGGACCCAGCTGAGACTCTCCACGTACAGTATACTTCCGATGGAAGTCGTTCCTTGACCACGTTGACCTCGCCGCGTTCCGTTGCATGCATGCGTCCATGGGCGTGGTGCGTCCCCACTGTCAGCCTCTCACGTACAGTCATCTTCCGATGACTCTCGGTTGTTGACCACGTTGACCACACCGTGCCGAGCGCACCCAGACTGGAACGACCCGGAGATGGGGAAGACGGGGCAGTGGAGTCGCAGATGGAGAGGAGTGGGAAACTTCACTGGTTCGGGTGCGCGGCAGCACAGCCGCGGTGCCGCCCACGGGAGACAGGAGCAAGAACAGAGGTTGAAGAAGGAGCACGGCTGTTGGATTAACATCCAACGGTCCAGCTGCTAGAATCATTTGTTGATTAAGTTGACAAAGCCGTGCGTACACGTCCGCTTAGTAGGCCCACAAGTCAGTCACCAAATCTGACGGGTCCCAGCTGTCAACGGGATGAATAATTTTTTTCGCAAAACAAGGAGGCACTTCCTTCCGTGCGAAGATACAGCCGGTGGGTCCCAGCTGTCAGGTGGAGAAATAATTTTTTTCGCAAAACAAGGAGGTCCCTCCTGTAGCTGGTTCGAATCCAAACCTAGACTATGACTATATATGGTGCTATGCTACTCTGCAAGTAATGAAACTGACATATCCAACGTTCGCTTCTCCTCTTCTCTACTTACTCTGCCTAGCATCAGAAGCTCTGGCCGCAGCAACCATGTCCGCTGGCTGCTCGTCCACCTGCTCTTCAGCAGGCAACAACCAGATATGCGCCAAGTCGCCACCCGTACCATCGCCTGTGGGTCTCATCACACCCCCGCCGGCACGCGCACCGCAGCCGATTGCTCATCGCAACCCGCTGCCGTTGGTGTGGTGCCACTGCTGCAAATCACGCAGAGTCATCCGTCGCGTCTCAACCACAATCCGCAACCCTGGCCGAGTCTTCTACAAATGCCCGAATCATGGGGTAATAATATGTTTAAGTGTTGTTCTGCTGCTTTCAGTTGCTGATTTTTTTAATAGTTTGGTTGATGATCTTCCAATTTGATTCGTGCAGAAAAGGGAAGATTCGTGTGATTTGTATTTCTGGGAAGTTGCTGATGTGGGGGAATGCAACTACGCTGATTATTTGGTTAGCCGAGGAATCCCAATACCAGCAGGTTGGGGTGTTGGACAAGTAACTGAAGGAACGGCAGAAGAGGAAGATGCAGAGCAGAAGGTTAAAGATGCAGTTCCTCTGATCATGGCCAAGCAACAGCTGCTGAACGGCCTTGACAGCAATGAGGAGATGAAAGAGCTTGTGAAGATAATGGGCAAAATCGATGTGCTCTGTAGGATGATTGTCTCTTTATTTGCAGTGTATGTAGCACTCGTGATGTATTCAGTGGCTACGACATGAGCACTTTGCTGAAACTAGTAATGAATGAAACCTGTGTAGCAGGCTGGGCGTAGTGTTGTGAACATCTAATGATTTCTATTAACGGAAATCAGGGGGTATCCCCTTTTGCTCATATAAATAAATAAATAGCAGAGGCCCTGTCGGGTCAGCTTTGTTCTCATTCGAAGACGTCGAGCAAATTGCAGTCCAACAGCAAACTATGTCATCAAATTCAAGTTTCACAGCCAAATATGAGTACAACTAAACAACAATGTCATCATGTTTTAGTTGTCATACAATCACCAAACACAAATCAGCATACATAACAAGTGATGTTCTCACAGCAAAATACTAAACAACATGTTCATCAGGTTTCAGTTGTCATAGCAAACACAATTTCACATAGTAGATAAAAAACGTCTTCTGACAGGCAAATACGACAAAAGCAATGTAATCATCATCCGCAGCAGCAGCGTCAACATCTTCGCCATGTGTATCAGTCTGAATCGTAATTCCCCACGGTGTCATCTTCTTCTTCGTCCTCAACGTCCTCGAACGTTGGCTTCTTCTTGATCAACTCTTGTATGTCCACAGCACGACAGGCAATCTTTTCGCCGGCGTCATTGACGTGATGGTTCTCAAAGATATTAGGAACATCTGTGTTATCTTGTACATCAGGAGCAGTGTAAGCATCATCTTGTTGTGCAACTTCATTAAACGAATTCCTCTGCTCAAACCTTTGCAATACTCTCCAGTCATCGCTACGTGCAAATGTGTCTTCCAAGAAAAATATCTGTGTTGCTTGATTTGCCAAAATAAAAGGCTCGTTGGTCTGGTACGCCGCCTTGACATTGATGGATTTGAAATAATCATCAGCTCTGGGTTTTGCGATCCTGGAAAACAGGTTATACCAACGACAGCACAACAGAACCACACACCGATGATCCTCGAAACTGGAGATATACTGCAACTGAACAATGTCTGTTATGTTAGCATACATTTCAGTTGTCTCTTTGTCATACGTATCCGTGCTCATGATGGCACTGTTTTGTGTCTTCCTGCCTTCGTCTCGTGCAAGGGTGTTGTAGCGCACATCTCCAACAACGCAAGATTCATAATGTCTTACCCGAGTATCAGGACCCATTGCTAGTGAGTAAAGGGCATCATCAACTGCCTGCCCATCCTCCCGCATCTTCTTAACCTATGGTTAGAAAATAGACAAGCTGATCATCTTATGTACTCAATATATTAAAAAAACTGACAGTGCACTTCAAAAGCTTACATGGTTCTTGAACCATTTCGCAAATCCTGCCATAACCAGTTTGTCAATGTTTCTTGGATTTTGCGGCAGTAACTCCTCTTTGTAGATGCTGCACAACATAGTGATCGCGTCAAACATCTAAATATATAAGAATGTGCTGCAAGTTTAGTAGATTACGATGTATAAGCTGCAGTACTGCACTTACTTGATATAAGGTAGTATCTCAGGACAGTTATTCAACACATACCAAACCATTTTGTCCAAATCTTTAGGTTTGTCCTCTTGTCGACTCTTCCCTGTAACTCGAACAGAATAATCGAAAACATTGAGCCCGGGATTGTCTTCACCCACCTCTTTGCTAAGCTGATCAGCTGTTTCAATGTATTTTGAGCAGAATGTCAACGCTTCTGTAGCAATGTAGGCCTCTGCAATGGAACCCTCGGGTCTAGCTCTGTTCCTAACATAGCCCTTGAAAGTGCCTAGCCGCCTTTCAATAGGGTACATCCAGCCATACTGTACTGGACCTCTAAGTAGTGCCTCATCAGGTAGATGAACAGCCAAATGCACCATCACATCAAAGAAGGCTGGAGGATATATCTTCTCAAGGTCGCATAGGATAGTTGGTATCTTGTCTCTAAGACGCTCCAAAGCATCTATCCTGATATTCCTACTGCAGAGTTCCCTGAAGAATTGTCCCAACTCTGCAACTGCTCTGTATAAGTCAGGGCGGCCCAATCCTCTAAGGATAACAGGTAAAACCCTTTGAAGTAGGACGTGGCAGTCATGAGTTTTCAACCCTTGTACCTTGTTTCCATCTGCACTGACTCTCCTTTCAGGGTTGGAAGCAAATCCATGTGGGAATCTCACACGTGACAGGACCTCGCAGAATTCTTTTCTTTTTACCTTGTCCAAGACGTACACAGCTGGTGCCATATCCCGTGGTTTACCTTCATCTTGCACCTGCAAATCCTTTCTGATACCCAGGTGTGTCAAATCAATCCTAGATTTTAAGGTATCTTTCGTCTTGCCTTCAATATTAAGAAGTGTGCCGATAATGCTGTCACATATATTTTTCTCGATGTGCATCACATCAAGATTATGCCGCAGATCCAAATCTTTCCAATACTCCAAGTCCCACAAAGTGGACCTGCGGGTAAACAATAATCTCTCTTCTACCCTGCCACGCTTCCTTTTCCCGCTACCATTACCAGGATGGTTTCCTGGTGTAATATGCCTGACCTTCTCTAATTCCACTTGCAACTCATCGGCGGTGAGCCTCTTTGGCGCATCACGGTTTTCATGCTTTGCATTGAACACATGTCTTCGGTATTTTCTAGGATGCGGCTTGTCCTTGGCAAGGAAACGGCGGTGTCCAATGTAACAGATCTTGCTAAGTATTGCGTATGACAGCGGATTCCTGTCACAGCGAACACATGCATTGTAACCATGTGTCGTTCGCCCTGACATAGTGCCCAAAGCCGGATAATCATGGATGCACCAAATTATAACAGCACGCAGAAAGAAATCAGCTGGTGGGCTGCTATATAGGTCTCGAGTGAGAACACCCTTCCATAGCTGTTGAAGTTCCTCCACAAGAGGCTCCATGAACAAATCAAAATCCTTTCCAGGACTTTTTGGACCTGGGATGAGCAAGGCCATCATGTAGTTTGATTCTTTGGTGCAGACATTTGGAGGCATGTTGTAAGGGATAACAAGCACTGGCCACATGCTATATGTGGCGCTCTGGTGGCCAAATGGGTTAAATCCATCTGAAGCTAAGCCAAGTCTAATGTGTCTCGGGTCAGCAGCAAACTCTTTGTGTTTATCATTGAAGCTTTTCCACTCACTACCATGAGATGGATGGCTCATTACATTCTGATCTCTGTACTCCTGGTTCCTAGAATGCCACAGTACATCCTCTCTTGTTTCAGCATCATGAAACAACCTCTGCAATCTTGGTATAATTGGAAAATGTCTCAGAACATTATGAGGAATCCTCTTCACAGCATCGCCATCTTTCCATCTTGATGATTTGCATTTCGGGCATTCACTTAAGTTGGCATAATCCTTCCGGAACAGAACACAATTATTCTTACAAACATGGATCATATCATATCCAATTCCAACTGCACGAAGGAAATTCTTCATTTTACTGTAGGTGTGTGGCAGCTCAGACGCATCTGGGAAAGATTCGCGGAAAGCAGCCAACATCGCATCGAATGATTTGTTGGTCATCCGCTCAGATGTCTTCACCTGAAGAAAGGTGACCATAGCTGAGAATACTGACAGCTTATTTCCTGGGGTGACAGCAACGTTGCATTGTTCCAACATGCGGGCCCACCGTTTTTCTTCTGCAGGTGAAAGTTCACGGAATGCACGAGCATTTCGTAGCATTGTTTCAATGTTGGTCAAACTCACTGGCTCCGCCACCACCACCTCCTCCTCCTCTTCCACCTGAGCATCAGGCAGATCAAGATGGTGATCTGCTGCTTCCACGTAGTCAATAACATTGACGTTCACAGCTTCACCATGATGAACCCACCTAGTATATGTGACCGACATCCCATACAAGTGTAGATGATTTTGCACAGTTGACTGGGGTCTTGTAACTGAATTCATACAACTGCTACACGGGCAGAGCACATCTGATTTCGGACCACCGTACTCAGCTCTGATAAAGTTCATGAAGTTTTCAACCCCCTCGACATATGCAGCGGAGAATCTTCGAGCAGAAGTTATCCAAGTCCTGTCCATCTGTTAGACATACAAATTAGTTCTTCTACTAGATATTACAGGAAAAACATATATGCTTTTTTATGAAGTCCAGAAAAAAATACCTAGGTCGATGTCTAAAGCTATGGCAAGATATTTGGACGAGCAGATCTAAGTAACGAAATATATGTAAAGCTAATTCAGCAAACAGATTTGAGTGCCAAATTATGGCAGGCTGTTTCAGCAGTCAATGAGGCCGAGCACACAGCCATCGAACTATCGAAGGCCATCGCAGCAACAAAGATCGAGTATAAAACGGTGTAGAGCTATTTCACCTAACAGATTGGCTACTAGACCATGGCAATCTACGTCACAATAAATATATGGCAGGATATTTTAGCAACTAATCGGCCTTGGCATGCCATCTCAGCTAAGCAGATTGAGTGCAGAACAGGGCAAGGAAGCTTCTTAAGCAGAGCATATTGACAGTAAACTACTTCGGCAAACAGTGAGATTAACAGCGTCTATCAGCTAACATTCAGCGCTACACCGACATGAACGGGGCCTCAGTCTAGAATGCGCGTACCGTGGGAGAAGCTGACCGCCGTGCGTCTCCACACGAACGTCGCCAGCGGTGGCGGCGCTGACCGCCGTGCGCCTCCACAAGAACGTAGCCAGAGGTGGCGGCGCGGCTAGAGGACGGCAGTCTACGAGAGCGTACTGTGGGAGCGAGAGGATCGCCGAACCGCGGCGCCGACGTATCGGCGCGGCGGGGAGGGCGGCTTTGGCGGAGCGAATGGAGTGGAGGGGGACAGGGGGGAGGGGGTTTGGGGAATATTATTGGCTAGTTGGCCGAAGGGCGGTTGAATCGGATTTGGGGGGAATTTTTGGGTGTGGGGGGGGGAGGATTTTCGCGCGGTGGGCGGGGGGAGTTTGGCGCATGGTCGGTTTCTCCAAGTGCAGTCCCACGTGTCAGTGAAGAGGCAAGCCGAAGCGCGTTCCGTTTGCGTGAGCCGTGTGCAGGACCGAACGTGTGTGGGGTGCAATGCGACCGCGACAGGAGTGCTGTGAGTGTACCGCCTTTTTTCCTTTTAAACTAGGTGCTTCGCCCCCTCAAAAAAAATTTGTTGCTTCGCGCGATCCATCGATACTACTACTAGTAATCCGGTAATCCCGACTAAAACGGCGCGGCCGGGTCTTTTCCCGCGCGATATGCTGGGAGGTTGGCTTAGTTGGGTTTTTTAGGACGAGTAATGCTACACCTACGTAATCCCAGTTACGTAATTAACGTAATGTGAAACGTGTGAGCTGTTGATTGTAGATTGGGGGGAGGGAGGGGCCCACCACCATGAAAATCAGGGGAGGAGAGAGAGAGGCAATTTACGTTAACCCTTTCGTAGGTTCCCGTAGATGTAGAAAGATGTGAAATGCGTGAATGTGTAGTGGACGTACTATTGGAGTGCCTAAGATAATTTGTGTATGTATAGACCCTATGTGTTTATTTTACTTCGCATGTTAGATTTGTCTCGGTTCAATAAAAAGCAGAGTTGGTGATGATGGTGTGCCTGTCATCCTGCAATATAGGCCGTCCGATCTATATCTAACGGATAGGAAGGAAACTATGACAATTTACCCGCACTCCTCTCCACATTTGCAGATAAGGCTTTCCCTCGTTCATCCTTTTCTCCCACAAGATCTTGATCTTCCGTGCAACGCACGGGCATCTTGCTAGTACTCCTACAATATGTATATTATTGTGAAAGTTCATATACACCGGCCGAGATTAATGCAAACACGGCAGATTTTCATTACATTTCGAACTTTTATAGGACAGAAAAATAAAAGAAACCCGACCCTAAACCTATTCTACGGCGGCGACCGACGTCCTCCATCTGCGATCTCTATGTACGGGGGCGGGGTTCAAGACCCGTGAAGTGAAGGTGCGGTCTCCGGCGAGGAAGAGTAGAACACGGGATACGGACCGGCCAGTTGGCACACCATGCCCTGCCGCCTCCCATGCCCTACTCATCCTCGGAGGAGTCCCCGACCTCGGCGGTGCCGGACGTTGGACGGCGGCAAGTAGGACGCGTGGCTGACGGTGCTCCCGTCGTCGGCCGCCAGCGTGGCCACCGCTTGTGCGGTCGCGTCCGCGTCCGGCTACGCCGCTATTGCGTCGCGAGAGGCGACTTGAGCGAGGGCGGCGACCTCGAGCTTCATCCCCGAAGACAAGCTCTCCCGCAGAGCGTTCGCACTTGCGGTCATGGCGGATGTGGTGCCAGGTAGGAGGACGATGCGCTATGGTGTGGAGGTTAGCTGGGCGTTGCCGCTTTAAGTAGCGCATTCCGGTGAGGCCAAGCGTCCGGGTGCGTCATTAAGTCGCCGGAGTTGGTTCCTCGGGCACCGAGCCTCTTAACGACGACATACGAACGGACGGCATGAATGCGGGCAGCTGGCGCCGGCTGGGAACGCACCGCGCGACGGCGCGAGGGACGAGGGTTTTGGTGTGCCAGGGTAGTCAGCTGCGGTCGTGGCAACGTTGGAGATGCCCTTTGCTCACATGCGATCCCCGCATGTCATTGAAAAAGCAAGACGACCCGGCATGGTCTCAGGTCCAGAGGATGCAGTTGGCCGCGCTACACCACTCCGCGGACGCGTCGCGGCGCCCCGTGCATCCTCGACGAGCCGGGTGTTGGGGTGTGTTTGGATTGTGGCCAAAGTGCACCTTACCAAAATTTTGGTCATGACCCAAAGATTGGTCTTTGTTTGGATGGTTGCCATTTTTTTGGCATGCCAATGAACTCTAGCCAACTCTAGTTCATTTTTCTTGCCAATGTCGGCCAAATCATGGGCAACCAATACCTCAACCAAAATTTTGGTCATGACCCAAAGATTGGTCTTTGTTTGGATGGTTGCCATTTCTTTGGCATGCCAATGAACTCTAGCCAACTCTAGTTCATTTTTCTTGCCAATGTCGGCCAAATCATGGGCAACCAATACCTCAACCAAAATTTTGGCTACCCAATGCTTTGATGGGGCAACCTTGGGCACAAACCAAACATACCGTTGGTCGTGCCACAGCACTAACGCCACCCTCGGCACACTGAAACCGACCGTGTCTAGCGACGATATGAGCGTGTCGCTCACCGCGGTCGCCGTGTCCAGAGGTGATGCTGGAGCTGCGCCCCGTTGTTGGCCCCAACGACCCACATGAACGGTTGTCGGTGGCGAGGAGGTCGTGGGCCAGCTCCTCCATTGGACTAGTCTGCGCTACGTCGTCCCGACGGGTGTGCCCCACATGTCGGTTTCCCTGTTTTCCCGGCCATATTCGAGCGTCAGTGCTCCGCGTTGCGCATTAGGCCTTTCACTATGTAGGCCAAGCGAGACAACTTATTGTTTATTTGAGCCGTTCAAGTATAATCATGTGGCGTTTGCTTATTTCTCATTCCTCTCCAACCCTCTTCTCCATCGATCATGTCGCCCTCCAGTCGAGTCCATCCTCCCGCATGCCTCATTTGAACATTCCGCCGAGTATCATTCGCATGTACCCACCCTAGTCCTCTTTCAATAGATCTCCGGACCCTGAGATGAAATCGAGAGGGAACGAGTGGGGGCACGTGATACCTAAGGCGGATTCAAAATTTTGAACCGGTGATCATAGCATCCGCAAATCATATATAAAGGGTATTCAATGTTCGTTTCGTTTTTGAACGTACAATATACTCCCCCTATCCTTTCTAGTTTACATATAAGTTTTATGTGTAGTCAAAGTATCTCTACTTTGATCAAAAAGGTATCAACATTCAACAACGCCCAATCAATATTGTTAGATTCATACGTACTCCTAGATTTGTACTCGAGATGGTTTCCAATTTGACTCCTTTCACATACGAATTTGACCGTATGCTTTGTGTAAGTTGCATGTCATATATTATTACTCTAACATTTGGTCAAAGTTAGCCTCGAAAAACGCATTAGACCCTGTATACTTTGTGTAAGTTGCATGTCATATATTATTACTCTAACATTTGTGTAAGTTGCATGTCATATATTATTACTCTAACATTTGGTCAAAGTAGTATAGTGGAAGTGGATCCTCTGACGTAGGTATCCCTGCCTTACCCTCCCTTTCGGTCACTTACTGGCGGACCCCATGCTTGCTAGGCCCCGCATGTCAGTTACTCAATGGGTTCGGCCACGTCAGGGGATCCTCATCCGTAGTATACTCCCTCTGTTTTTATTTACTCCGCATAAAACGGAGGGAGTGGTGGTATAATAAATGACGCGGGCGGGGGAGGGGGAGGGACGTCGGTTTGCTCTCAACTGCGGTCCCACAAGCGAGCGAAAACGCAAGACGAAGCGCGTTCCATTCGGTGAGCGACGTGGAGGGTCCAGCGTGCCGGGCTGCAACGCGAACGCGACAAGAGCGATGTACAGTCAAAACCGATTGACCGGTCGTCACCGGAACCACTATTCACACCAGAACCTTCGCTGCTCGGCCTACGCCAGCCACTGCCCTAAAACCACACCAAATCTCCAGCCCATTCCCCCACCTTTCGATCCCCTAGCCCGCATCAAGCGTCCCCTAGTTCGCCGGAAAGCCATGGTGCGCCGCAATATCACTTACTACAAGATGATGACGCCAGAGCGCCGTGCAGAAATCGCGGCGGCGGTCGGCGCCACAGACCTCCGTTCCCAAGCTCGCTTTGCGGCGGGCCAATCCCCGAGTTCTCTGGAGCCAAGCTACGAGGAGGAGGAAGCCGATCCAATGTTCATGGCGGAGGTCGCGGCGCAGAAGGCCCCCGATGGGTATGAGACGATGGACGTCGACTTCGTGCCGGCGTCCGAGTCCCCCATGGTGCAGGCGGACCAGCGGTTCAACATGGCGATACTAAAGGAGGACCGGGAGGCAGAGGCTCAACTCGACGCGGAGCGCGCGCATGCCGCTGCCATCGAGGCTCTCCTGCAGGCGGAACCGGATGTCGTGGATGTGAACCGGGCGGCGGAGGCTCAAATTGAGGCGGAGCGCGCGGATGCCGCTGCCATCGAGGCCCTCCTGCAGGCGGAACCGGACGGCAGAGGCTCAACTCGACGCATAGCGCGTGGATGCCGCTCTCATCGACGCCCTCCTGCAGGCGGAACCGGACGTCCTGGACTTGAACCGGGCGGCGGAGGCTCGACTCGACGCGGAGCGTGCGGATGCCGCTGCCATCGAGGCCCTCCTGCAGGCGGAACCGGACGTCCTCGACTTGAATCGGGTTGTGCTCTCGTCCGTGCAGAGCGCCCGCACGCTCCGCTTGAACGAGTAGCTGGAGGCCGAGGACAACCACGGTGCGGGGACACACGTCGGCAGCGACGGCTGGTTCGCACCGGCAGCCAAAGACGACGAGGTCGTCTCTTTCCGCGAGTAGTGATAGTTTTTCTTTATCTTATTGTTTTTATGGATCTTTTGCTATGTAAAAACATATATTTTTTATGCAAGTCGCCTGACTTGGGTCAATCTACCATTTTAGGCGGTTGGATGAATATCCTACGTCTCCTAACCCTTCTTTCCTTCTTCCTCACCTCTTCTTCTTCCCCAACAGACCACCGCACGGGCCGTACAGATACTCCCCAACATGCGGTTGGATAAACATACTCTATGAACGAAAATTATGTGTCAGCGATAGGATGGCTGAGTTTGGTTTGTTCACATGCGACAGCACGTGTCAGTGAGGGTGCATTCCCTTGGTTGGGTTTGCAGCATGCAGGAGCGACTGTGTGAGGGCGCGGTGCGACCGCGGCGTGCAGGAGCGACCGTGTGAGGGTGCGGTGCGACCGCGACAGCCGTGCGCAAGTGTACCTCCTTCTCATTTTGAAAACTTTAGGCAAGCTTGGCAAAAATGGGTGGCGAAGTTTGGCAATGCAAGGCCTAGACCCAAACAGGATAAGTACGTACGTACTAGGAGTACTAGTGTTAAAAAAGAAAGGCGGGGTTTTCCTTCGCGGGATTTAATCGATACAAATCCTCGTTTCACGTGTCAATTAATGCGTATTTTTTTCTCCAAAGACCAAAGAGCTAACCATCTCACTCCTCATCGCTTGATTAATGCAGCGCCATGCAAACCAACCTTCTCACTTCCGCATGCATGCAGGGGATATTAATGTCCTTGGTTGCTAACCCCATCAATTTTGCCTCGATTAGTGTTAGTGGCCCTTTGCAAATTGTAATTTTGATATACTGGCCTTGTGTACAAAAAAATGGAGGTAGTAACTATATTTGACTTCCTTCCCCATTGCGGTGACGTCGACGATATCTTTTTTTTGGTGGTTTGGCGAAGTGCGTTCGACGGAGAACACCATTGAGGGAGACCACGGTAAGTCGTTCGCAAGTGCCGCCTGCAAGCCGAGACAACCGCCTTATTTGCATCCAGGAAGTCCTTTACTAGTACTACTAGGAGTACTAGTGCGGTGAGATGGTTTCTCGAAGAAGACGATGGAGAAGCGGAGTCAGCGAAGAGTGAAATGATGGTTGCTTCGTCCGTGCTTTTGTGATTTGACGCCTCACTGCTTTGTGATTTGTGATAGAAGGGACAGGGGAGTAGACTCTGTGCTCTATACTGTACTACATGCGTCCAAGCATGGGAGAAAGAGGAGAGACGTTGCATTTTTCTATTCCTTCAATCAATCAATCAGGGAGCTTCGGTTCCATCTTTTTGGCTTTGGCAACACCGTCCACAATGGTTCCCACGATGCCAAAAGCTATTTTCACATTTGGCTACACATTGTGGATGCCCTTAACCGTACCACTTGGTTTTGCTCCTGTGTGCTATCTATACAAATCTCAATTATATTGATCTAAAAAATTATAGAATCAAGATTAGTAAAAAGGAGGTGATTTTGCCGCGCGGATGGCGGGGGAGGTTTCTTATTTGAGCAATGCTACATCCACGTAATGGTTTACGTAAAGTTACGAACTGATGTGATGTGGGACTATTTGATTGGATTAAAGGAGAGGATTAGGCCCACCCCACCTGAAAATCAGGGGGGCATATATAGATTAGATGGAAAGTATACGTAGCAGCTACGTAGCCCTTTGTAAGTCTAGGATTAGGCTTCTTATTTTCGGAGGACGTTGTCCTGGCGGTTTGCTAACATGCGGTCCCACGTGTCAGTGCTTTACCAAGCCGATCCGCGTCCCACATGAGGCAGAACAACGGCAGAAGCAACACGTGGTTAAGTTGAAGAAGATGAGGGAGAAGCGGATTCAGCAACGAGTGAAATGATGGTTGCTTCGTCCCTCCAACTTAACTGCGGGAAAGGTGCAGCTTGTGATTTGACGCCTCATTGCTCATTACTACGCCGGCGCCATGACTGGGGTGCTTCACCCCGGCTGCTCTGCACTGTATTCCGGTATGGCACGTGGACCCGGTAGCTTGATGTCCCACATGTCGGCGAAAGGGACTAGAAGATTTATGAAAGCGAGCGCTCCACTCTTACGACGGAGGAGTAGACGACACGACGGCCCAGTGAACTGTCACTTGTAGTACTGTATAGTACTATAGTTTTGCTGTTTCGCACGATCCATCGATACAAACCCGATTAAACAGGAAAGGGCGGGATTTTTCCCGCGCGGTAGATGATACTGGCCATACATTTCAAAGGCAATTTTAATGTATGCAAACTGAATAATTATAAGTAACAATATGATATCTAGTAAAACTAAAAACACATATGATTTATTGTGTTAGAGTGTAGTAGTAGTGCTGTATTGCATAGTTGTTAGATGTAACATGCGAGAACGTGTAGAGATGTAGTTTTGGAGGGCCTACAGAGAGAAAAGCGTAATACGGTCACCGAACTTCAGAATAAGCTGATTACGGTCACTATATACGTTTTGCGGTGATTATACGGTCACTTGCTCACAGTTCAGCATCGGATTGCACTCTGTTGACCGGCCAAATAGTCTGCGTGGCGCCATGTTGACTAGTTAAATTGACCACGTTCCTTGTGGGTCCCACCTGTCAGTTCGCATAGGCAAAAGGTCAGATAAACACAAATTTACGCAGGCGCGACAAGGCTCCAACCCGTGCGCGGGAATCACCTGGTTGTGTATGTGTCTGTCAGGGCCTGATGTGTGCGCATGCACGTGTAGGTTGAGCACTTGAGCGTGAGAGTGTGTGTTGGTCGTGTGGTGTACTGGTGTGTGCATGCATGCGTGTGCGTGCGGTGTGCGCGTGTGAGTGTTGCGTGCGTGCGGCTGGTGAGTGTTGCGTGCGTGCGTGTGAGTGTTGCGTGCGTGCGTGGCTGCGTGTGTACGTGTGAGTGTTGCGTGTGTGCGTGGGTGCATGTGTTTGTGTGAGTGTTGCGTGGATGCAGTTCGTGTGCATGCGTGCGTGTGTGTATAATCACCACACCAGCTCCTGTGTGTTAAAACAGACGGCTCAACATACCAATACAAGGCCACCTTGTCCGCTGTGCCCGCGGTCATGACTTCGAACCACCATCCAAATATATTTTTGTCGTTTGTTTTCATTCTTACTAGCAAGATGCCCGTGCGTTGCACGTAACATCAAGATGCATTTGTATGACTTGTTTATCTTGTGAGAGAAAAGGATGAACGAGGGAAGGCCTTATTTGCAAATGTGGAGAGGTGTGTGGGTACCTTTTTGCAAAATTGCCATAGTTTCTTTCCTATCCGTCAGATATAAATCGGACGGCCTATATTGCAGGATGGCAGGCACACCATCATCACCAACTCTGTTTTTTATAAGAGTGTATTTTATGTATTTTATAAGAGTGTAGATGTAGAGTAGATACAAGTCGACAGGTGGGCACGATGGTAGTGAGATAATGTGATGCAACACTAGAGGTGCCACGTGGAGCGTTTAACTGGTCAACTAGTCATGTCATGAGCAAATACAGAGTTGTACGGTGAGCCCGTGACTGTATAATAACCACTAAACGTAAATGGTGACCGTAATGAGTGGATTCTGAAGTCCAATGTATGTATCGTGCTTTCGCTTCAAATACAATGATCGTCATTGCATATATCGCGAGAGAAAGATGAAACATGCGTGAATTTTCTGGGGGCTTACTTTTAGAGGACCTGGAGATAGTTTTGTGTGCATACGTGAAAGGGGCGTACAGGGGGGGTATGCGATGGAGAGAGAGATGCTCTTCGTTTCTCTTTATTATGACTAACTTTGTATATAGTATAAAAATATACAAATTCACAGTGCGGAATAAATATCATTGTGGGCACCATGCAATGCAAATTAGCGTTCGTACTCCTCCATATAACTTTGTAATGTTGTATATATGTAGAAACTCTAAAATAATTTTTTGGCCACACTTTATTCAAAAGGAATGTTGTATGCGAAATAAACGTGAAGAGAGGGCTTTTTAGATCAATGGGGTACGTGATGTAACATGTGTGAATGTGTAGTTGATGCATTTGGCGGGGCCTAGAGAGGTATGTGTGTGTATTACGTATTCGAGAGAGGCATGGATAGAGGGGCCGACGGGGGGGGCGTGGGAGAGATAGCACGAGAAATGAGAGTGGTCTAGAGAGAGAGAGACGAATATGACGTCACGACAAGAGATTCCATTCCCTTGAGTGTGTATATGCAAGGGGGGAGGGAATAGAGGCACCAGGAGAAATTTTCTGTGTGTGTGGTGTTTGTGTTGGTATGTGTGGGTGTGAGAAGATAATGAGACGTGGGGGCAGAGGGTGTGTCACCGCGTGAGGTCCGGTGGGTCGAGGTGAGGCCCTTCGTTCGGTTCCGACCTGCGCCACATTGGTCGGCCCGTGACGCATTTAGGAAGACCCATGGATGACTAGTCGTACAAGACAAAGATAGCAGAATTGTGAAGGACTCTATGTCCACTGACAAAGCCGGCTAGGATTTGTAACCCTAGGTTCTCGGACTAAGGTAACCCCTTTATCTCTGATATTACTATTCATCCAACCTAACTTTAAGGGGCATCCTACAGAATGCTCTGCTAGAATCATACTCGTCGATTAGGAAGAGAGGTGTGAGACAATGCGTGAGAGACAGGCGTAAAGATAATGTGCGTACATGAGACACGTAGGCAGGTCCATGTATATAGAAAGGGTCGATGAGGATTGTGCGTGTGTATGTTTGCGAGAGGAAGAGTGCTTGTGATAAAGGTTAGTGAAAACAGTTGTAAATGGTTACGAGAGGGAGGGAGGGTTATATCTAGAGCATGTGTGCGAGAAAGACACCTCGGGAGAGAGTGTGTGAGCATGTGTGAGAGACCACCGATGGAGAGTGAAACTACACGTAAAAGACTGCTCTACACATTGATTAAAGATATAAATTGTATCCAAATATTAGGATGGGATCATGATATTTGCAATTCGCGTAAGGAGCGGTCATTGATCCATCAGACATCTAGATTCTATCGAATTTGAGCATGTCTATGTTATTATTCGACACAATTGATCCACATAGTTAGTATTTTGAACTCCAGACAATGCATCGCTTTAGCAATCGAATATAAACGTGAGTATAGTTCATGTTGTGTGTGTAAAGCACATTATACATACGAAAGTTACACAATGGACATTATAAATAGCTACCTATGAACTAGCATACATTTGAATTCAACTTAAGGTGGTTTAAAAAATCGAATTCAACATGAAGTCCATTCAATTATTTGAATTTGATATCATGGCATTTGTAAACCATACCTAAATTATGGGGGCACCAATCTTTGCTCTGATTTTGTACATAATAGCATATGTAGTCGTGTACAAAATAGATTCAAATTTAGCTCCTCCATTCCAAAATAATCGTAGTTATAGGATTTTCAAGTGTCAAAATTTCAAAAAGAAGCGGATAATTTAATGAGGTTTTCAAACATACAAGGTCAAATATAACGTTGTCTATTTAGGTCAATCCTCATAGTTCAAGAGTACTCTAAACGTGAATGCTTGTGTTTCAAAATTTCGAACGAAGCGCCAAAAGAGCCTCTACTCGCCCGAAACCGCGTGAGACCAATGTTTGGTAGTACAAGGAAATTACTTTTCTAATAACTCCGACCCGTGAAACCTACCGGCCCGACGTCCAAAGGTCTAAACCGGGGTAGGTTTGTAGCTTCATCTAGACGCCACGCAACCGCATCCGAAAAACATTCATACACAATGGCCGCCTAAGCACACATGCGCGCGGCCGAAATCGCTCCCGCCCACTATTTGGGACACCTGGGATTACCATCCTACCCCCGACCCGCAGTAGGTCCGAAATTTAAGAGGGGGGCAAAGTTTGTACTTTCCCCAAATTTCAAACAAGCGCGTCCCATCTTCTGTTCAAAAAAGCCAAAAACAAGCGCGTCCCAGACCGAAACATGGTTCCCCCCACCCGTCTGATTCCCCATTCGTACTCCGTGGGCGCCAAAACTACCTCTCCACCAGCCGCGAAACCCCGGCGTCCTCCGTCCGCCACCCCATCCCACCCATCAACCGCCGCCCTCCTCCATCACGCCGGAGCCGATACCCCGACGTCGTCGTCCACCGCAACCTCAACCGCAACGCCCTCCACGGCTAGTAGTTGAAGCCGAGGCCGAGCCGTCCGTACCCGAGCCAGTTCAACCACGCCGTCCTGCGCCTCACCGCTGCCGCTCCAACTTCGCCACCCTCCACCGCACCGGAGCTGTTCCTGCTACGCCGTCCTTCGCCGCCTCGGATCTGCTTCCCCTCCGCCGACATACGGCCACGGCAACACAGTCAACAATTTGGCCATGGGTTCGTCCAAGCCTGCACCCTCCAGAACATCGGTTTCCCCGGTAAAAAGAAGAAGATCGGCGCGACATGTGGAGGTGACCACACCGGCAACCGAAAAAGGTACTCCTCTTCCCTTATTCGTGCAAATCTTACGTCTCTGCTTGCACGGTATTCATCCCACAGAAGACACTAGTTGACCGCTTCTTCTTGATACTAGATGTTCCTAGTAACTCGCGATGCACAAGGTTTCTCCTCATATACTATTTCACCTTAGCTAGAGGTCCGTCGCCCCCCTGAATTTCAATTTCTGGCCAGTTGATTCCCAATTAACGGAAGCATTCCCCGGCGTAACAGGCGCTAGTACGCCTATTACGCCGGGGAAGCAGCGCCTTGGTGTTTATCTTAGGGGCGTGTGCGGCCTAGAGCTACTGGCGCCCGATCTGGAGGTCGGCCGGGATTAAAGGGATGGCCTGGGGGCGCTGCCAAGCACGGCGGTGGTGTGAGGTCGATGGGAGGGCGGGGCGGCGGAGGCAGGGGTCTGGGCCGGTGGTCGCTGGCGGTTCGAGAAAGATCGTCAACAGTGACTGGCGGGAGGTAGACGAAGGCCATCTGCCCGTTCCTTATAGATCGGACGGTTCATTAAAAAATCGACTGACCTATTTATTTTCAGTCGACTGTTATCTTAGATATGACCACATGTGGTGGTGTGCTGGAGGAGTACCTGCATTTCCTGTGCTCATATATTACAAAATCATACGGAGTAGAATCTAATTTTGTTTGCCATGCAATGTTGTAGAGCTATCATATGTCTCCTGTCATTTATTTTTCAGCCACCTGCTATCTGCTACTTTTACAGTGCACTAGTTCTGCACACACTTCACCCTTACTCTCACTATTGTGTTTTTATGCAAGGGTATTTCAGACTCTGCTGCCATGAGAGAAGCCAAAAAGAAAAGAGAGAAGTCGCTCCAGCTTGGTGTGCGGGTAGGCAAGACACGTTACAGCGCTATAAAGGGTGCAGTGTCAGCAGATGGAGACGGTAAACGTAGCTCTGGAGTTGATGACCTCGCTCGCAATGAACCACCATCCCAGGTGCTTGCTTTAACTTCGCGGTGTCATATGTGGTTGCATGTTCCATATGGTGTCTAGCTTGTATTCGAAAGGCCGAAGTCGGTAAGATAAGGAAAGATATTTTTTTACATGAACCACCATCCCGTGAGCACCAGAAGACAAATAGCTAGTCAGGGCACTGGCCGAGCCAGTGACAAGCCCAGCAAAGATAGGCATCACCTGGAAGCCAACTAAAAAGCTGCGATGGTGGCGAAGCAGCCCGCCTCCCACCAGGCTCTCAGGTCCTAGATGATCATGCTCACCACTCCAGCCGGATGTCTAGCTTGTATTGCTTCCAATTTGGTTAAATTGCATCTGCTTAGCTTACACATTATACCTTTGAATATGACATGCCTTTCTGTTTTTGGTACATACTAGTACATCTGTGTATTAACCATGTTCTTACATCAAACTAATGTTCTTGTGTATCCCTCATCAATCACTTATGACGAGGCAGGCAGGCAAGGGGACTACTCCTCATTTAAAGAATGCAGCGTCAGCCTCCCGACATGATTCTCAAGAAACAGAAATGCTAGATGAAGATAGTGAACGTAGCTCTGTAGTTGATTACAGCATTTCCCCTACACTAGCATCGCAGGTGCTTGCTCTAACTTGGCAGCGTGATATGTGGTTGCATGTTGCATATGGTGTCTAGATTGTAATTCTTCCAATCTGGTTAAACTGCATGTGCTAGTCTGCTTAGCTTATACATTATACCTGTTAATGTGACATGCCTTCCTGTATTTAGTACATAGTACATCTGTCTATTAAGCATGTCCTTACATAAAACTATTGTTTTTTTGTATCCCGCATCAATCAACATGACGAGACACCTTTAGTATATGCAGTGCGATATTAGTTGCATCTTTCATATGATTTATAGCATGCGCTGCTTCTAATTTGTTGAAATTCCATTTATGATGGGACGCTTTTAACTTGGCAGAGTCATATTGGTTGCATCTTTCATGTGGTGTCTAGCTTGCATTGCTTCTTATTTGCTGGAATGGTTTCTGCTTAGTTTACACAAACAGTTGTGAACATGCCATGCCGTCCTGTTTTTCGTACATATTCCATCCTGGTATCATGTGTTTGCCTTACATCAAAGTAGTGATTGTCAGTATCATGCATGAATGAGTTCTGAAGAGAGAATTTTATTGCTTTTTCTTGTCGGTTTTACTTGACAATTCAAAATCAATAAAGCGGAAGGAAGTTAGCAAGGCAGCGGATAAAGGTGCTCCTTCCGAACGGAGGGCCTCTACAGTTTCTACTCCTCCACACCCCCAAGATGATTTCCAAGACAACACATGCATAGACACTCAACAAAGCTGTGTTTATGATGAGCACGTCTCCCCTAGTGCAGCATCACCGGTGCTCCCTCTAACTTGGCACTGTTATATGTGGTTGCATGTTATGTGTGATGTCTAGCTTGTATTGCTTCTAATTTTGTTGAATTCCATCTGCTTACTTTACACATTATACTTGAATAAGACACGTGTTCCTGTTTCTAGAACATACAATATCTGTCTATCACACCATGTTCTTACATCAAATTACTACTGTTGTGTAACCTGCAACAATCACTTATCATAAGACACGTTTGACTTCGGAGTGTGATATAGGTTACATCTCACATTCTTTTCTAGCTTGTACTACTAATTTGTTGAAATGGCACTTATGACGAGACAGTTTTAACTTGGTAGAGTGATATTCGTTGCATCTTTCATATGGTGTCTAGCTTTCATTGCTTCTAATTTGTTGAAATGCCTTCTCCTTAGTTTACACATCATAAGCTGTGAATATGCAATGCTGTGAATATGCAATGGCACTAATGACGAGAGACCTCTAACATGGTAGTGTGATGTTGTTTGCATCTTGCATATGATTTATTTCTTGTACTGCTTCACATTTGTTTAAACGCCATTTATGATGAGACACTGTTAACTTGGCAGAGCGATATTTGTAGCATCTTTCATATGGTGTCTACCTTCCATTGCATTGCTTCTAATTTGGTGAAATGTCTTCTTCTTAGTTTACACATCATAGTTCTGGTTATCTCTTCCGTCCTGTTTTTCATACATATTACATCCTCCTATCATGTGGTTGTCTAACATCAAAGTTCAGTTCGTCTGCATCACGCATCAATTTGTTCTGAAGAACTAAATTGTTATTCGTTTTTCTTGTCGGCTTGACTTAACATGGCACAGAGAAAGAGGAAGAAACACAGAATGGCAGGGAATGAGAAGCGGATGAATCCTGCAGATTCTGCTGGTACTGATGGTGCAATAGAAGGTCAAAGTCCAGCGGAAAATTCTACAAACACGGCATCCCATGCTACACGAGTTGCAAAAAAAGCCAAACAGAAACAAATAGCTGCCACCAAACAAGCAGAGACAGCCCTAGTTCTTGCAACACCTACCACAGTACTACCAGCTGCACGACTTACTCGTGCGTCAACTGAGCTAGCAGCACGTTCCCAAGCTCCCTTGCCACCTGACACTACTTCCCAAGCACTCTTGACACAAGACGAGTTGGCAATATCAGATGAACCTTGTGAGCTTCAACAGCAAGAAGGTAGTTGCTGGAGTCAAGTTACAGTTGCATGCTTCTTTATATGTAGTCTCACAGTTTGATGTACACTAACACTTCCTATGTTCGTTGTTGGACTAGCACCTAGGCGCAAGAGGAAACAAACATCAGGGATAATGCTCGATAGGTTAACTAAATCTAGAGGAGGAAGAATGGAGATCCGTTTTGAGGCAGGTTTAAAAAGGCCACGTGATGCTACAGAGTCAGCCAAGTTAGTATCAGAGGCAGCGGTTGCCGTTAGGTGTCATGTACGTATCCTCCCAACATGGATTCAGTACAGGAATGACAAAGACGAAACCCAGTTCAACACCTTCCTCGACCATTTATCTGTAAGTATGGTTATGTATGGAAACTAGTAATATCGTCTTGCTCTGTCCCATACTTTCTAGGTTGCTGATAATGAGACTCCCATAATTTTCAACAGATGAGGTTCAAGTTGGATAGCCAAGATGATGCAACCAGACAAGCTTGCACCCATGTTTTCAAGTCTGCTCTGCGACAGTATCGGTATAACTTGAGGAAAACTCACTTTGAAGGCAAGGCTAACAGTGAACTTTCCCAAACATCTCCAGTGGAAAATATATCGGATGAAGACTGGAGGGGCCTTGTTAAACACTGGTCTGATCCGAAGTATCAGGTACATTATATATATGTGATCAGATCACATGTTGAAGTCCTATTTACGCATGTGCCACACAAATCTATCTTCTTGTAGGTGAACTGTTCAAAGAACAAGGCCAACCGTACGAAAGTGAAATTCCAACAGACGACAGGATCTCGTAGCTATATTGCACACTGCGAGGCTCTTGTAATTAGCTGTTGTTTCACTCTTTTCGCTGTACCATATTATCAGATCTATATTGACTTGTTCGAAATGCAGAGGAAAGCCCGCAAGGACCAAAAAGTACCTGAACCAAATGCTGTGGAAATCTTCAAGGACTGTCACACCAGCAAGAAGAAGGGCATGACTACACCAGTCAAAGCCGCTGTTGTAAGTCCTTAATCCTCATGCCTTTTAACTACTACTTACTCTGACTTGTGCCTTGAACTGCATGGTTTGCAGCCAATGTCTATTACTCTTTTCAATTTTATACACAATTGTCTTAGCGTATCATTGCACCTTACAAGGTTTAAAAGAGAGGAGTGATGTTCCTTTGATCTTGACCCGTAATCTAGTTCCGTGCTGGACTTGCCCACACAACGTTACAATTGCCTGTTTGTCTGTTCTCAGTTGTTTTGTGATATGAATGATGTCATACTATGCTTACCGTATTATAAACTTCGTCTCTTTATCCTTAGCCCTCAATACAATGTGAAGAAATAGACAATACATTAGCGATGGTACATGGTCATATGTTTGGAACCTGGTTTTATTATGTACTTTGCAATAAAATACAACTAATATTTTACATGGGTTCACCAGAATAAGTTCTGTATATAGACCAAAGCTATTTTGTTTGGTTTTGCTGCCTCCTTAATATCTTCTGTTCTGGTACTACTAATGTAAAACCTCAACTTTTCAGCAAGCTATGGAAAAAATGGTGGAACCGCCACCTTCTGAAGGTGGCGAGGCAACTATAACCGCAATGTCAGCTCTTGCTGCAGTGGGTCAGTACCTGTCCACTAACAGTGCCAAAAGCACGTTCCTGCGTAATACTGGGTTGGTTGTTAAGGCAATATCGTCCAAACTGCCTCATGATCAAGATATGCAAGCTCAAAGCAATGTTGTATCTGCGCTCCAGACACAAGTCCATTCCCTAACAGAGACCCTTTGTGAAACAAGGAGAAACATTGCTCAATGTCGTCAAGATATGCATGGTTTTGAAACCAGACTATCAGACATTTGCTATGTTGTTCAGGAGCCTAGGGGAAATGAAGGCGAGGGTTATGGTGCTCCATCGGACAATACAGCATGAAAACGTAACAGTCAGGTCAAATGAACTGAGCTTCTGAACTTCTGGTGGTGCATTTATCTGCTAGACTGTTAAGTTTTATGCCAACCTTCCTTTTGTTATATAGTTGTAATTTGTTTTGGTGCGATACAAAATTTATTCTTAACGTGCAGCCACCGGCTGAAGAAAACAGCAAGCCATTTTTGTATAGTGTAGGGTGTTCCCTATATTTGCACTGGTGGCGATCTTTGATGCCGAGTGGATGTAATCTGTGCAATCGCCTTAATAGCCTAGCGTTAGTTTCGGCCTTATTTATTTCCTAGTCTTCTTTTTCCCTGGTTTGCTAGTGGCCGCAACTACCATGGGCCATATACGGGCCGTAGGATCCATGGGTCTCCTACGGGCCGTCGATAAATGGGCCTGTAATCGGTGGGCCTCGGGCCGTCGGATAAATGGGTCTACATGGGCCGTAATCGGGCGTAATTGGTATCGGCCCAGCACGGTAACAGGCCGTTAACAGGCCGTAGGACAGCAAAGGCTTAATTCTGTCACAGGCATAACGGGTCGTTAATGGGCCAGAATATAGGACGGGCTGGAAACGGCGCAACGGGTTAACAGGCCAGAAACGGGCCGACTCTTGCCATGGGCCGAATTTGGCCCATTAGGGTAACAGGCCAGTAACGGGCCGACTCTTGCCATGGGCCGAATTTGGCCCATTAGGGGAACAGGCCAGTAACGGGCCGACTCTTGCCATGGGCCGAATTTGGCCCATTAGGGGAACAGGCCAGTAACGGGCCGGAAGTAATCGAGGGCCGAAAAGGAGCCCAAGAACGTATGGGCCGTCAATAGGCCGAAAGCTAACACGGGCTGGAAACGGCCCATGTAAATCACGGGCCGTTAACGGGTATAAATAAAATTACTGTTCATTATGGGCTAGAGTCACCGTGGGCCTGTAAAGGGCCGAAAGATACGAAGGCCTCATATGGGCCGAAAGACGTCGTGGGCCATACATGGGCCGAAAGTGAAATGGGCTGGTGTTATATTCGACGGCCCACATGACGTTGTTGGGCCGATTTCCTTTAGGGCCTAACGGGACGTGAGTTAACGGGCCATAAAATGGGCTATTTGCGAAGAGACCGTTAACAGGCTTTTCATGGCCAGCCCGTTAACTTTTGACCAAGTCAAACGGGCCGGCTTTGTAAGCTAAATGGGCCAGTGGTGGGCCATGGCACGTGTCGACATATCATAGGCGCCTATCTGACCCACTGACGAGCTGACACGTGTTTCGTCCGGCCAATAAGAATTTTACACGTGGAAATTTCCCATTGGTCGGGGCTGTTAACGGGTTATCGGATCCAAAACCCGACCCGATAGCTTAACGGCGTTCCGTTACGGTGGATGCCACGTGTCGGCCACCCTTGACTAAAGCACTTCTGTGACGCGCGATTTATCGTCATGGAAGTGGACACTTCCGTGATGATAATTTTGGTAATGTCATGGAACACTTCTACGACAACACAGGTATGACTATCTTGATTCTGTCATAAAATCGTCATGGATGTACATGCATGACAAAAAACGCAACCTACTGTGACAAACACGTATCATCACGGAAGTGTATTTTTTTGTAGTGCAGTTGAGTCAAGTGGTTGTGGTACCCAAACATTCTGAGTATATGTTCACTGACAGAACTATTCTCCTCCATCTTGCAGCTATATAACTTATTGGAGACTTCATATCTCTCAGTCCAGGCATTTGCTTGAAATATTAACTTCAATCCTGGAACATCTCATATGCTTCATGACATTCAAAATGTCGTTGAAGTCCCGGTTCTAAGCCGTAAAGCATGGCACACTGAACTATCGAGTAGTCATCAACACGCGTCTGCCACGCATTCACAATGTCTGCAGTTGCTGGCGCGGGTGGTACACCTAGCGGTGCTTCCAGGACGTAATTCTTCTGTGCAGCAATGAGGATAATTCTCAAGTTACGGACCCAGTCCGTGTAGTTGCTACCATCATCTTTGAACTTAGCTTTCTCTAGGAACGCATTAAAATTCAACGGAACAGTAGCACGGGCCATTTATCTACAACAACATAGACATGCAAAATACTATCAGGTACTAAGTTCATGATAAATTAAAGTTCAATTAATCATATTACTTAAGAACTCCCACTTAGATAGACATCCCTCTAATCATCTAAGTGATCACGTGATCCAAATCAACTAAACCATGTCCGATCATCACGTGAGATGGAGTAGTTTTCAATGGTGAACATCACTATGTTGAACATATCTACTATATGATTCACGCTCGACCTTTCGGTCTCAGTGTTCCGAGTCCATATCTGCATATGCTAGGCTCGTCACGTTTAACCCGGGTATTCTGCATGTGCAAAACTGGCTTGCACCCGTTGTATGTGAACATAGAGCTTATCACACCCGATCATCACGTGGTGTCTCGGCACGACAAACTTTCGCAACGATGCATACTCAGGGAGAACACTTATACCTTGAAATTTAGTGAGAGATCATCTTATAATGCTACCGCCGAACTAAGCAAAATAAGATGCATAAAGGATAAACATCACATGCAATCAATATAAGTGATATGATATGGCCATCATCATCTTGTGCCTTTGATCTCCATCTCCAAAGCACCGTCATGATCACCATCGTCACCGGCTTGACACCTTGATATCCATCAAAGCATGATTGTCGTCTCGCCAACTATTTCTATCACGACTATCGCTACCGCTTAGTGATAAAGTAAAGCAATTACATGGCGATTGCATTGCATACAATAAAGCGACTGTTGGGAATCGTAGCATAATTTAAAATTTTCCTACGCTCACCAAGATGCATCTATGGAGTCCACTAGCAACGAGGGGAAGGGAGTGCATCTACATACCCTTGTAGATCGCGAGCGGAAGCGTTCCAATGAACGTGGATGACGGAGTCGTACTCGCCGTGATCCAAATCACCGATGACCGAGTGCCGAACGGACGGCACCTCCGCGTTCAACACACGTACGGTGCAGCGACGTCTCCTCCTTCTTGATCCAGCAAGGGGGAAGGAGAGGTTGATGGAGATCCAACAGCACGACGGCGTGGTGGTGGATGTAGCGGCTCTCCGGCAGGGCTTTGCAAGCTTCTGAGAGAGAGAGAGGTGTTGCAGGGGAGGAGGGAGGCGCCCAAGGCTTAGATGTTGCTGCCCTCCCTTCCCCCCACTATATATAGGGCCAAGGGAGAGGGGGGGCGCAGCCTTGCCCCTTCCTCCAAGGAAGGGTGCGGCCAGGGGGGAGTCCTTCCCCCCCAAGGCACCTCGGAGGTGCCTTCCCCCTTTAGGACTCTCCCTTTTTTTCTTATCTCTTGCGCATGGGCCTCTTGGGGCTGGTGCCCTTGGCCCATATAGGCCAAGGCGCACCCCTTACAGCCCATGTGGCCCCCCGGGGCTGGTGGACCCCCTTGGTGGACCCCCGGACCCCTTTCGGCACTCCCGGTACAATACCGATAAAGCGCGAAACTTTTCCGGCGACCAAAATAAGACTTCCCATATATAAATCTTTACCTCCGGACCATTCCGGAACCTCTCGTGACGTCCGGGATCTCATCCGGGACTCCGAACAACTTTCGGGTTTCCGCATACATATATCTCTACACCCCTAGCGTCACCGGACCTTAAGTGTGTAGACCCTACGGGTTCGGGAGACATGCAGACATGACCGAGACGCCTCTCCGGTCAATAACCAACAGCGGGATCTGGATACCCATGTTGGCTCCCACATGTTCCACGATGATATCATCGGATGAACCACGGTGTCGAGGATTCAATCAATCCGTATGCAATTCCCTTTGTCAATCGGTATGTTACTTGCCCGAGATTCGATCGTCGGTATCCCAATACCTTGTTCAATCTCGTTACCGGCAAGTCTCTTTACTCGTACCACAATGCATGATCCCGTGACTAACGCCTTAGTCACATTGAGCTCATTATGATGATGCATTACCGAGTGGGCCCAGAGATACCTCTCCGTCACACGGAGTGACAAATCCCAGTCTCGATCCGTGCCAACCCAACAGACACTTTCGGAGATACCCGTAATGCACCTTTATAGTCACCCAGTTACGTTGTGACGTTTGGCACACCCAAAGCACTCCTACGGTATCCGGGAGTTGCACGATCTCATGGTCTAAGGAAAAGATACTTGACATTGGAAAAGCTCTAGCAAACGAAACTACACGATCTTTTATGCTATGCTTAAGTTGGGTCTTGTCCATCACATCATTCTCTTAATGATGTGATCCCGTTATCAATGACATCCAATGTCCATAGTCAGGAAGCCATGACTATCTGTTGATCAACGAGCTAGTCAACTAGAGGCTTACTAGGGACAGGTTGTGGTCTATGTATTCACACATGTATTACGATTTCCAGAAAATACAATTATAGCATGAATAATAGACAATTACCATGAACAAAGAAATATAATAATAACCATTTATTATTGCCTCTAGGGCATATTTCCAACAGTCTCCCACTTGCACTAGAGTCAATAATCTAGTTCACATCACCATGTGATTAACACTCACTGGTCACATCACCATGTGACCAACATCTAAAGAGTTTACTAGAGTCAACGATCTAGTTCACATCACTATGTGATTATCACTCAATGTGTTCTGGTTTGGTCATGTTATGCTTGTGAGAGAGGTTATTAGTCAACGGGTCTGAACCTTTCAGAACCGTGTGCTTTACGAATATCTATGTCATCTTGTGGATGCTACCACGCGCTATTTGGAGCCATTTCAAATAATTGCTCTACTATACGAATCCGGTTTACTACTCAGAGTCATCCGGATTAGTGTCAAAGTTCGCATCGACGTAACCCTTTATGACGAACTCCTTTCCACCTCCATAATCGAGAAAATTCCTTAATCCACTAGGTGATATGGATAAGTTCGACCGCTGTCATGAGATCCTTTCCCGGATCACCATTGTACCCTCTTGACCAACTTATGGCAAGGCACACTACATGTGCGGTACACAGCATACTATAGAGCCTATGTCTAAAGCATAGGGGACGACCTTCGTCCTTTCTCTATCTTCTGCTGTGGTCAGGTCTTGAGTCTCACTCAATACTCACACCTTGTAACACAGCCAAGAACTCCTTCTTTGCTGATCTATTTTGAACTCTTTCAAAATCATGTCAAGGTGTGCTGTCTTTTGAAAGTATCATCAGGTGTCTTGATCTATCTCTATGGATCTTGATGCCCAATATGTAAGTAGCTTTATCCAGGTCTTCCTTTGAAAAACTCCTTTCAAACAACCCTTTATGCTTTCCAGAAATTTTACATCATTCGGATCATCAATATGTCATTCACATATACTCATCAGAAATGTTGTAGCGCTCCCACTCAATTTATTGTAAATACAAGTTTCTAACAAACTTTGTATAAACCCAAAAACTTTGATCACCCCATCAAAGCGTATATTCTGACTCCGAGATGCTTGCTCTGATCCATGGAAGGATCGCTGGAGCTAGCATACCTTTTAGCATCCTTAGGATCGACAAAACCTTTTTGATTGTATCACATACAACCTTTCCTTACGAAAACTGGTAAGGAAACTTGTTTTGACATCCATCTGCCAGATTTCATAAATGTAGCTAATGCTAACATGATTCCGACGGACCTAAGCATCGCTACGGATGAGAAAAACTCATCGTAGTCAACTCCTTGAACTTGTGAAAATACTCTTTGCCACAAGTCGAGCTTCATAGACGGTAACATTACCGTCCATGTCCGTCTTCTTCTTAAAGATCCATTTATCTCAATGGCTTGCCGATCATCAGGCAAGTTCACCAAAGTCCATGCTTTGTTCTGATACATGGATTCTATCTCGGATTTCATGGCCTCGAGCCATTCGCCGGAATATGGGTCTACCATCGCTTCTCCATAGCTCGTAGGTTCATTGTTGTCTAGCAACATGACTTCCAAGACAGGATCACGCATTACTCTGAAGTAGTGCGCATCCTCGTCATCCTACGAGGTTTGGTAGTGACTTGATCCGAAGTTTCATGATCACTATCATAAGCTTCCACTTCAATTGGTGTAGGTGCCACAGGAACAACTTCCTGTGCCCTGCTTCACACTAGTTGAAGCGACGGTTCAATAACCTTATCAAGTCTCCACCATCCTCCCACTCAATTCTTTCGAGAGAAACTTTTCCTCGAGAAAGGACTCGTTTCTAGAAGCAATTACTTTTGCTTCCAGATAGGAGGTATACCCAACTGTTTTTTGGGTATTCTATGAAGATGCATTTATCCGCTTTGGGTTCGAGCTTATCAGCCTGAAACTTTTTCACATAAGCATCGCAGCCCCAAACTTTTAAGAAACGACAACTTAGGTTTCTATAAACGGTGTCGTCTCAACGGAATTGCGTGGTGCCCCTTTTAAAGTGAATGCGGTTGTCTCTAATGCCTAACCCATAAATGATAGTGGTTATTTGATAAGAAACATCATGGTATGCACCATATCCAATAGGGTGCAGTTATGATGTTCGGACACACCATCACACTATGGTGTTCCAGACGGTATTAATTGTGAAACACTTTCCACAATGTCTCAATTGTGTGCCAAACTCGTTTCTCAGATACTCATCTCTATGATCATATCACAGACATTTTATCCTCTTGTCACGACGATCTTCAACTTCACTCTGAAATTACTTGAACCTTTCAATAATTCAGACTAGTGTTTCATCGAGTAAATACACTCAGCATCTACTCAAATCATCTGTGAAGTAAGAACATAACGATATCCACTGCATGCCTCAGCATTCATTGGACTGCATACATCAAAATGTATTACTTCCAATAAATTGCTCTCTTGTTCCATCTCACTGAAAACGAGGCCTTACAGTCATCTTGCCCATGTGGTATGATTTGCATGTCTCAAGTGATTCATAATCAAGTGAGTCCAAACGATCCATCTGTATGGAGTTTCTTCATGCATATATACCAATAGACATGGTTCGCATGTCTCAATCTTTTCAAAAATGAGTGAGTCCAAAGATCCACCTACATGGAGCTTCTTCATGCGTTCTACACCAATATGACTCAAGTGGCAGTGCCACAAGTATGTGGTACTATCATTACTATCTTATATCTTTTGGCATGAACATGTGTATCACTACGATCGAGATTCATTTTAGGTGCAAGACCATTGAAGGTATTATTCAAATAAACAGAGTAACCATTATTCTCCTTAAATGAATAACCGTTTTGCAGTAAACATAATCCAATCATGTTCAGCGCAACCACCAAATCTCGATGGTAGAGGGAGCATGCGATGCTTGATCACATCAACCTTGGAAACACTTCCAACACATATCGTCATCTCACCTTTAGCTAGTCTCCATTTATTCCGCAGCTTTTATTTCAAGTTACTAACACTTAGCAACCGAACCAGTATCTAATACCCTGGTGCTGCTAGGAGTACTAGTAAAGTACACATTCATATAACGTATACCCAATATACTTTGTCGACCTTGCCTGCCTTCTCATCTACCAAGTATCTAGGGTAGTACTGCTTCAGTGACCGTTCCTCTCATTACAGAAGCACTTAGTCTCGGGTTTGGGTTCAACCTTGGGATTCTTCACTAGAGCAGCAAACGACTTGCTGTTTCATGAAGTATCCCTTTTGCCCTAGCCCTTCTTAAACTAGTGGTTTTACTAACCATCAACAATTGATGCTCCTTCTTGATTTCTACTCTCGCGGTGTCAAACATCGCGAATAGCTCAAGGATCATCATAACTATCCTTGATATTTTATAGTTCATCACGAAGCTCTACTGGCTTGGTGGCAGTGACTATGGAGAACTATCACTATCTCATCTGGGAGATTAACTCCCACTCGATTCAAGCGATTGTGGCACTCAGACAATCTGAGCACACGCTCAACGATTGAGCTTTTCTCCCTTAGTTTGTAGGCTTAAGAAACTTGTCAGAGGTCTCATACCTCTTGACGTGGGCACTAGTCTGAAATCCCAATTTCAGTCTTCGGAACATCTCACATGTTCTGCGACGTTTCAGAAACGTCTTTGGTGCCACAATTCTAAACCGCACCGAACTATCACGTAGTTATCAAAACGTGTATGTCAGATGTTTTGTAACATCTACAGACGAGAGAGAGAGAGAGGTGTTGCAGGGGAGGAGGGAGGCGCCCAAGGCTTGGATATTGCTGCCCTCCCTTCCCCCCACTATATATAGGGCCAAGGGAGAGGGGGGGCGCAGCCTTGCCCCTTCCTCCAAGGAAGGGTGCGGCCAGGGGGGGAGTCCTTCCCCCCAAAGGCACCTCGGAGGTGCCTTCCCCCTTTAGGACTCTCCCTTTTTTCTTATCTCTTGCGCATGGGCCTCTTGGGGCTGGTGCCCTTGGCCCATATAGGCCAAGGCGCACCCCTTAGAGCCCATGTGGCCCCCCCGGGGCTTGTGGACCCCCTTGGTGGACCCCCGGACCCCTTTTGGCACTCCCGGTACAATACCGATAAAGCGCGAAACTTTTCCGGCGACCAAAATAAGACTTCCCATATATAAATCTTTACCTCCGGACCATTCCGAAACCTCTCGTGACGTCCGGGATCTCATCCGGGACTCCGAACAACTTTCGGGTTTCCGCATACATATATCTCTACAACCCTAGCGTCACCGGACCTTAAGTGTGTAGACCCTACGGGTTCGGGAGACATGCAGACATGACCGAGACGCCTCTCCGGTCAATAACCAACAGCGGGATCTGGATACCCATGTTGGCTCCCACATGTTCCACGATGATATCATCGGATGAACCACGGTGTCGAGGATTCAATCAATCCGTATGCAATTCCCTTTGTCAATCGGTATGTTACTTGCCCGAGATTCGATCGTCGGTATCCCAATACCTTGTTCAATCTTGTTACCGGCAAGTCTCTTTACTCGTACCGCAATGCATGATCCCGTGACTAACGCCTTAGTCACATTGAGCTCATTATGATGATGCATTACCGAGTGGGCCCAGAGATACCTCTCCGTCACACGGAGTGACAAATCCCAGTCTCGATCCGTGCCAACCCAACAGACACTTTCGGAGATACCCGTAATGCACCTTTATAGTCACCCAGTTATGTTGTGACGTTTGGCACACCCAAAGCACTCCTACGGTATCCGGGAGTTGCACGATCTCATGGTCTAAGGAAAAGATACTTGACATTGGAAAAGCTCTAGCAAACGAAACTACACGATCTTTTATGCTATGCTTAAGTTGGGTCTTGTCCATCACATCATTCTCCTAATGATGTGATCCCGTTATCAATGACATCCAATGTCCATAGTCAGGAAACCATGACTATCTGTTGATCAACGAGCTAGTCAACTAGAGGCTTACTAGGGACAGGTTGTGGTCTATGTATTCACACATGTATTACGATTTTCGGACAATACAATTATAGCATGAATAATAGACAATTACCATGAACAAAGAAATATAATAATAACCATTTATTATTGCCTCTAGGGCATATTTCCAACAGCGACAACCATAAGGCTCCTGCCAGTTGCCGATAACTGTTACAAAACATGATCATCTCATACAACAATTTATATATCATCACGTCTTGACCATATCACATCACAGCATACCCTGCAAAAACAAGTTAGACGTCCTCTACTTGTTGTTGCAAATTTTACGTGGCTGCTACGGGTTTAGCAAGAACCGTTCTTACCTACGCATCAAAAACCACAACGATTTTTCGTCAAGTGTGTTGTTTTAACTTTCAACAAGGACCGGGCATAGTCACACTTGATTCAACTAAAGTTGGAGAAACTGACACCCGCCAGCCACCTGCGTGCAAAGCACGTCGGTAGAACCAGTCTCGCGTAAGCATACGCGTAATGTCGGTAAGGGCCGCTTCATCCAACAATACCACCGAACCAAACTATGACATGCTGGTAAGCAGTATGACTATTATCGCCCACAACTCTTTGTGTTCTACTCGTGCATATAACATGTACGCATAAACCTGGCTCTGATACCACTGTTGGGGAACGCAGTAATTTCAAAAAAATTCCTACGATCACGCAAGATCTATCTAGGTGATGCATAGCAACGAGAGGGGAGAGTGTTGTCCACGTACCCTCGTAGACCGAAAGCGGAAGCGTTATGACAACGCGGTTGATGTAGTCATACGTCTTCACGATCCGACCGATCCTAGCACCGAACGTACGACACTTCCGTGATCTGCACACCTCGGTGACGTCCAACGAACTCTAGATCCAGCTGAGGTCGAGGGAGAGTTTTGTCAGCACGACGACGTGATGACGGTGTTGATGAATTTACCGATGCAGGGCTTCTCCTAAGCACTACAACGATATGACCAAGGTGGAAATCTGTGGAGGGGGCACCGCACATGGCTAAACAATCAACTTGTGTGTTCTAGGGTGCCCCCTGCCCCCCTATATAAAGGAGCAAGGGGGAGGCCAACCGGCCCTCCTGGGGCACGCCCCAAGTAGGATTCCTACTAGGAATCCTATTCCTAGTAGGTTTCCAACAAGGGAAGAGAGGGGGAAGGAAGGAGAGGGAGAGAGTGAGAAAGAAAGGGGCAACCGCCCCCCTTCCCTAGTCCAATTCGGACCCAAGGGGGAGGGGGCGTGTGGCCTGCCCTAGCCGCCCCTCTCTCTCTCCACTAAGGCCCATTTGGCCCATTAGTTCCCCCGGGGTGTTCCGGTAACCCTCCCGCACTCCGGTTTTATCCAAAACTTCTCCGGAACATTTCCGGTGTCCGAATATAGTCGTCCAATATATCAACCTTTATGTCTTGACCATTTCGAGACTCTTCGTCATGTCGGTGATTACATCCGAGACTCGGAACAACCTTCGGTACATCAAAACACATAAACTCATAATACCGATCGTCACCGAACGTTAAGCGTGCGGACCCTATGGGTTCGAGAACTATGTAGACATGACCGAGACTCACTTCCGGTCAATAACCAATAGCGGAACCTGGATGCTCATATTGGTTCCTACATATTCTACGAAGATCTTTACCGATCAAACCGCATAACAACATATGTTGTTCCCTTTGTCATCGGTATGTTACTTGCCCGAGATTCGATCGTCGGTATCTCAATACCTAGTTCAATCTCGTTACCGGCAAGTCTCTTTACTCGTTCCATAATGCATCATCCGCAACTAACTCATTAGTCACATTGCTTGCAAGGCTTATAGTGATGTGCATTACCGAGAGGGCCCAGAGCTACCTCTCCGAAACACGGAGTGACAAATCCTAATCTCGATCTATGCCAACCCAACAAACACCATCGGAGACACCTGTAGAGCATCTTTGTAACACCCAGTTACGTTGTGACGTTTGATAGCACACTAAGTGTTCCTCCGGTATTCGGGAGTTGCATAATGTCATAGTCATAGGAACACGTATAAGTCATGAAGAAAGCAATAGCAATAAACTAAACGATCATAGTGCTAAGCTAATGGATGGGTCGAGTCAATCACATCATTCTCTAATGATGTGATACCGTTAATCAAATGACAACTCATGTCAATGGCTAGGAAACTTAACCATCTTTGATCAACGAGCTAGTCAAGTAGAGGCATACTAGTGACACCTTGTTTGTCTATGTATTCACAAATGTACTAAGTTTCCGGTTAAAAAAATTCTAGCATGAATAATAAACATTTATCATGATATAAGGAAATATAAATAACAACTTTATTATTGCCTCTAGGGCATATTTCCTTCACACCCAACCGGAGTGCTTCGGCGTGCCCGAAGTTAGCCGCCGCACTGTCCGCATGCAGTCGTCAAACTGTATGAGCGGCATCGGCGAGCCGCAGAGCCGCTGCACAAGCCCCGAGGCCGACGGACGGCCGGCCAAATCCATGCCGGCAAACCGGCGGCGGCGGCGACAGGACGAACTCGTACCTGCATGCGGCGATGGGACTTTGCCGGGGTTTTGCGAGGTGCTTCCCGACCATTCCATCGCTTGGTGCAGCCACCGGCGGCCGGAAAAGCTAAGTCCAGCAACCCGCGATGAAGGGCCGCGAATGTGCAACTTTCCGGCCCGCCGACGCAGGAGGGGGCGGAGGGCAACCTCTTGTGTGTGGCGGCCTTTCGGCGTGATCCGGCCGGCTACTTTCGCCGGAATCATGGGCGGCGGCCCGGCGGCGGGGCGAGGGGTAGAGGGGAGGTGGTAGGTGGGGAAAAGCGCGGGCTGAAATGTTCTCCCCACCAACCGCTCCCGCTATATGTAGGGCACCGACGGGCCGAGGTGGGGGGACCCGCGTATTCGCGGGCAGGGGCAAGATTTTGCCGCGCCCCTCAAAAAATTTGATGGGCCGGCCGCATTTGCGGGGTCTGTTCGGGCGGGATTTTCCGCGCCGACACACATTTTGGCATTTATTTTGTGGGTCGGGGCTTTTTACGGGGACTGCTAGAGATGCTCTTAGACGGATTATTCATAAGCATGAGAAAAGTAGATGAAGGACATGGTGTAATAATGTGAGCATACATAGGTAGCTCAACTGCCCAGCTCTAAAGAGAATATTTTTTCTTTTGAATTCTAAAACCAACTTATGATCTGATACGTCTCCAACGTATCTACAATTTTTTATTGTTCCATGCTATTATATTATCTGGTTTGGATGTTTTATATGCATTAATATGCTAGTTTATATGATTTTGGGGACTAACCTATTAACCTAGAGCCCAGTGCCAGTTCCTGTTTTTTCCTTGTTTTAGAGTTTCGCAGAAAAGGAATACCAAACGGAATAAAACTTTCGCGATGATTTTTCTTGGACCAGAAGACACCCATAGGCTTGGAGTACAAGTCAGAAGAGCCACGAGGCGGCCACAAGGGTGGAGGGCGCTCCCCCCGACCTAGTGGGCCCCTCGGTGACCCCCTGACATAGGTCTTCATCCTATATATTCTTAAATACCCCGAAAACTTCCATGGGAGCCACAAAACCACTTTTCCACCACCGCAACCTTCTGTACCCGTGAGATACCATCTTGGGGCCTTTTCTGGCATCCTGCCGGAGGGGGACTCGATCACGGAGGGCTTCTACATCAACACCATTGCCTCTCCGATGAAGCGTGAGTAGTTTACCATAGACCTACGAGTCCATAGCTAGTAGCTAGATGGCTTCTTCTCTCTCTTTGATTCTCAATACAAAGTTCTCCTCGATGTTCTTGGAGATCTATTCGATGTAATACTCGTTTGCGGTGTGTTTGCCGAGATCCGATGAATTGTGGATTTATGATCAGCTTATCTATGAATATTATTTCAATCGTCTCTGAATTCTTATATGCATGATTTGATATCTTTGCAAGTCTCTTCGAACTATCAATTTGGTTTGGTCAACTAGATTGGTTTTTCTTGCAATGGGAGAAGTGCTTAGCTTTGGGTTCAATATTGCGGTGCTCGATCCTAGTGACAGAAGGGGAACCGACACGTATTGTATTGTTGCCATCGAGGATAAAAAGATGGGGTTTTCATCATATTGCTTGAGTTAATTCCTTTACATCATGTCATCTTGCTTAAGGCATTACTCCGTTCTTTATGAACTTAATACTCTAGATGCATGCTGGATAGCGGTCGATGTGTGGAGTAATAGTAGTAGATGCAGAATCATTTCGGTCTACTTGACACGGACGTGATGCCTATGTTCATGATCATTGCCTTAGATATCGTCATAACTTTGCGTTTTCTATCAATTGCTCGGCAGTAATTTGTTCACCCACCGTAATAATTTCTATCTTGAGAGAAGCCTCTAGTGAAACCTATGGCCCCCGGGTCTACTTTCCATCAACCGATCTACAATTTTAGTTTCCTATTTACTTTCTTGCAATCTTTTACTTCCCATTCCATAAAGCAAAAATACCAAAAATATTACTTTACCGTTTATCCTTCTCTATCAGATCTCACGTTCAAATAACCGTGAAGGGACTGACAACCCCTTTATCGCGTTGGGTGCAAGTTGGTGTTTGTTTGTGCAGGTATTCGGTGGCTTGCGCGTTGTCTCCTACTGGATTGATACCTTGGTTCTCAAAAGCTGAGGGAAATACTTACTCTACTTTGCTGCATAACCCTTTCCTCTTCAAGGGAAAAACCAATGCAAGCTCAAGAGGTAGCAGGAAGAATTTCTGGCGCTGTTGCCGGGGAGATCTATGCCAAGCCAAGACATACCAAGTACCCATCATAAAATCTCATCCCTCGCATTACATTATTCGCCATTCGCCTCCCATTTTCCTCTCCCCCACTTCTAAAATGATTTTCAAAAAGATTCGCATTTTCTTCGCCCCTTTTTCGTTCGTCTTCTCTGTTTGCTCGTTTGTCGTCACCATGTCTGAAACTGGGGATTTTATCGCTGGAAATCTTGAGGAGAATCTTGAAACTTGCTCTTTGGATCCCGGAGCTGAAAAGCCTCCTAATTACAAAACTAAAATCTTTCGTATAGGAGATGGTAATATTATAGGGAAAAGTATTATTCAAGAATTCTTTGATTGTACGGGATCCTTGCCTATTAACAAAAGAACTATTCTTCTTGAGACAAATTGTTATTCTGATGATATTGTGATGCTTGTTGAGAAATTAGAAAGAAAATTTGTGCATCTTCATCCTGCTTTGCAAACAGTGTTTTATGAACTTCCTAAAATCAATCATCCTATAGCTAAAAATATCGCCGCTATTATTCTTATGGGTGAATTTGATTTTATTATCCAAGAAGCTAGGGATATCTTTTCTTTCTATAAAAAGTATGTTGAACACCCTCCAATTATAGACATCCTTCATGATAAAGAAACTATGTGTAGTTTAGAATCTAGGGATTATCAATCTTATAGTGAAAATCTTAGGAAAGAGTTCCCCATTCTGAGATCTCTCAATCTTTGTATCTTGAAACCTTTGAGGAGTTTGATTGGATAACTAGGGGAATTTATGTAGGGTTTAATAGAGATTGGTTGAATAAAATGATGAAGGAACCTGTTAAAAACGAGCTACGTATTTTGTATGATGACATATATGGTGATGATCCCGATTACGGGTTTATGAATGTTAAGATCACCAATCAAAGTCCCTTTCATGATTTAAGTAAAAGAAAGAATAGAATTGCTTAGACGAGTTCTGGAAGACTTGATGAGAAAAGAATTGAATAACAAAGATGATAATACTTAGATCTATTCGTGTTTTATGCCTAGCTAAGGGCGTTAAACAATAGCGTTTGTTGGGAGGCAACCCAATTTTATTTTTGTTTTTGCTTTTTAGGTTTCGCTTTGCAATAAATATTTCATCTAGCCTCTGGTTAGATGTGGTTTTGTGTTTTAATTAGTGTCTGTGCCATGTAATACCTTTTGGATAGCTTATGGTAGTAGTTGATTTGATCTTGCTGAAAAAACAGAAACTTTGCTGTCGGGGGAAACGACACCTATGGAATCACTGGGATCCCTTCTACGGTTGGCGGGCGTGGGGTTGTGCAAAGAGCGGGTCTGGCGGTCAGCACAAGGATCGTTTACCCAGGCTCGGGCCGCGAAGGTGCGTAATACCCTAGTCCTGCTTTGGTGTATGTATTTGAGTGTTCTTGAGCTCTTGAGCTAGCTACGGTGTGTGTGTTGCTCAAAAGATCCGAATCCTCCTCCTGGACGCCTCGGGCCTCCTTTTATAGACAAAAGGGGTCGCCATAGTGGCACACAGGAGCTGGGAAGGTGTACAGTGGATGAGTCTATCCTCTGGCCCCGTCGGACAAACGCATTTAATGCACTGCCGACGTGCCCCTCTTGCTTTATCGGGGACGGCAAGGAAGCTCATCCCAGCTATCGCCGCCTCGCCTGGCTCCGACGCGTGTCCGAGCTGATGAGGCGTTGCAGCGCCACGTCGGCGGGCTACTGTGCTGGCGCGGTGGTGAAGTCTTCACGAAGATCTACATGCCTACACACAGGTGCTAGCTGGGTCGGTGTAGAGGCCGCATGTCGCCACGCAGGTGCCTGCCCAGCTAGTTGGGCTAGTAGCTGTATGGGAACGGCGGTGGAGCCTTGGTGGACGCAGGCCTGGCTGCGGCCCCGTAGGTGTCTTCGGCAAGGGCCTTGTCGGGGCCCCGGCAAGGTTCTTGCCGTGGCACCGTGGTCGTCCCTGGCAAGGATCTTGCCGGGGGTCTCATGGATTTCCTCGGCTAGGGTCCCACCGAGGATCATCGTCTTCTGGTCCTCATCTGATCTTGTATGCTTCATGATCTTCACAAAGATCTGCATGCCACCACAGAGGCGCCTCCCGAGCCTTGGTTCCAATGTGGTTGATGGTGTTGGAACCCTTGGGCTCAAGGGTAGCGCACTCAGCTGGTGTCGGGCAAGTTGCCCCGGCAAGGGACTTGCCGACGCTGCGAAGGCCGCCCCGGCAAGGGTCTCGTTGGGGGAGTCCGCCTCGCCCTCTTGCTCTTTGTGTCTCTGGTCTTGGCGTTGCTTTGGTCGTCTTGTGCTTCGGCTTCCCTCCTCTGCGCTGCTCAGTGTGGCCACGAGCGCGGCTCTGACTGCCCGTGCACAAGTAAAGGGGTCAAAAGGAGTGCCCCTACTTTTGTACACCGACAGGAGCCCCGGGCCTGGGCCACATATAAGCACAACGCGTTGTTGGGCCGGGCCCAGAACGGTGCACGGACAGGCGGGGCGGGATTTTACCGCAGTAATTTTTTGCTCGCTTGCGCTTCCCCACGACCCACATTGAATGCGCGTCGTGGAGGATCGTGCGTGACGTGGGGGGCATGCCTGGGGCGGCCGCTGCCCTCATGCATCACATCGCAGTAAATGGAAAAGAGGCGGCCGGCGCCTTCCCGTAAAAAGGAATAACCGCAGGCGTGCTGCTCATTTACCCCCTGTGCCCTCTCCAATCTCGGAACCACCGTCCCCTCCTTCTTCCTTCTCAAGCTCTCGCTTTCGCTCGCCGCCGCCGCCGCGCCTTCGCTGTTCTTCATCCCTCACCTCTTGCAGCCGCCATGGCACCCAAAACTAGCAAAGGCAAGGGAGTGGCCAAGGACGCCGGGGGGAAGGAGCCGCCGGAGGGCGAGTTGGCGGCGCGGCGGACGCAGCTCGCCTACTTTCCCTCGACGGTCGACGCGGTCCACCTCCGGGACTACTTCAAGCCCCTGTGGGGGTGCAAGACAGGGGGAGAGACGACGGGGCATCCGGCCACGCGTATCATCCCTGCTGATTTCGCCGAGGCCGGCCCGAATCGGTACCCATTCTTCGTCGATTATGTTTCCTGCGGCCTCTGCCCCCCTTTCTCCGATTTCTTCAATGACGTTATGCACACATACGGCTTCCACCTTCTGGATTTCACTCCGAATGTCGTGGCGTGCATGGCTCTTTTTGCCCACCTCTGCGAGGGCTTCATCGGAGTGCTCCCCAACACAGCGCTCTTCCGCCACTACTTCTTTCCTCGCATCCAAAAGGGAGGCGCCATCTCCGGCTGTGTCGCCTGGATACCAAGGATCCAGGGGAAAGGGACATATCCGGAGGGTGCCCAGAAGGAGAGGTGGGAGGAGTGGCGGGGCCGGTGGTGCTGGATTGAGGAGGAGGATCCGCAGGAATTTTGCCGGGTTCGCCAGGCGCCGCCGGTCCGCAGAGATGACTGGAGCAACGTCGATGCTGATGATGGGAAGCTCACAGTCGCCACCACCAGGATCCATCGCCTCACCGTTGCCGGGCTCACCCTGGAGATGATTGGGGTGGACTTCATCCGCCGCCGAATCGCTCCTCTGCACAACAAGGGGAGGTCGTCCTGGCTTTTCAGGAATGCGGCCGACATCATGAGGCTTCGCCCCGGTTTGAACCACAACTTCACGGTGATGGGGCACGCCCACTTCTGCCAGCGGCTCTTTCAGCTCGACGTGAGTCGCGACGGCAAGGTCGAGAGGTCCGGCAAGGCTGCGAAGGTCGGCAAGGTCGCCAAGGGGCCCTTGTTTGGGTTGCCGGTGGGGGTGGTCCCGCTGAGCAATAACTCGCGTCGTAATGACATCATCGCCATGATGCCGGACTTCAACACGCATGGGCTTAACCCAAATTGGGCCGAGCCGGGGAGGATCAGGTGCAGGAGTTCTTCGACAAGCTGTCGGAGAAGTACGTCCATGCCGAGCCGCTGCTCGTCCAGGACACCACCCAGGCAGAATTGGACTATATCGCCGCCAGGGCGGCGGAGGCGGAGCTCGCCAAGGAGGCCAGTAGGGCTGGTGGCGTGGAGGATGAGGCCGCGGTGGCCGCGGAGGAGAGGGAGCTCGCCCAGTGGGCGGAATCCGCTGGGGAGGCCAGCAGCGCCGGCACCGGGGCCCCTCTCATTGAAGATGTGGCCGATGAGTCGTCGGAGGAGGAGGTCGAGACTGTCGATGCTCCGGCCACGGGGAGAGGGCGAGTCTTGCGGTGGGCCAACTCTGGCGAGCCAGTCCGCCCCAGCAGGGCCGCGCAACCGCAGCAAGCCCAGGAGGCGTCCGTGTGCCAAACGAGGGTCGCGGCGGCAAGGAAGGTGGTGAAGGCTACGGTGGCGAAGAAGAAGGCGATTGCCTCTTCTTCATCCAAGCGTCCTCGGACTCCATCTGCTTCCCCTCCTCCCGCAGATGACGACACGGAGGTCGTCTTCGATTTTGGGTCTCTCAGCCCAAGGAGGAAGAGGAAGGCAACGGAAGAGGAGGTGGAGGATGAGTAAGTATCCTGCCTTTCTGTCATCTCCGTCCTCTCAGACCGCGCCACTTTTCTTGATTTGTTTTCATCTTCGCAGGGATGCGGAGACGCTGGCCCAGAGGGTGAAGAGGACCAGGGCCTCGACGGGCGGCCAGCCCCCGGCGGGCACTTTGAGTGCGTCGCTGGTGGTGGTGAGCAGCCCCCGGTGGAGCCCCCAGCGTAAGTTCACCACTCGCCCTCCCCTCAACGTGTACTGGGGTACAATCCCTTGGTACTGACCTTGCCGTGGTTGCAAGAGGAGGATGGCAGCCGGAGGAGCCACTGAGGGCCACCCCCAACACGCTGCCCCCATCAACCACGTCGCCTCGAGGGGCGTCCCCGGCAAGGGCGCTGAGCACCGAGCCCATGCACACAGAGGAGGAGGAGGCGAACGTGGGCGCTGGTGGCTCCGTCCCCGCGCCAAATGTTGGCGGGGAGGGGACCTCTTCTTCCCAGCCCGGCATGGGTAAGTTGCTTGCCTTCTGTTCCTGTTCTTGTTTCTTCTTCTTGAAACTTGGTTTTGGCCTTTCCTTATCCTCCTTCTTGGGACCTAGGTGCTCCCTCGGCGGACCAGGAGGACATTGACATCGTCATCGAGGAGGTCGCCAGAGATGCTGAGGCCGAGGCCAACAAGGTCGCCGCCGAGGAGGCCGCCAAGACCGCTGACGAGGACGCCGCCAAGGGGCCGGCCGGGGAGACCGGCAAGGCCGCTGCCGAGGAGGCCGGCAAGGGGCCCGCCGGGGAGGCCGGCAAGGCGGCCGCCGAGGAGGGGATGGTCAACGACCAGCCTTCCTCCTCTGCTGCCTCCGGCTCGGGCAGGTATCTAAGGGTGAGCGACGATCTGTTCGTCCACCTCCCAGGGACGGCGAGCACTAGGGCGCCAACCGAAGGGGAGGTGTTCGACGACGAGGTGCTCGCCGCCGCCGGGCATGAAGTTGTCGACGAGCCAAACGCCGGTGGCGGTGGTTCCCAGGAGGAGGAGCTCCTTCGGGCCATGAACGCTAACTTCCAGAAGCTCCGGGCGCTCCACCAGGCTCGCCTGGACAAGGCCAAGTCCAGGATGGCGGTGGTGGACAAGGCGGAGGCGGACCTCAAGGGGTGCGTCGCCGAGACGCAGCCTTGGTTTCGCCAAGCCCATGAGGAGCTGAAGGTTGCCCAGGACCTGCTGGCCGAGCGCAAACTAGAGCTTGTCATGAAGCAGGTCGACATCAAGAAGGCCAAGGACGAGGCGAGGGCGCAGGCCGCCAAGGACGAGGCCGCCCGGCACCAGCACCAGGCCAAACTGAACTCCGAGGATCTCGCCACCCGTGAGGAGAAGCTTGTCGCAACACTTCGCGGCAAGGATGAGGAGGTGGAGAAACTCGTCGTGCAGCGGACCCAAGAGCTGGAGCAGAGGCACAAGGAGGCACTCAATGCCCAAGCTCTGGTCCACGCCGGCAAGGTGAAAGAGCTGGAAGTAGAGCGGGACGGGCTGAAGGATCAGGCCCTGAAGTTGGAAAAGGAGAAAGACACGCTCAACGATGCTCTGGTGGAGGCGCGGGGCACGGTCCTCGGCAAGGCTGTGCAGCTCTCCAAGGCCAATGACTCCATCAAAGACCTGAAGCAGAAGCTGGAGGGTCTTGAGGAGACGCTGTTTGAGGTCAAGGCCCGGGAGGAGACCCTAACCAAGGATCTGGAGAAGGAGAGGCAGCTGTGGAAGAACAAACTGCCAACCACGCGGATTTCATGAATGGTGAGAAACTCTGGGTCAGCCGCCTCACCGATGTCGCCGGCAGGATCACCACGCAGCTGGCTACCATGGGGATGTCGCACGTGAGGTACGTCCCGGAGCCGAACGTGAGTCCCAACGCCAAGCTGACGCTGTTCTTCGAGGGTGTTCTTGGAGCCCTGGAGCTGTTCCGCTCCAACAGGGCGGCCTCTCTGGCCGATGAGGCCCGGAGGCTCTGCCGAGGTGCCATGACCAAGGTCCTCACCAAGGTGGCGCACTGGAACCCCAACCTCGACTTCGATGCCGCGTTGGAGAGCTTGCCGGAGGATGCGGACCTCGCGATGCTCGAGGAGCGTATCAAGCCCGTCATCAGCCGCATCAACGGAATCCAGAGGGTGGAGGGCCAGCGCCGGGACTAGGCACCATGTTCTTCATCGCCGCTGCAGGCTCATGACCAAGACAATTTTTATCTTTAGTTTGAACCGCAGCAACAATTGATGTAATATAACTCTGCAGTACTTTAGATATCAAGCATACTATCTTCCCGTTAGATCTTTCTTCGTACGTTTGTACCCTACGCTTGTTGAGATAAGGCTGCCGGTGCATAAACCCATGCCGTGGTGCTTTAAGGGCGGATCCTTAGCATCCTGTCGGAAGGGCGCTTGCTGCCGGGCGAGCCACCTTGCCGCCGCCAGCGCGGTCGCTTGAGCTGTCGAGCGGACTCGAGGCAGGACAAGAGCGCAGCTGGAAACGGGTAGGCCACCTTGCCGCCGCCAGCGCGGCCGCATGAACTGTTGAGCGGGCTTGAGTCAGAAACAAAGGCGTTGCCAACAGCGGAAGGGTCCCATCGCGTGCAGGTTTCCCGTACAAAGAACGAGATCTCTTGGGGAGAACAGCCTTATATAAGTGAAAATAACCAAGATTTCGCGTGACTTAGCTTTTCTGTCGTTGCGCGGGCGTTCACCGCATCCGCAGGCGACGCCGCCCGTTTGGCCATCTTCTTCCTTGGAATGACGACCACGATGAAGCCGCTACTCCATCCAGACCAGATTTCCACAACTGCGCCCCCTACCTGGCGCGCCAAAGATGTCGGGGGAAATGACACCTATGGAATCAATGGGATCCCTTCTACGGTTGGCGGGCGCGGGGTTGTGCAAAGAGCGGGTGTGGCGGTCAGCACAAGGATCGTTTACCCAGGTTCGGGCCACGAAGATGTGTAATACCCTAGTCCTGCTTTGGTGTATGTATTTGAGTGTTCTTGAGCTCTTGAGCTAGCTACGGTGTGTGTGTTTCTCAAAAGATCCGAATCCTCCTCCTGGACGCCTCGGGCCTCCTTTTATAGACAAAAGGAGTCGCCACAGTGGCACACAGGAGGTGGAAAGGTGTACGGTGGATGAGTCAATCCTCTGGCCCCGTCGGACAAACGCATTTAATGCGCTGCCGACGTGCCCCTCTTGCTTTATCAGGGACGGCAAGGAAGCTCGTCCCAGCTGTCGCCGCCTCGCCTGGCTCTGACGCGTGTCCGAGCTGATGAGGCGTTGCAGCACCACGTTGGCTAGCTACTGTGCTGGCGCGGTGGTGGAGTCTTCACGAAGATCTGCATGCCACCACTCAGGTGCTAGCTGGGTCGGTGTAGAGGCCGCACGTCGCCACGCAGGTGCCTGCCCAGCTGGTTGGGCTGGCAGCTGTATGGGAACGGCGGTGGAGCCTTGGCGGACGCGGGCCTGGCTGCGGCTCCGTAGGTGTCTTCGGCAAGGGCCTTGCCGGGGGAAAGGGTCTTGCCGTGGCACCGTGGTCGTCCACAGCAAGGGTCTTGCCGGGGGTCTCGTGGATTTCCTCGGCTAGGATCCTGCCGAGGATCGTCGTCTTCTGGTCCTCATCTGATCTTGTATGCTTCATGATCTTCCCAAAGATCTGCCACCACGGAGGTGCCTTCCGAGCCTTGGTTCCAATGTGGTTGATGGTGTTGGAACCCCTGGGCTCAAGGGTGGCGCACTCTGCTGGCATCGGGCAAGTTGCCCCGGCAAGGGTCTTGCCGAGGCTGCGGAGGCCGCCCCGGCAAGGGTCTCGCCGGGGGAGTCCGCCTCGCCCTCTTGCTCTTTGTGTCTCTGGTCTTGATGTTACTTTGGTCGTCTTGTGCTCCGGCTTCCCTCCTCTGCCCTGCTCAGTGTGACCACGAGCGCGGCTCTGACTGCTCGTGCACAAGTAAAGGGGTCAAAAGGAGTGCCCCTACTTTTGTACACCGACATTTGCGCTCCGTCCCAGAATTTTTAAAAATCACGGAAGCGTCCACAACTTCTAAATTTTTTACAGTATATTAATATAGAAATTGCCTAAGACGTCCTAATTTTTCAAGATTTTTAGAGTTACAGAAGTATGCGAACTATCCAGATTACTACAGGCTATTCTATTTTTGACAAATTCCGTTTTTCGCGTGTTGTTTGCTTATTTTGATGCATCTATGGCTAGTGTCGGGGGGTATGAACCATGGAAAAGTTGGAATACAGTAGATATTACACCAATATAAATAAAGAATGAGTTCACAACAGTACCAAAAGTGGTGATTTATTTTCTTATACTAACGGATCTTACGAGATTTTCTGTTGAGTTTTGTGTTGTGAAGTTTTCAAGTTTTGGTTAAGGATTTGATGGAATATGGAACAAGGAGTGGCAAGAGCCTAAGCTTGGGGATGCCCAAGGCACCCCAAGGTAATATTCAAGGAGGCCAAAGAGCCTAAGCTTGGGGATGCCCCGGGAAGGTATCCACTTTTTCGTCTTCGTCTATCGGTAACTTTACTTGAGGCTATATTTTTATTCACCATATGATATGTGTTTTGCTTGGAGCGACTTGTATGATTTGAGTCTTTGCTTTTTAGTTTACCACAATCATCCTTGTTGTACACACCTTTTGGGAGAGACACGCATGAATCGTGATTTATTAGAATGCTCTATGTGCTTCACTTATATCTTTTGAGCTAGGCAAATTTTGCTCTAGTGCTTCACTTATATCTTTTTAGAGCACGGCTGTGGCTTTATTTTATAGAAATTGATGAACTCTCGTACTTAACTTATATTATTTTGAGAGTCTTTAGAACAGCATGGTAATTTGCTTTGGTTATAAAATTAGTCCTAATATGATAGGCATCCAAGAGGGATATAATAAAAACTTTCATATAAAGTGCGTTGAATACTATGAGAAGTTTGGTTCCTTATGATTGTTTTGAGATATGAAGATGGTGATATTAGAGTCATGATAGTAAGTAGTTGTGAATTTGAGAAATACTTGTGTTAAGGTTTGTGAGTCCCATAGCATGCACATATGGTGAACCGTTATGTAACGAAGTTGGAGCATGAGATGTTTTTTGATTGTCTTCCTTATGAGTGGCGGTCGGGGACGAGCGATGGTCTTTTCCTACCAATCTATCCCCCTAGGAGCATGCGTGTAGTACTTTGTTTTGATGACTAATAGATTTTTGCAATAAGTATATGAGTTCTTTATGACTAATGTTGAGTCCATGGATTATACGAACTCTCACCTTTCCGCCATTGCTAGCCTCTCTAGTACCGCGAAACTTTCGCCAGTACCATAAACTCACCACATATCCTTCCTCAAAACATCCACCATACCTATCTATTATGGCATTTCCATAGCCATTCCGAGATATATTGCCATGCAACTTTCCACCGTTCCGTTTATTATGACACGCTTCACCATTGTCATATTGTTTTGCATGATCATGTAGTTGACATCGTATTTGTGGCAAAGCCACCGTTCATCGTTTTTTATACATGTCGTTCTTGATTCATTGCACATCCCGGTACACCGCCGAAGGCATTCACATAGAGTCATATTTTTGTTCTAGTATCGAGTTGTAATTTTTGAGTTGTAAGTAAAAAAGAAGTGTGATGATCTTCATTATTAGAGCATTTTCCCATGTGAGGAAATAAAAAAAGAGAAAGGCCAAATAAAAAAAGAGAAGGCCCAAAAAAGTGAAAAGAAAAAGAAAAATAAGAAAAGAAAAAAATGAGAGAAAAAGAGAGAAGGGACAATGTTACTATCCTTTTTGCCACACTTGATCTTCATGATAGAGAGTCTCCTATGATATCACTTTCATATGCTAGTGGGAATTTTTCATTATAGAACTTGGCTTGTATATTCCAACGATAAGCTTTCTTTGGCCATGTTATTTTGACAAGACATAATTATTTTGTTAGTATGCTGGAAGTATTATTATTTTTATGTCAATATTAAACTTTTGTTTTGAATCTTACGGATCTGAACATTCATGCCACAATAAAGAGAATGACATGGATAAATATGTTAGGCAGCATTCCACATCAAAAATTCTGTTTTTATCATTTACCTACTCGAGGACGAGCAGGAATTAAGCTTGGGGATGCTTGATACGTCTCCAACATATCTATAATTTTTTATTGTTCCATGCTATTATATTATCTGTTTTGGATGTTTTATATGCATTAATATGCTATTTTATATGATTTTTGGGACTAAACTATTAACCTAGAGCACAATGCCAGTTCCTGTTTTTTTTCTTGTTTTAGAGTTTCGCAGAAAAGGAATACCAAACGGAGTCCAAACGGAATAAAACTTTCGCGATGATTTTTCTTGGACCAGAAGACACCCAGGAGACTTGGAGTGCAAGTCAGAAGAGCCATGAGGCGGCCACAAGGGTGGAGGACGCGCCCAGGGGGTAGGGCGCGCCCCCCAACCTTGTGGGCCCCTCAGTTACCCATGACCTAGATCTTCCTCCTATATATTCTCAAATACCCCAAAAACTTCGAGGGGAGCCACGAAACCACTTTTCCACCGCTGCAACCTTCTGTACCTGTGAGATCCCATCTTGGGGCCTTTTCCGGCTTTCTGCCGGAGGGGGATTCGATCACGGAGGGCTTCTACATCAACACCATTGCCTCTCCGATGAAGTGTGAGTAGTTTACCAGAGACCTACAAGTCCATAGCTAGTAGCTAGATGGCTTCTTCTCTCTTTTTGATTCTCAATACAAAGTTCTCCTCGATCTTCTTGGAGATCTATTCGCTGTAATACTCTTTTGCAGTGTGTTTGCCGAGATCCGATGAATTCTAGATTTAGATCAGCTTATCTTGAATATTATTTGAATCTTCTCTGAATTCTTATATGCATGATTTGATATCTTTGCAAGTCTCTTTGAACTATCGATTTGGTTTGGCCAACTAGATTGGTTTTTCTTGCAATGGGAGAAGTGCTTAGCTTTGGTTCAATATTGTGGTGCTCGGTCCTAGTGACAGAAGGGGAACCGACACGTATTGTATTGTTGCCATCGAGGATAAAAAGATGGGGTTTTCATCATATTGCTTGAGTTAATTCCTCTACATCATGTCATCTTGCTTAAGGCGTTACTCCATTCTTTATGAACTTAATACTCTAGATGCATGTTGGATAGTGGTCGATGTGTGGAGTAATAGTAGTAGATGCAGAATCATTTCGGTCTACTTGACACGGACGTGATGCCTATGTTCATGATCATTGGCTTAGATATCGTCATAACTTTGCGTTTTTCTATCAATTGCTCGGCAGTAATTTGTTCACCCACCGTAATAATTTCTATCTTGAGAGAAGCCTCTAGTGAAACCTATGGCCCCCGGGTCTACTTTCCATCAACCGATCTACAATTTTCATTTCCTATTTACTTTCTTTACAATCTTTTACTTTCTGTTCCATAAACCGAAAATACCAAAAACATTACTTTACCGTTTATCCATCTCTATCAGATCTCATGTTGCAAATAACCGTGAAGGGATTGACCACCCCTTTATCGCGTTGGGTGCAAGTTGGTGTTTGTTTGTGCAGGTATTCAGTGGCTTGCACGTTGTCTCCTACTGGATTGATACCTTGGTTCTCTAAAGCTAAGGGAAATACTTACTCTACTTTGCTGCATCACCCTTTCCTCTTCAAGAGAAAAACCAACGCAAGCTCAAGAGGAAGCATGATCCATCCCAGACACGTTTATTAAAACTAAGTATAGTTGATTGTCAAATGAGAATGTATGTGTTGGTGATTGTTTATTCACTTGACATGCCTTCTCTCCATAGTCTAGTGACTAGTGTAACCATTTTAATCCTAACCCTGTATATATACACTAAGCTCTATATAATAATACAAAGAAAGTAAATGTGGTGCATCATGTGAAATTTATCAGCCCATCCAACCTTCAACGCGAAATCCTGAAAGAGAATCAAGAAGATCTGTGTGCTGCTCTTGCAGGCATCATGAATGTGTCGTGATAGCCAGCACCTGCCGAAACCCTTGTCGAATTCACCATTTAACTTTATATTCATCAAGACACACTAGTTGTGAACACAAAAAAGATCCATATCCCCCAAATGATGTAAAACATTGTACGAAAGAGAAAATAGACCACGCTAGCTCTCGTTTTATGCTTTCCTCATGTTCTTGTTTGATGTGACATGCTTTGTTGGCATGGGAGTGTGTGTTCCATGGGGGGTGGTTCCGGAGTATGCACTATGATAGAAGTGTGTGGTGATGGTTGTAGGAGACAATGCACTCAATCGAGAGGAGAGACGAAATTCTAATGAAATGTTTAGTTTGCAACATCAAATGTTAATCCTTCCAGAATTATATAAGCATGTATTTGCTTTGTCGTGATAATTGTGGTTTCCCCCCTTTTGTTAGATATATATAGCTCACATGTCATACATCAAAGTTGGTCGCGCTCTTTCTAGCGGGCATATTTCTTCTAAGACTAGTCTTGGCAATATTAGTCATCAACCAAACAATGCACAGAATTACTCCACACAAAGGCCATACCTTGGTGAACGGATAGCTGAGTTTGTGTGGTCCTCCCACATGCATCTCATGCAGTACCAATGTACTATAAATTATACTATTGAAAGATTATTTCAATTATCATGTAGTGTGCAAGTGTAATTGATGAGATCATATCATCTCCAACCACCGCTTTCTTACTTTGCAATATATATGTTCACAAGCAACCTAACTTCGCCGTCACCTGGCCTCTAGCACTGTATCTTCTCACATTTTTCATTGCCTTTGCCACCTTCTCTTGTGATGCTCAACTACAAGTGTAGCTAGGACTGAGAGGATATATCTCTCAATCCAACACATTTCCTTCCCTACTTGTCAAACATACGTCTTCTTAGGGATGAGAGGGGTCAATAATATATCACACATTTACGATACAAAAGTATTACAGAAGAAGAACTATCTTGTCAAACCATTTCTGAGATCATGTGGTCTTTGTGGTGGATTTGTCAACCCAAAGTTAACTAGTATGAGTTTGAATTGTCTTTCTAGAGGAAAGCTTGATAGATGCGGCTTTTGTGTCACTACTATGTGGGGGTGTTCAACTAGAACACAAGCATAGAAGTTTTGTACTGCGGTTGGTTTAATTTGGGAGAAACTTTCATTTCTTATGCATTGGGGTATTGTTGGAGCAAAATAGCCAATGTGATTTCAAGTAATTAGATGGGAGTATGTGCTACCTGATTTTGATTTTCCGACCAGGAGATATTATTTTGAAATTGCATATTTTCAGTCAACAACATTTTATCAATTTATTATCCAACCTTCATCTAGTTGGCAGTTTACATTTCCCCCGATCGCAAGCTTTGCAAACGTGACTGAGATTGCCATGGTACATACTAAGAGCATGTAACATGGGGCTTTTCATGACAGAGTAACTAGCAAGGTCATCTTTCTAACCGACATTAAATGCATTTCATCTCAAGGGGAGACGAGATTAAATTTTCCAAGATGTTAACCTTTTGTCGATCGTCAGAAAATGCCAACCATTTAATAGCTCGAATAGAATGTTCTGTTGATGATCCCTAAAATAGCCCATGGATCCGAGAGATATTATGTGGCTTGGAGTTGCTTGATGGTCTTGAGCAGGTCAGGTGGTGTTTGCTCCAATTTCTATAGTATGCAGCCAGTTGTTTGTCCACAAGCACAAGGGTTTGTAGCGGTGGCATGTTTCCCCCTAACTTAACCAAGGTATCAGTGTGTAGAATTAACACTCAAGACTTCATCATAAGTACTGAAATACAATAAAAAGGCACCTTGTGCCCCTGATGGTTCCAATGAGGATGTCAACCTCATTAGCTTTGTTAGTTGCAACAAGTAATGAGTAGATATTGTAGTACTTTTTTTTGGAGGTGAGATATTGTAGTACTAAGTTGTTTGTATTTTCAGAACAAATAATAGCAGTAAACAAAAACACGAGGAAATGAGGGGCGGGGGTGGAGGGGGGCTGGGGTGTTATGGAGGAAACTGGACCAGGTTCATAGAATCACTCGTAGCATCTCTCACAAAAGCGTGGACACTTTTTTTTAGAAACACAATACACACACATATGCTCACATGGATGACCTTGAAACTCACATCATCCAACCACAAAAGTTGGTTCTCATGCGGACACATAAATATCAGCATAGGCATGCATGTGAGTTTGATCAACCAAACAATCATGCCAAATTATGACATAGGTTAGCATCATGTTATATAGGCAGTACATCATAAATCCACTATATCAACACACGCCAAACCTAATGGCTAATGCTTCAATCAGGGTGATTGAAACCCTAGTATTGATCTCTCCCCTCCCCTCCCGAGGCGCTCCCGGGGCGCCCCAGGGAGGGAACCCTAGCGCCGCCGCCCCCGTCCCTTCGCCCCATCCCCCCTCCCTCGCCGCCGCAGGTGGCCTCGCCGGCCAAAGGCCGCGTGTCGCAGGCGGCGGTGGGGCGGCTCTCTCCCTCACGCGGGTGGCGGACGTCGCGGGGCGGCCTCCCCTGCTCGGTGGCATCGGGCGCCGGCTTGCCTCTGCTCCGGCTTCCCTCCTCCGCCTCACTCCCTGGTGACCTGTCGGCGTCGCCTCCTCTCCTCCTCCCCCTTCCACCTCGGCTCATGGGGTTCTGGAGGCCCGGGGGCGTGCTGGCAGCGGATCTGGCGCCCCCTGCCCAGATCTGGCGGGTGGTGGTGGTTGGCGGCTGCAGGGCGACCGGCGGCCCCTCTAAGGTGGTGGTGCTGCAGCCGGGGTTCATCCCCTCTAGTGGGGTGGCTGGGCACCGGCTGGACCTGGCCAGGGCATGGAGACGCGGTGGGGGGAAGGTGTGCGCGCGGCCGGTCTCTTGTTGGATCCGACCGGATCTGGCGTTGGGGGGCGGCCGGCGGCGCGTGGAACCGGTGGTGCGTGCCCGGCGGCTCCGGTGCTTGGAGCTCGCCGGGCGATGCGGGTAGGGTAGCGGCCGGGCGTGGCCGCTGCTTCGGCCGTGGGCCGCGGCGTGGGGAGGTCCGACGGTGGTGCTCTCCTGGTGTCGTGGCGCTTCACGGTGGTTCAACGGATCTGCTTGCGGCGGCGGCCGGCTTCTCCGGCGTCGGCTCATCTGTGTTCGGGCCGTCTCGGCCTTCGCCCCATCTCCTCGTCGCCCAGGCGTTACTCCCATCAAAGGGCTGGTCCTCTCCTAGCTGCGGCCAACCGCTCATCTCGTGCCCGGTGCTGCAGGACCGAGCTCGTCTCGCGCACGATGCAGCAGGACTGAGCTCGTATCGCGCACAGTGCAGCAGGACTGACCTCGTCCCCTTTTCGGTGCTGCAGGACCAAGCTCATCTCGTGCACGGGGCAGCAGGATGGGCCGGTGGATGCCAGTTCTGGCCGACCAATCGGGTCTCGACGCTGGGGGTCGCCCAGGGGTGCGAAAGGTGGGACCTTTCCGCTCGCCTCTTTCGTTGGGGTTGCGGCGGATCTCGGGTGAGGTGGTGTCAAGGTCTTGGATGCCGCGGCGGCGGCCCTGGTGGTGGTAGCGCGGTGCTCTTGGGCAAAGCCCGTGTCTTGGTACTGCCCGGTCATCATGGCCGTGTGGGCGGCGTGGTTGCCGGGGTGTGGCGTTCGGTGGCGGTGAGTGTTGGCCGAGGTGAAAACCTGTTCTATCTTCGAACGGACCGGCGGCGGCGGAGATCGTTCCCTTCTTGAAGGCGTCGTCGCGGCTCTCATTGCCCATCATGCGGCTCCAGGGGAAACTCTGATCCTTGGATCGGGCGGTGGCGGCGCTCCGGTGTCGTACCTTTACTGAAGGCGCCGCCTTGAAGCACATGGTCCATCATATGTAGCTTCATCTCTTCGTGGTGGTAGTGCTTGGGGTGGTGTTGCTGCCTTCAGCGCCTATGTATCCTGCCCTGGGTGTGTGCGTGTGTTATGGTGGGTGTGTTTGTATTGGGTGCTTGTTGTGATCGGTGATTTATATATAAAGCGGGGCGAAAGCCTTTTTCGATAAACCCTAGTATTAGATAATAAAATAGAGCATTGCACAAAGCATGATGACATATAGTTGAAGACATAACATCCACTGTCAAGGAGTTATGCAGTGTTTTACCCTTAGTGAGGTAGTACAAAGGGCAGCTCATGTCATCTAAACATTAGAAACACAAAGACAGATCTTACCATATACATAAAACTATGAACCCTTAGTCTTGGAGGTGCACTACTCACATCTAATGGCGGGCAGCGGAAAGACATTGTTGATGAAGATCAGTGGTGATTTCCCCTCCGGTTCAGAAACATTCAGCACACGGCTCACACCAGCTAAGAACTCCCAGTTCAGCAGGTTTCAGTACTAGGCACTTGCACATATCTACACTGCATATTACATGCCAAAATATTCAGCGCACTTCCCACACTGCAGGAACTTAGTCCACTAAGGCAAACCGGCCGTTGGACTTCCTCCTCCTGGCGACATGGATGGCCATCGTAGTCCTCGCCAGCTTCTTCTCATTCCTCGCGCCTTTGATCAGCTCAAAGACGCAGACATCCCCCTCGCGCAGTTCATTTTCACGGACGAACTTGGCCCAAGGTTGGCCCCTGAAGCCTCTGCTGGAGCTCCCCTGGTAGTACCTGACATGCCACCTCTCTTCTCTGTTTGGCCTGAGGAGCACAACCTCATGTGATCTCATGTGGAGATGTTCGTCTACAAATTCACTGGGGATGACCTGCACAAGCCACAAGGAGAAATTAATGTCTAAACATATGGGAAACCTTGTGCATGCAGAGTTGACAAAAAATTACACAAGCTTGCTGCAAGTGCGTTAGATTGTTTTGATCAGTCCAAACTGACCAGAAAATTGTTCTTGTGTTGCAGGTGGGCCCTCAGCAGAACTGTCATGAATGCTGGATTGCCCGGTTGGATCGAAGCCAGCCCGATTATTTCACTTTTTTCGTCGTCGGGTAGTTGCTTCGCAGCCCTCGAGTAGCAGTAGTCGAAGTCAGCATATGTGTCATCATCACTCTCCTCTTCCTCAGTTTCCTCATGCTTAACATCGCATGAGCTGCTACTGTTTGGTGATTCACGAAGCTCTTTCCCTGTCACAGTGTGTCACGAGCTTATAAATTTAGTACTTAAAGTGATCAACAAAAAAGAGTTAGTGATCATTCATAGTTTACATGGGCCTGTGTTAGTTGACTACACCAAGATCTCAAGAAAGGGATTTATTCAGGATATCATCTCATGTATTAGTTGCACTGCAAAAATCGTAGTGCCTTACTTGGTTTGGTCTTTCCACTGAATTTCCTTAAAGTGGAAACCTTGTGAGGGGATTCAATCAACTGAGACGGTACACTTGTATCATCGTCGTCATCGTCATCATCATCATCATTGTCGTCGTCTTCATCAGAATCATCACTCGGAGAGTATTGCTCAACCTGTTGACCCACCATACCATCAAAATGTTTGTGCATACCAGCGCCAGCGAAGAGAGAAGACAGTTTCTCGCAACCGGTCGCATCGAAGATGAGGACCTCAAAAGAGGAGTTGCCGCTGAATGTGAAGACCAGGAGGTCATTCTCCTGCAGTTCATGAGCCTTGACAAAATCTCCCCATCCCGAACTGAAGAACAGGTCATTGGCAACCTTGGTAACACCCACATGCCATGTTTCGCCGCTTGGTGCTTCCAGGTCAAATCCCTGCGAGCTCTGCGTCTGCCTGATGAAGCTGCTCGCAAACTTGTCCGGTATGCGCTAAGACGGAGGAGACAAAATTGGCAGGCGGTTAGTCACATGGTTAGGTTCAGAGGATCTACGTATGATGATGCATTTCAAGTTTGTACCGTCCATTATTTGGAGGTAAGTTCCATCTTGTAAGACTTTTTTTTTTTTGGAGAAAACACCAGAAGTGTTGCGTTTCTGATGCATCATGCATACATCACGGATGAGCCTTGTAAGACTTCTTTATGCTTTCTAGAAATCAGGATTTGTCCTAGTTGTTGTTGTTTTTTCAACATCCTTTTCTTTTTTTAGGGGGAAATCAACAATTTGGAACTAGCTAGTACAAGCGGTCAACTATTGTTACAGAGTTCAATCCATGTGAGAGTATTGGATACTTACAAAGCGCTGCTGGGAATCTTGTGTCATGAGCTTGAAGAACTTGGTCTTGCTCACGTCCATGTGCTCCCAGTAGTAGTGCTCCTGCCACTTCTTGCAGCTCTCACACCCTTTCTCACCCATCATCTCATCTGCCATTCAACAATCACACAAGCAACATCCTCAGCCACGGCAGAGAGAGAGAGAGAGAGAGCGAGATAGAGAGAGAGAGAGAGAGAGAGAGAGAGAGAGAGAGAGAGAGTTGGGCTTGCCTTGCTCTTCATGCATTCCCTGATTCTTCCTGATGAGTGAGAGTTCTGCTGGCTGACGAGACTATTAGTAGTAGTTCTTTGGTGAGGGTGAGAAGAGTAACTGCATACCTAAATAGATTTCACCTATAAGTTACAGCTCAGTGGAGACCAGTGGACGCTGGGTATTCATGGACCTCGCCTACTGAAAGGTGGGGTCACCAGGGCAGATTTGTGCTATGTTTAATTTCATCTTGGGGAGAGGTAAGTTGGTAGTACTAGTAAGTTGAGTGGACAGTGCTCAGAATTTATTTCCTTACAGTGATTCATTCAAGTACCATAAATTATGTCATGAAGTAACTGTAATCAAAGTGACTCTGATCTTAGCTAATTGCCTCCTGGTTGCAGCACACAATTGTAAGAGAAGTGACCCAGCAAATCCATTGACAATACTATTAACATACAGTACATAGGCATTAGAGGTTTTACAAAAACATATTAACATAGGCATTGGAAGATTGAAAAATCCAAGAACCAATGCTTGGTGAAATTGAATAGTTTGCCAAGTACTGTCAGTACTGTCTTTTTCTTTCTCACTGGTAGAGTACTTCAATCTTAAGTTAAATTTTCGCATGAATGTAGAACAATACATAACTTCTCGAATTTTTACACATACATTTCGTGGGATTGCCAGAATTTGTGCATTTTATGAGGATATGTCCCCCAACGAATATCTGAAGTATCTTAATACTGATATTTAAAATTAAAATAGGAAGTGCTCATAATTCTATAACACAAACTAATTAACAACTTAGTAACATCATATCTAGGTAATTTAGTTTGTAACAGAGGCACATTCAGAGATTTTGTCGGATGAGTCAGCAGGGACATTGATCATCGGGAAATTCTAACACAAAATCCACTGACAATACTAAACTTCCCGGTTACAAAAGCACAGGCAGAAAAGGGAGCAAATCAACAGTACTCTTCTTTTCGGATGATGTGGACCATCATCCTGAGCTTCTTCTTGTTTTCAATCCGCTCGAAGAGGCAGACATCATCTAGTTCCAGTTCGTTGTCGATGACAAACTGCTCCCAGCCTTTAACAAGCCAACGCCTTGAACCAAAGCTCCTGAATTCAGCTTTCCATGGAGCGCTTTCCCCGGGCCGATGAAGCCTGAAAATTTGGTTCTCACCAGGGAGAAAATATTTGGCATAATCCAGACTGAAGGCCTGATTGCACGGAAAAAAGAGGAAGTAAGATTCAGTGAAAACTTCAGTGCTCTAATTCTGTTCTCTCACTATAACTGGGAATAAACTTCCGCTGATGAATTGTATTTTTCCTTTTCTTTTGAATATGAACAAAGTGATGGTGACTCACCAAACTGGGGGTTCTGCTGCTAACATTGGTTTTCATCATGATAGACACGAAAACAGGGATTTCAGGCTTAATAGCTTCTACTTTCTCATATACTTAGTCTTCAGCAGGCCCTCCAGAGTGGTGAATCGTGACAACCTCACTTTATCTTCAGGCCTAAAACTCTTGACTTCAGGCCTAAGACTATTGGAAGAAGTGGGAAATCCTACATAAAAGACCCAGTCACAAATTACTAAACATGGGACATGAAACCAATAGTGCATTAATTTACATAATCCCTTGCAGAATCTGCTGGATTCATTTTCAAGTTTTTCCCTACTGTGAGTAGGGCTACATCTAAAGGATGATCCCTCACACTGCATGCATATACGCAGGGCATTACCTGGCGGTTGATGATGGCTTGCTTTAAGCAGATGAACTGCCATTGTGAAACTTCTCTGCCTCTTTAATACTTCAAACACGCAAGTATCGCCTTTTTGCAACTGGTTGTCATCGACAAATCTCAACCAGCCGGCAGAAAGATGATATGTATCATCAGCATTGATATTGTAATGAGCACCCCATGTCTTGCTATGACTGGCATGACAAAGTGTGATGAATTCGTCTTTGCGTGGAAGGTGTTTGATAGCGTCATCTTTGCATATGAGATATGACCTATTACAAATGATCTAGCAGTTAGTTTCGATGAGTTCAGCAAAGCTTAAACAAGATTTAACAGGTGAATCTGAAGTTCTGATCATCGCAAGAACAAGTTCTGAAAAAGTCAAACAGCTCAAGTAGTCATTAAGTATGGAATGCAAGTAATGCAACTGCCAACATACCAGAAATCCATCAACCAGACTGGCACTGGACATGGTTTTGACATATAGTGGAATCTCGGGCCTGATATTTTGTTCAATTTTGTCGACTTCCACCTTATGTGCATCAGTCAGGTTGCACCCTGTTGCCAAGAAATAGTGAGACCTGGTGAAAGTCTTACGTTCACCCGAACTCCTGGCATCTTCAGAAGATGGGACTTCCTTTTTAGCTGCGCAATATCAACCATTAATGCTGTTAATAATGAAACTTGATCGCACTGTGCTAGAACTAGGAGAAACATATGTATCTTTACTTGGTTTGTGTGGAGAGCCTGCTGGATTCATCTCTGAAGTTTTGCAACCGTCGCTGCAGCAACCATTCTGACGCTTTGCTAGCCTTTCACCCTCCGGTGATAACATTTGATTATCATGAGGAACGCTCCGTTTTTGGAGACCTGGATTGTGGTTCATTACAACGCAGTATATCTCTTTCTCGCAAGCACTTGGATCATAGATCTCAACTTTGAAGTGGGAGTCCCCATTGTATTTGAACCTCAAAAGGTCACCCTCTTGAAGCTCATAAACACTGGCAAATTTTGACCATCCAGATCGAAGGACTAGATTATTCAGTTCCTTGGCAATATGAACATTATATGTATTACCATCTGGGGTTTCTAGTTTGACTAGTTCAGAGATCATTCCTCCAACACTGCGCACAAACTTCTCTGGTATGGTCTGCAGGGATTAAAAAATAAATTTGACATATGAACGCCATAGTCATGTACTCTACATGGTAGGATAAAGAGGTAATTTACACTAACATGGAGTATGTCATAAAATTGAAAGCATTACACCGTTACTATTTTAAGAGCAATAACTAGCTATATTGATCCATATAAATAACAAGGTCGTTGCTGCTGATTTTACTGAAAACTAAGAGCAAACATGTTTTCTTCTCAATACAGATGTAAATTTCTTTATTCGAATATGCCTTATGCATAGTTTTAAGGAGCGATTTCAGGATATGCCACCCACTAAGTCAGTTTTTCAGGGCATGCTTTACATATAATCCATGTCTCACAAAACCAGACATGTGGATCCTAACTCCATGCATGAACAGAATATTGAGGTGAATGTCCTGATAATTTCGATAACCTTCTGACGTTCAACATTTTTGCCAGAAATTGATTCTCAAACAACTACTCATACAGAAAAACAAAACTGGTTCGAACCTCCAAATCAAGTACTAAGATGAGTAAACCATGAAACCGTTATCCCAGGACCTAAGTTGTCCACTTGACCAAAACAACAAACTAACAAACTATAGAACATGTATATTTGTCCACAGGAACAGCATAGTCGAGAAGATCGTACCACTCCATTCCTGAAATTGCCAAGCATAAGCTTAAAGAAACGCTTTTTCCGATTATCCATGTGGTCCCAATATTGATGTGCGACGTAATCCTTGCATCGTGTGCAAGACTTGTCCATCCTCTGATCACTCCTACAATGTTAATAAAGATGGAAGTTATTAGGAAGGGAGGACAAAATCAATTTACAGTAGGCACGTAAACAGGTGGGAACTGGGAAGTAACCTAAAAACTTCCAGTATTCAGGCTAACTGACATGAACCTACTGTACTGGCATTGTGCCCTATTGTTGAAAAAGAACATCACTAGAAAAGTTTATTCAGGCTGATGCAGATGAAAGCATGACAAAGGTTGCTATGTCATAGATTTGACTTTTGAGCACTAAAAGCTGCAGAATCTACTGACATATTCCAGTTTTATTTCTTCCATATAGTCTAAGAAGATAAGGAAGGGCAGCAATATCTAGAGAGTGTAGTAGCAGATTGTGTCAGTGGCAATAGCCAAAACAACAGCAGAGATTAAAGCAGGAGATTACCAGGACTTCTGCAAGAATGCTGGTTGCCACGGATTCAGAGGGATGTTCTGAGCAGTGCTAGCGCAAAGGTCACAGTCTCACAGATAAATAGGATGGCTGTATGGAGAACCCAAAAGTCACAAGCCGCATTCAACACTTCAAGGCACATATTATGTGAATTAAGACCCACTGTGGACAGGGAAGTAAAACTGATTAATTAGGGAGAGGAATAGACTGGGAACTGAAAACCATCCTCTTCAATTTTTTCAATGAATCGTTTTCTTCTGAGCATGAGCACTGAACACACACTGCCACTGCTCTGCTTCGACATACTTGGGAAGATTTTCTTGATTATGGCTGTCAAACTGAGTGAACAGATAGGGTATGGCTAGCCACTGATCAGGTCAGAGCCAGCCAGGCCTAAGCAGGAAAGAATGTTTCAGGCATTTGTTCTGGGAAAAGAGATGCATTTGATGCTGGGATCGTTTTTCTTTCGGCTGTACAAAAAAAATGCATTTACAATTCCTCCATTTTATAGCCCAATGGTTGCATCATTTTGTAAGTTGCTTGCCATAAAATGTGATGTTGCTGCTACGTGGCAGTACAAGAAGGAAAGGGGCAGCCACAGTAGGGGCAAAAGCTCAAAACTGATGTTTGTGCATTAAATACAAACTGATGTACAGTTGCTGCATCCTAATAGGATGCCTAGGAAGAGGTTTATCACAATTCTGCTATCTTCTACTTACATTTCAAGGATAAAATTAAAATAGCACATTTAAGCAATTTAAAAGGGAAAATTAATGAAATCGTCATATTAAGCGTAACACTTGGCAATGCACCTGAGTTAACATGACTAATTACTGTAGAAACCAGTACAGAAACTGAACATTGATAACACATAACACAAGATAAGCTTCTGACTTGTAGAGAGTTCCCACTTTAGTTTACCAGCACAACTGAAGGTCCATAAAAGATATTTCATGGTATTGCAGAGCGGATCTATAATGGGACTCCCTGATTATAATTTCTGATAAATAGGGAGCATCCAAAAGTCATACACAAAGAAAATTGCACCGTCAAAATTGGAGTTACCTTCTTACCTGGGCTGGGGGAAGACATGCACCAAAATACCAAATAGATCGGTAGTGGATGTTCGTAATTTTGATTTACTAGTACAAAAGGAAGAATAACATTAATGGTTATACAGGATCTTATTCATGTGAGCCCACTGAGACAACAATCATGATAATGTTATGTTTCAATGCTAGGACATGCAAAAACTCCAGGAGTACATCGAACAATCAGTGTGACTGGTTCCTAATGCTTCTTCAGATCAGGTTATCCAAGTCACTCAAGTGTCAGATTATTAGTAAACCTGCCAAATAAACGTAACATGCACAAAAGGGGGGTTGAAATTGGATAATACCACACTGAGGCAATTCATGATTGAAGTTCACCCAAGAAGGAAAGTGATGGTACTTACAAACATTTCAAATCCAACTGAATGGTTGTATTTCAACAAGACAAAAACATGTTGAACAGACTGACTGGAATAAAATCAAAGTGGAAGTTGGAACTTAGAAGCGGCCACACCATTCTCAGTTGTGAGTTTCCATGGACAAAAGGGACAGTCATCCAGCAATATTGATTGATTATCAAAGGTCGGCAAAAAAAGTTACAACTTTAAGCAGCAACCACAAACAAAAATAAATTAGAAGACAATTTTAACAGAGGATGTGAAAACTGCATCATGAACACATTCCAGGAACAAAGCACTCAAAACTACTTCATTTCCAGTGAGCTGCTTTACAAACATTGTTCAGTGGAAAGGAGCTCTACTGATGAGCCGCTGGTACATATTTGAGCAAACTCTACATGACACAAAAATAAGTCACATGTCAAGGAACTAGGCAAAGAATAAAAAAATCTGCTAAATCCACTACCAATTACCCCTCGAAAACACAAATTATGGCTCGACAAAAGGAGAAAGATCACCTTCCACTCCTTCATTGATCGATACATCATACATCAAGCTCAAATTTGCCCTTCCATGTGCTCAGCAGCTATCGCCTCCATTTGGTCAGTAGCTATGGCAATGCGCTCACTTTCCAGGAATGAAGGATCTAAGAACTTGGCAACAAATGCCCACATCTTGTACACATCTTCAAAGTTAGTGAGGAAGCCAAGCGAAGCAGTCACAACTTCAACTCTTACAGTCACCTTTTTACTGTCTCTGCGACCATTCTTATAAAAGGAAGCCTCGGGTATGTCTAGTGCTCCATTTGCCTGTTTCTGGTTTGGGTCTATCTTTATATGACTAAGAAAACCGATGCCGAGAGATATGCCATTTTTCTCAGCTATCTTCTGGACAAATTCGGCATTAATGAAAGCACCACCACTTTGCTTCAGATTGAAAGCAACGGCCGCTCCCCTTTCATACTTAATCTTTGGACCATAAATGTGGACAAGAGGAACTCCATCACTGTCTTTCAAGCCTGGCAGCTTCAGCTGCAACAGCGAAGTTACTAGCCAATTGATAAGGTACCTTAACCTAAGTGTTGTTCTGTTGAGCCCCATCATGTCAACATGATCAATGTGCCTGCAAATTATCTCTGGTTCCCTCCTGCTCCAGTCTTGAGCATCATCATACCCATCACTTATACAAGCATCGTCATCACGAAATGGATATCCAGACGCTTCAGCAGCATCTGAGGCCCGATGTAGTCTGTCAGCAATCATATTCGCCTCAGTGTTGAATGAAACTCTGCGCCCCATGCTTATAGCTCCGTCAATCTCTTCAACACCAAAGAGACGACCCCCAGCAAACCTGCTGTTTCCATCCCTCCGTCCAAGCAGCCGAAATTCCCCTTCAGTCTCCCTTCTTATCGCACTTTCCTTGTGGTCCAAATCACCGTTCATGGCATGTTGGCATGCAACCTCTTCAACCTCCGGCTCCTCTTGGATTTCACTAACTTGCCTAAAATGATTTCCCCGGCCATTCTCATAGATTTCTTCTTCAGGGTCTTCCCTGAGGCAGTCTACATCTTGTGAAACTGACAGTACAGCAGCATCAAAAGAAATCACATTACCATCATAAAGTGGGCTTCTAGATATCCTCGATGCTAGGTTAGGTGACATCCTCTTGTTACCCTTTCTGCCAGTGAACCAAGATGATGGTAATGGTGATCCCAGTTTCCCTTTCTTGAACTGACCAGACTTCTCTGACCCCAACGGGCTCTGGCCAACATCAACCCAGAAAGAGTTCTCTGATGAACAGTCCTCGCTGAATGCTGGGCTCCTCATCACCTCACCGACAGATATGCTCTCAGTTTCTTCAAAAATGGTGCTCGCCCCATCCCTATCCGAGCTGCTGTCACGACCAGGGTCACTCTCAAACGTCTCTCTGACCTGAGCAGAAGTGTACACACCCGAAAATGCTGGCAGCTGCGAACCGTTCCGGACATCAGGCACTGGATTTTCATCTTTCGGAGTGCAAGGGTCATCTTCAAGTCCCTCTGTTTCCACTGCATCAAATTCATCGATGGAGTCACTCAGGTACTGTGGAAATACCGGAACAATCCTGACCATTCCAGAGGCATTGCAGCCATTCCTCCCCTGCAAGCTTCCAATAACCGACTTCTTGATCAGAAGGCAACCAAATCCAGTTGGATCAGAACCAAACACCCTGTAGAATGAGGTTATAATGAAGTCCGGCCGGAACAGCGAGAGCCCCAGCGAGTCCATGTCCTTGGGACCAAGTGCACCAGCATCAAGCATGACATGCCAGCCATTCTGCTGCGCCAGCGCCATCCATTGGTAGGAGTACTTGGCGCCGGTCACCCGAGACTGTGCAGGGAACACGAACAATCCAACTGCAGCATCCCGTCGCCTGGCCTTCCTCTTGCCCACGATCTCCTTGCGCAGCTCTGTCGAGCAGAGCTTGAGAGTGGGCCAGCGGAACCATGCGGTGCGCGTCTTGGCACCCTTTGCCCGCGCACTCTGCGCCATCCAGTTCACCGACTGGCTCTCATGGTCAAACATGGTGAGCAGCCTTCGGTTGTTCTCGAACGGGTAGCACTCAGCGAGCAGCTTGAACGCTGACCCCCGGCTGACAGTGAACACCAGGGCGTACTCGCTGGCCGGCACATTCAGGTACTCCAGGATCCGCTCCTTGATGTCATTCTCGGCCGTGCCAGGCTCAGCGCCACCGTAGAGCGCGTGGTTGCTCAGATTGGCATTGAGCTCGGACAATGTGAAGGACGAAGAGGAGGAGTCCCAGCTGGAGTCAAAGAGGCCGAAGCCGCAGTAGTCGAGGCAGACCCTGCCGGCGCCGGGGGCGTCGAGGTGGGAGTAATGGTCGAGGCGGAGGCGGTCGACGTCGGACGTGGAGGCGTAGTCCGGGTACATGGAGAGGAAGGTGGCTATGGCGTGGGCGAGGAGCGGCAGGTCGGAGATGGAGCGGAAGGGGCCGGCGGCGGCGGCGAGGGCGGTGGCGCGGAGGAAGTCGCGCTGCGCCCGCAGGCGCGCCAGGGAGCGGGAGCGCGTGACGGCGGCGTCCTCCTCGGCGCCGGCGGCGTCGGGCGGCGGGCAGAGGGCGCCCTCCTCCGACGCGGCGTCCAGCGCGTCGCGCAGCTGCCGGAGGAACGACGCCGGGTCGTCCCGCCGGCCGTTGCCGCCTCCATGCCCGCCGCCGCCGCCTCCACCTCCACCGCGCCGCCGGTGGTTCTTGGAGAGGAGGATGGCGGCGCAGTGGGAGAGCGGCTTCCACAGGGAGAGATGCATGTGCCGCCCCCCGAGCTGTCGGATCGACGACGGGGAAACCAACTGCGTGCGTCGCGGCTGGGATCAGCGGGCGCGGCGAGGCATGGGGATGGGGCTGACCGGAAAACCCCGAGATTTCTGGGTGGGTGGTGGGATTTCGGATCAGCGGGCGCGGAGAAAACTGCGGCTCGGCTCCGGGTGGGGAAGGGAAGGGAAAGAAAACCGGATCTTCCGCCGGGGGGGAGAAAATGGGGGATCAGAAATGTCAGAGCCCTCAACCAAGAACAGTGGCCGGCCGGCTGCGGGTGCAGAAATCTCAGGTTCTCCTTGGGTTTGAGGCGGGGAAACCGCGGATTTTCTCGGAGAGGAGAAGAAATGGAGGAGGGTGGGGAGGGCTTGAAATGCAATGACACGCTCCGCCTTTCCCAGCAAAAAGGAGAGGGCTTTGGCTTTTGGCAGGACCAAGAACTCAAATTAAAGAAGAAGGATAGAAAGGAAGATAGAAACCTCAGCAAAGATTTGACTCCACTCTCCTTGCTTTTGCACACCACCACCACCAAGAAGAACTCATCAATGCTCTCTCAAACCAGTGGAAATCCAGCAAGAGCAAGGATTGGAGAGAAAATATGAAAGGAGCTCACTCACTCGCTCACTGGCTTCACTCACTCAGATCCTCCCCGCTCTCACCAAACTCGTCGCGAGTGGTTTGGAGCGCACTAAATGCGTTGGTATCATGAAGAGGGGGTTGCATTCATTTCCATCCAAGAACTACCAACACCACACCAACTTCTCTCTCTTTTTTTTCCTCTCTTTTTTGCAGTTTCTACACTACTAGTACTGCCCTGCCTCGCTTTGGAGCTGCAAAAGTAAGTAGCGGCACTATTTTAGTGAGGCTGGCCTGGCTGGGGTGGGGTGGGGTGGGGTGCTTTAGTAGCATCCACCGGGTAAAAACAAAGTGTTTGGTACTGTCACATTAATATTATTATTGGCTCTACCTTGTTAGTTTTTGCTCCCTGGGGCTCACACACGCGCAGTGGGCTGTAAAGTGGGAGGAGGAGGAGTCGCTGCAAGCAAGGCTTTCGTTCTTGGGGCATTGACTTTTCCGTTGAGGAATTGAAATGCAGGGCAGCGGCTTTTGGTTTATTTCATGGTTTTTTAAAGCAAAAGTTTTTGTCTGCATGATTATTTCCTTGACCGGTTTCTCGTGTGTGTGTGTGTGTGGAGTTGTCTTTATGCACGTGTGCTTTTTAGGGGGGAAATATTACTATTTGCTCCCAATGTCCTTTCATTGCATGATGATAATTCCTCTGTAATCATGTTGTGTTGTGTTGTTTTGCCTTTGCATGATTATTTTGGACACTTTACTGCCAGCACAGCTGGATAGGACCCAAAAGAAATAACTTCTTTTTTCTCGGCTTGGTTAATTTTTCAATGTCGATGAGTACTCCACTAAACAAGTGAAGTGGGCATATAACTGACACTTGTTCTACTTGTATGATGATGAAATTGCACGATGTGTTGATCAGGTGCAATCACACGTATATATAATGTACAACGGTGGGCCACGACCTCAACTATACAAGGACCTAAGAGGTGGGCCCGATACACGAATATGCACATAACACATATACTCAACACCCCCGCAGTCGAAGCGGCGCCATCGCTGACGCAAAGACTGGACCGGGACTCCTCGAAGGACGTCGTTGTTGGGGAACGTAGAAGAAATTCAAAATTTTCTACGCATCACCAAGATCAATCTATGGAGTAATCTAGCAACGAGGGGAAGGGGAGTGCATCTACATACCCTTGTAGATCGCGAGCGGAAGCGTTCAAGAGAACGGGGTTGATGGAGTCGTACTCGTCGTGATCCAAATCACCGATGATCCTAGCGCCGAACGGACGGCACCTCCGCGTTCAACACACATACGGAGCAGCGACGTCTCCTCCTTCTTGATCCAGTAAGGGGGAACGAGAGGTTGATGGAGATCCAGCAGCACGACGGCATGGTGGTGGAAGTAGCGGGATCCCGGCAGGGCTTCGTCAAGCGCAAGCGGGGAGGAAGAGGTGTCACGGGAGGGAGAGGGAGGCGCCAGGGCTTGGATTGTTGCTGCCCTCCCTTTCCCCCACTATATATAGGGCCAAGGGAGAGGGGGGCGCAGCCTTGGCCCTTCCTCCAAGGAAGGGTGCGGCCAGGGAGGAGTCCTTCCCCCCCAAGGCACCTCGGAGGTGCCTTCCCCCTTTAGGACTCTCCGTTTATCTTATCTCTTGGCGCATGGGCCTCTTGGGGCTGGTTCCCTTGGCCCATATAGGCCAAGGCGCACCCCCCACAGCCCATGTGCCCCCCCCCGGGGGGGGCTGGTGGACCCCTTGGTGGACCCCCGGACCCCTTTCGGCACTCCCGGTACAATACCGATAAAGTGCGAAACTTTTCCGGCAACCAAAATAAGACTTCCCATATATAAATCTTTACCTCCGGACCATTCCGGAACTCCTCGTGACGTCCGGGATCTCATCCGGGACTCCGAACAACATTCGGGTTACCGCATACTAATATCTCTACAACCCTAGCGTCACCGAACCTTAAGTGTGTAGACCCTACGGGTTCGGGAGACACGCAGACATGACCGAGACGACTCTCCGGTCAATAATCAACAGCGGGATCTGGATACCCATGTTGGCTCCCACATGCTCCTCGATGATCTCATCGGATGAACCACGATGTCGAGGATTCAATCAATCCCGTATTCAATTCCCTTTGTCTATCGGTATGTTACTTGCCCGAGATTCGATCGTCGGTATCCCTATACCTTGTTCAATCTCGTTACCGGCAAGTCTCTTTACTCGTTCCGTAACACATCATCCCGTGATCAACTCCTTGGTCACATTGTGCACATTATGATGATGTCCTACCGAGTGGGCCCAGAGATACCTCTCCGTTTACACGGAGTGACAAATCCCAGTCTCGATTCGTGCCAACCCAACAGACACTTTCGGAGATACCTGTAGTGCACCTTTATAGCCACCCAGTTACGTTGTGACGTTTGGTACACCCAAAGCATTCCTACGGTATCCGGGAGTTGCACAATCTCATGGTCTAAGGAAATGATACTTGACATTAGAAAAGCTCTTAGCAAACGAACTACACGATCTTGTGCTAGGCTTAGGATTGGGTCTTGTCCATTACATCATTCTCCTAATGATGTAATCCCGTTATCAACGACATCCAATGTCCATGGTCAGGAAACCGTAACCATCTATTGATCAACGAGCTAGTCAACTAGAGGCTTACTAGGGACATGGTGTTGTCTATGTATCCACACATGTATCTGAGTTTCCTATCAATACAATTTTAGCATGGATAATAAACGATTATCATGAACAAGGAAATATAATAATAACCAATTTATTATTGCCTCTAGGGCATATTTCCAACAGTCTCCCACTTGCACTAGAGTCAATAATCTAGTTCACATCACCATGTGATTAACACTCACAGGTCACATCACCATGTGACCAACATCCAAAGAGTTACTAGAGTCAACAATCTAGTTCACATCACTATGTGATTAACACTCAATGAGTTCTGGTTTGATCATGTTATGCTTGTGAGAGAGGTTATCAGTCAACGGGTCTGAACCTTTCAGATCCGTGTGTGCTTTACGAATATCTATGTCATCTTGTGGGTGCTACCACGCGCTATTTGGAGCCATATCAAATAATTGCTCTATTATACGAATCCGGTTTACTACTCAGAGTCATCCGGATTAGTGTCAAAGTTCGCATCGACGTAACCCTTTACGACGAACTCCTTTCACCTCCATAATCGAGAAAATTCCTTAGTCCACTAGGTACTAAGGATAAGTTCGACCGCTGTCATGTGATCCATTCCCGGATCACTATTGTACCCCTTGACCAACTCATGGCAAGGCACACTTCATGTGCGGTACACAGCATAGCATACTGTAGAGCCTACGTCTAAAGCATAGGGGACGACCTTCGTCCTTTCTCTCTCTTCTGCTGTGGTCAGGTCTTGAGTCTTACTCAATACTCACACCTTGTAACACAGCCAAGAACTCCTTCTTTGCTGATCTATTTTGAACTCTTTCAAAATCATGTCAAGGTGTGCGTTCTTTGAAAGTATCATCAGGCGTCTTGATCTATCTCTATAGATCTTGATGCCCAATATGTAAGCAGCTTTATCCAGGTCTTCCTTTGAAAAACTCCTTTCAAACAACCCTTTATGCTTTCCAGAAATTTTACATCATTTCGGATCAACAATATGTCATTCACATATACTTATCAGAAATGTTGTAGCGCTCCCACTCACTTTATTGTAAATACAAGTTTCTAACAAACTTTGTATAAACCCAAAAACTTTGATCACTCCATCAAAGCGTATATTCTGACTCCGAGATGCTTACTCTAGTCCATGGAAGGATCGCTGGAGCTAGCATACCTTTTAGCATCCTTAGGATCGACAAAACCTTTCTGATTGTATCACATACAACCTTTCCTTACGAAAACTGGTAAGGAAACTTGTTTTTGACATCCATCTGCCAGATTTCATAAATGCAGCTAATGCTAACATGATTCCGACAGACTTAAGCATCGCCACGGATGAGAAAATCTCATCGTAGTCAACTCCTTGAACTTGTGAAAATACTCTTTGCCACAAGTCGAGCTTCATAGATGGTAACATTACCGTCCATGTCCGTCTTCTTCTTAAAGATCCATTTATCTCAATGGCTTGCCGATCATCGGGCAAGTTCACCAAAGTCCATGCTTTGTTCTGATACATGGATCCTATCTCGGATTTCATGGCTTCTAACCATTTGTCGGAATATGGGCCCACCATTGCTTCTCCATAGCTCATAGGTTCAGTATTGTCTAACAACATGATATCTAAGACAGGATTACCGTACCACTCAGGAGTAGTACATATCCTTGTCGACCTATGAGGTTTGGTAGTGACTTGATCCGAAGTTTCATGATCATATCATAAGCTTCCACTTCAATTGGTGTAGGTGCCACAGGAACAACTTCCTGTGCCCTGCTACATACTAGTTGAAGTTATGGTTCAATAACCTCATCAAGTCTCCACCATCCTCCCACTCAATTCTTTCGAGAGAAACTTTTCCTCGAGAAAGGACCCGTTTCTAGAAGCAATTACTTTTGCTTCCAGATCTGAAATAGGAGGTATACCCAACTGTTCTGGGTATTCTATGAAGATGCATTTATCCGCTTTGGGTTCGAGCTTATCAGCCTGAAACTTTTTCACATAAGCGTCGCAGCCCCAAACTTTTAGGAAACGACAGCTTAGGTTTCTCTAAACCATAGTTCATACGGTGTCGTCTTAACGGAATTGCGTGGTGCCCCTTTTAAAGTGAATGCGGTTGTCTCTAATGCCTAACCCATAAACGATGGTGGTAATTCGATAAAAGACATCATGGTATGCACCATATCCAATAGGGTGTAGTCATGATGTTCGGACACACCATCACACTATGGTGTTCTAGGCGGTATTAATTGTGAAACACTTTCCACAATGTCTTAATTGTGTGCCAAACTCGTAACTCAGATATCTCTATGAACATATCATAGACATTTTATCCTCTTGTCATGACGATCTTCAACTTCACTCTGAAATTACTTGAACCTTTCAATAATTCAGACTTGTGTTTCATCAAGTAAATACACTCAGCATCTACTCAAATCATCTGTGAAGTAAGAACATAACGGTATCCACTGCATGCCTCAGCACTCATTGGACTGCATACATCAAAATGTATTACTTCCAACAAGTTGCTCTCTTGTTCCATCTTACTGAAAACGAGGCCTTTCAGTCATCTTGCCCATGTGGTATGATTTGCATGTCTCAAGTGATTCAAAATCAAGTGAGTCCAAACGATCCATCTGCATGGAGTTTCTTCATGCATATGTACCAATAGACATGGTTTGCATGTCTCAATCTTTTCAAAAACGAGTGAGTCCAAAGATCCATCTACATGGAGCTTCTTCATGTGTTTTATCCCAATATGACTCAAATAGCAGTGCCACAAGTATGTGGTACTATCATTACTTTTGGCATGAACAGTGTATCACTACGATCGAGATTCATTTTAGGTGCAAGTCCATTGAAGATATTATTCAAATAAACAGAGTAACCATTATTCTCCTTAAATGAATAACCGTATTGCGATAAACATAATCCAATCATGCTCAATGCAAACACCAAATCTCGATGGTAGAGGGAGCATGCGATGCTTGATCACATCAACCTTGGAAACACTTCCAACACATATCGTCATCTCACCTTTAGCTAGTCTCCGTTTATTCCGCAGCTTTTATTTCGAGTTACTAACACTTAGCAACCGAACCGGTATCTAATACCCTGGTGCTGCTAGGAGTACTAGTAAAGTACACATTCATATAATGTATATCCAATATACTTCTGTCGACCTTGCCTGCCTTCTCATCTACCAAGTATCTAGGGTAGTACTGCTTCAGTGACCGTTCCTCTCATTACAGAAGCACTTAGTCTCGGGTTTGGGTTCAACCTTGGGATTGTTCACTAGAGCAGCAAATGACTTGCTGTTTCATGAAGTATCCCTTTTGCCCTTGCCCTTCTTGAAACTAGTGGTTTTACTAACCATCAACAATTGATGCTCCTTCTTGATTTCTACTTTCGCGGTGTCAAACATCGCGAGTTGCTCAAGGATCATCATAACTGTCCCTGATATGTTATAGTTCATCACGAAGCTCTACTAGCTTGGTGGCAGTGATTATGGAGAACCATCACTATCTCATCTGGGAGATTAACTCCCACTCGATTCAAGCGATTGTGGTACTCAGACAATCTGAGCACATGCTCAACGATTGAGCTTTTCTCCCTTAGTTTGCAGGCTTAAGAAACTTGTCAGAGGTCTCATACCTCTTGACGTGGGCACTAGTTTGAAATCCCAATTTCAGTCTTTGGAACATCTCATATGTTCTGCGCCGTTTCAAAAACGTCTCTTGTGCCACAATTCTAAACCGTTAGCATTACGCACTGAACTATCACGTAGTCATCAAAACGTGTATGTTAGATGTTTCGCAACATCTACAGACGACGCTGAGGTTCAGCACACCGAGCGGTGCATTAAGGACATAAGCCTTCTGTGCAGCAATGAGGACAATCCTCAGTTTACGGACCCAGTCCGCATAATTGCTACTACCAACTTTCAACTAAATTTTCTCTAGGAACATATCTTAAACAGTAGAACTAAAGCGTATGGCATAATTTGCAAAGACCTTTTGACTATGTTCATGATAATGGAGTTCATCTGATAATTGAACTCCCACTCAGATAGACATCCCTCTAGTCATCTAAGTGATACATGATCCGAGTCAAACTAGGCCGTGTCCGATCATCACGTGAGACGGACTAGTCATCATCGGTGAACATCTCCATGTTGATCGTATCTACTATACGACTCATGTTCGACGTTTCGGTCTCTTGTGTTCCGAGGCCATGTCTGTACATGCTAGGCTCGTCAAGTCAACCTAAGTGTTTTGCATGTGTTCCGAGGCCATGTCTGTACATGCTAGGCTCGTCAACACCCGTTGTATTCGAACGTTAGAATCTATCACACCCGATCATCACGTGGTGCTTCGAAACAACGAACCTTCGCAACGGTGCACAGTTAGGGGGAACACGTCTCTTGAAATTTTAGTGAGGGATCATCTTACTTACTACCGTCGTTCTAAGCAAATAAGATGCATAACATGATAAACATCACATGCAATCAAATAGTGACATGATATGGCCAATATCATCTTGCTCCTTTGATCTCCATCTTCGGGGCACCATGATCATCTTTGTCACTGGCATGACACCATGATCTCCATCATTGTGTCTTCATGAAGTTGTCACGCCAACGATTACTTCTACTTCTATGGCTAACGCACTTAGCAATAAAGTAAAGTAATTTACATGGCGTTATTCAATGACACGCAGGTCATACAAAAAAAAATAAAGACAACTCCTATGGCTCCTGCCGGTTGTCATACTCATCGACATGCAAGTCGTGATTCCTATTACAAGAATATGATCAATCTCATACATCACATATATCATTCATCACATCTTCTGGCCATATCACATCACAAGGCACATGCTGCAAAAACAAGTTAGACGTCCTCTAATTGTTGTTGCAAGTTTTTACGTGGCTTGTATAGGTTTCTAGCAAGAACGTTTCTTACCTACGTAAGACCACAACGTGATATGCCAATTTCTATTTACCCTTCATAAGGACCCTTTTCATCAAATCCGTTCCGACTAAAGTGGGAGAGACAGACACCCGCTAGCCACCTTATGCATCTAGTGCATGTCAGTCGGTGGAACCTGTCTCACGTAAGCATACGTGTAAGGTCGGTCCGGGCCGCTTCATCCCACAATGCCGCCGAAACAAGATAAGACTAGTAGCGGCAAGAAGAATTGACAACATCGACGCCCACAACTACTTTGTGTTCTACTCGTGCATAGAAACTACGCATAGACCTAGCTCATGATGCCACTGTTGGGGAACGTAGAAGAAATTCAAAATTTTCTATGCATCACCAAGATCAATCTATGGAGTAATCTAGCAACGAGGGGAAGGGGAGTGCATCTACATACCCTTGTAGATCGCGAGCGGAAGCGTTCAAGAGAACGGGGTTGATGGAGTCGTACTCGTCGTGATCCAAATCACCGATGATCCTAGCGCCGAACGGACGGCACCTCCGCGTTCAACACACATACGGAGCAGCGACGTCTCCTCCTTCTTGATCCAGCAAGGGGGAAGGAGAGGTTGATGGAGATCCAGCAGCACGACGGCATGGTGGTGGAAGTAGCGGGATCCCGGCAGGGCTTCGTCAAGCGCAAGCGGGGAGGAAGAGGTGTCACGGGAGGGAGAGGGAGGCGCCAGGGCTTGGATTGTTGCTGCCCTCCCTTTCCCCCACTATATATAGGGCCAAGGGAGAGGGGGGGGCGCAGCCTTGGCCCTTCCTCCAAGGAAGGGTGCGGCCAGGGAGGAGTCCTTCCCCCCCAAGGCACCTCGGAGGTGCCTTCCCCCTTTAGGACTCTCCGTTTATCTTATCTCTTGGCGCATGGGCCTCTTGGGGCTGGTTCCCTTGGCCCATATAGGCCAAGGCGCACCCCCCACAGCCCATGTGGCCCCCCCGGGGCTGGTGGACCCCTTGGTGGACCCTCGGACCGCTTTCGGCACTCCCGGTACAATACCGATAAAGTGCGAAACTTTTCCGGCGACCAAAATAAGACTTCCCATATATAAATCTTTACCTCCGGACCATTCTGGAACTCCTTGTGACGTCCGGGATCTCATCCGGGACTCCGAACAACATTCGGGTTACCGCATACTAATATCTCTACAACCCTAGCGTCACCGAACCTTAAGTGTGTAGACCCTACGGGTTCGGGAGACACGCAGACATGACCGAGACGACTCTCCGGTCAATAACCAACAGCGGGATCTGGATACCCATGTTGGCTCCCACATGCTCCTCGATGATCTCATCGGATGAACCATGATGTCGAGGATTCAATCAATCCCGTATTCAATTCCCTTTGTCTATCGGAATGTTACTTGCCCGAGATTCGATCGTCGGTATCCCTATACCTTGTTCAATCTCGTTACCGGCAAGTCTCTTTACTCGTTCCGTAACACATCATCCCATGATCAACTCCTTGGTCACATTGTGCACATTATGATGATGTCCTACCGAGTGGGCCCAGAGATACCTCTCCGTTTACACGGAGTGACAAATCCCAGTCTCGATTCGTGCCAACCCAACAGACACTTTCGGAGATACCTGTAGTGCACCTTTATAGCCACCCAGTTACGTTGTGACGTTTGGTACACCCAAAGCATTCCTACGGTATCCGGGAGTTGCACAATCTCATGGTCTAAGGAAATGATACTTGACATTAGAAAAGCTCTTAGCAAACGAACTACACGATCTTGTGCTAGGCTTAGGATTGGGTCTTGTCCATCACATCATTCTCCTAATGATGTGATCCCGTTATCAACGACATCCAATGTCCATGGTCAGGAAACCGTAACCATCTATTGATCAACGAGCTAGTCAACTAGAGGCTTACTAGGGACATGGTGTTGTCTATGTATCCACACATGTATCTGAGTTTCCTATCAATACAGTTCTAGCATGGATAATAAACGATTATCATGAACAAGGAAATATAATAATAACCAATTTATTATTGCCTCTAGGGCATATTTCCAACAGTCGTAGGCAAGCCATTGGTCATGGTATCTGCAAATTGTTGGGATGTAGGAACGTGTAGAACATGAACGTGGCCAAGAGCCACTTGATCCCGAACAAAATGAATATCAAGCTCAATATGCATGGTACGACGATGATGAACCGGGTTGGCGGAGAGGTAGACAGTCGAGACGTTGTCGCAGTAGACCACCGTTACCCTGTCGACAAGACACGAAAGCTCCTGGAGAAGCTGACGAAGCCAGGAGCACTCGGTGACGACATTAGCCACAGCGCGATACTCAGCCTCAGCACTGGAACGGGAGACCATAGGCTGCCACTTGGACGACCACGAAATAATTGATGGACCAAGGAAGACACGGTGATCTGAAGTGGAGCGACCGGTGTCGGAGCAACCGGCCCAGTCAGCATCGAAGTATGCGATGAGGGCGGTGTCGGTGGAGGCGCGCAACGTGATGCCGAGGTCCATAGTGCCACGGATATAGCGGAGAATCTGCTTGGCGGAGGCCCAATGAACATCCCGAGGTGCATGCAATGAAGGCACACCTGCTGAACTACGTACTGTAGCTCCGATCGAGTGAGAGTGAGGTACTGAAGAGCCCCAACGATGGACCAGTAAAAAGCAGCATCCAAAGCAAGAGAACCATTAGTGGCAAAGAGCTTGGCCTTCGTGTCGACGGGCGTGGCGGAGCATGCCAGCACGGTCGAGAAGCTCATGAGCTTATTTCTGCTGGTGAAGGAAGAAACCATCCGAACGACGCACCACCTCAACGCGGAGGAAGTAGTGCAAAGGACCCAAGTCCTTGATGGCAAACTCAGCGCGAAGACGATCAGTGAGCTGACTGAGGAGGTTAGGCGTACATGCTGTCAGGATGATGTCGTCGACATAGAGGAGCAGATATGCAGTGCCAGCGCCCTGGTGATAGACAAACAACGAGGAATCGGAGCATATAGAGCGGAACCCAAGCTGATGAAGAAACGCCATGATGCGCTGGTACCAGGCGCGATGAGCCTGCTTGAGCCCATACAAGGACCGCAAAAGCAGGCACATGTGGTCTGGATGTATCGGATCAACGGACCCCGTGGGTTGCTGACAGAAGACCTGCTCCTCGAGATGACCATGAAGGAAGGCGTTGGAGACGTCCATCTGGTGCACCGGCCAGGCGCGAGAGACCGCAAGGTGTAAAACCGTGTGAATCGTCCCGGGCTTAACCACCAGAGCAAAAGTGTCGGTGAAGTCGACGCCAGCACGTTGACGAAAGCCACGAACAACCCAGCATGCTTTATAGCGGTCGAGGGTACCATCGGGACGGATCTTGTGTTTAAAGTGTTGGGGAACGCAGTAATTTCAAAAAAATTCCTACGCACACGCAAGATCTATCATGGTGATGCATAGCAACGAGAGGAGAGAGTGTAGTCCACGTACCCTCGTAGACCATAAGCGGAAGCGTTATGACAACGCGGTTGATGTAGTCGTACGTCTTCACGATCCGACCGATCCTAGTACCGAAAGTACGGCGCCTCCGCGATCTGCACACGTTTGGCTCGGTGATGTCCCACAAACTCTCGATCCAGCTGAGTGTCGAGGGAGAGCTTCGTCAGCACGATGGCGTGATGACGGTGATGATGAAGTTACCGACGCACGGCTTCGCCTAAGCACTACAACGATATGACCGAGGTGGAATCTGTGGAGGGGGGCACCGCACACGGCTAAGACAACTGTCAACTTGTGTGTCTATGGGTGCCCCCTTCCCCCGTATATAAAGGAGTGGAGGAGGGGGAGGGCCGGCCCTCTATGGCGCGCCCTGGGAGGAGTCCTACTCCCACCGGGAGTAGGATTCCCCCCTTTCCCTAGTTGGAGTAGGAGAGAAGGAAGGAGGAGAGAGGGAGAAGGAAAGGGGGGCGCCGCCCCCTTCCCTAGTCCAATTCAGACCCAAGGGGGAGGGGCGTGTGGCCTGCCCTGGCCACCCCTCTCTCTCTCCACTAAAGCCCATTAGGGCCCATATACTCCGCGGGGGGTTCCGGTAACCCCCCCAGTACTCCGGTAAATGCCCGAACTCACCCGGAACCATTCTGATGTCCAAACATAGTCATCCAATATATCGATCTTTATGTCTCGACCATTTCGAGACTCCTCGTCATGTCCGTGATCATATCCGGGACTCCGAGCAACCTTCGGTACGTCAAAACATGTAAACTCATAATATCGATCTGTTGGAAATATGCCCTAGAGGCAATAATAAAATGGTTATCATTATATTTCCTTGTTCATGATAATTGTCTATTGTTCATGCTATAATTGTGTTATCCGGAAATCGTGATACATGTGTGAATACATAGACCACAACATGTCCCTAGTGAGCCTCTAGTTGACTAGCTCGTTGATCAACAGATAGTCATGGTTTCCTGACTATGGACATTGGATGTCATTGATAATGGGATCACATCATTAGGAGAATGATGTGATGGACAAGACCCAATCCTAAGCATAGCACAAGATCGTGTAGTTCGTTTGCTAGAGCTTTTCCGAATGTCAAGTATCATTTCCTTAGACCATGAGATTGTGCAACTCCCGGATACCATAGGAGTGCTTTGGGTGTGCCAAACGTCACAACGTAACTGGGTGGCTATAAAGGTGCACTATGGGTATCTCCGAAAGTGTGTGTTGGGTTGGCACGAATCGAGACTGGGATTTGTCACTCCGTATGACGGAGAGATATCTCTGGGCCCACTCGGTAATGCATCATCATAATGAGCTCAATGTGACCAAGTGTTTGGTCACGGGATCATGCATTACGGTACGACTAAAGTGACTTGCCGGTAACGAGATTGAACAAGGTATTGGGATACCGACGATCGAATCTCGGGCAAGTAACGTACCGATTGACAAAGGGAATTGTATACGGGATTGATTGAATCCTCGACATCGTGGTTCATCCGATGAGATCATCATGGAACATGTGGGAGCCAACATGGGTATCCAGATCCCGCTGTTGGTTATTGACCGGAGAGTCGTCTCGGTCATGTCTGCATGTCTCCCGAACCCGTAGGGTCTAGACACTTAAGGTTCGGTGACGCTAGGGTTGTAGAGATATTAGTATGCGGTAACCCGAAATTTGTTCGGAGTCCCGGATGAGATCACGGACGTCACGAGGAGTTCCGGAATGGTCCGGAGGTGAAGAATTGTATATAGGAAGTCCAGTTTCGGCCACCGGGAAAGTTTCGGGGGTCACCGGTATTGTACCGGGACCACCGGTATGTAGATGCACTCCTCTCTCTCTTTGCTAGATGACTCCATAGATTGATCTTGGTGATGCGTAGAAAATTTTAATTTCTGCAACGATCCCCAACAGTGGCATCATGAGCTTGGTCTATGCGTAGTTTCTATGCACGAGTAGAACACAAACTTGTTGTGGGCGTAGATGTTGTCAATTTTCTTGCCACTACTAGTCTTATCTTGTTTCGGCGGCATCATGGGATGAAGCGGCCCGGTCCGACCTTACACGTACGCTTACGTTAGACTGGTTCCACCGACTGACATGCACTAGTTGCATAAGGTGGCTAGCGGGTGTCTGTCTCTCCCACTTTAGTCGGAACGGATTCGATGAAAAGGGTCCTTATGAAGGGTAAGTAGAAATTGGCATATCATGTTGTGGTTTTGGCGTAGGTAAGAAACGTTCTTGCTAAGAAACCTATAGCAGCCACGTAAAAACTTGCAACAACAATTAGAGGACGTCTAACTTGTTTTTGCAGCATATGCCTTGTGATGTGATATGGCCAAAAGGATGTGATAAATGAAATATATGTGATGTATGAGATTGATCATGTTCTTGTAATAGGAATCACGACTTGCATGTCGATGAGTATGACAACCGGCAGGAGCCATAGGAGTTGTCTTTATTTTTGTATGACCTGCGTGTCATTGAACAATGCAATGTAAATTACTTTACTTTATTGCTAAACACGTTAGCCATAGAAGTAGAAGTAATCATTGGCGTGACAACTTCATGAAGACACGATGATGGAGATCATGATGATGGAGATCATGGTGTCATGCCGGTCACGAAGATGATCATGGCGCCCCGAAGATGGAGATCAAAAGGAGCAAAATGATATTGGCCATATCATGTCACTATTTGATTGCATGTGATGTTTATCATGTTTTACATCTTATTTGCTTAGAACGACGGTAGCTTAAATAAGATGATCCCTCGCAATAATTTCAAGAAAGTGTTCCCCCTAACTGTGCACCGTTGCGAAGGTTCATTGTTTCGAAGCACCACGTGATGATCGGGTGTGATAGATTCTAACGTTCGAATACAACGGGTGTAAGCCAGATTTACACACGCAATACACTTAGGTTAACTTGACGAGCCTAGCATGTACAGACATGGCCTCGGAACACGGAAGACCGAAAGGTCGAGCATGAGTCGTATAGAAGATACGATCAACATGAAGATGTTCACCGATGTTGACTAGTCCGTCTCACGTGATGATCGGACACGGCCTAGTTGACTCGGATCATGTTTCACTTAGATGACTAGAGGGATGTCTATCTGAGTGGGAGTTCATTGAATAATTTGATTAGATGAACTTAATTATCATGAACTTAGTCTAAAATCTTTACAATATGTCTTGTAGATCAAATGGCCCACGCTAATGTTGCCCTCAACTTCAACGCGTTCCTAGAGAAAACCAAGCTGAAAGATGATGGCAGCAACTATACGGACTGGGTCCGGAACCTGAGGATCATCCTCATAGCTGCCAAGAAAGAATATGTCCTAGAAGCACCGCTAGGTGACGCACCCATCCCAGAGAACCAAGACGTTATGAACGCTTGGCAGCAGTGTGCTGATGATTACTCCCTCGTTCAGTGCGGCATGCTTTACAGCTTAGAACCGGGGCTCCAAAAGCGTTTTGAGCAACACGGAGCATATGAGATGTTCGAAGAGCTGAAAATGGTTTTCCAAGCTCATGCCCGGGTCGAGAGATATGAAGTCTCCGACAAGTTCTTCAGTTGTAAGATGGAGGAAAATAGTTCTGTCAGTGAGCACATACTCAAAATGTCTGGGTTACACAACCGCTTGTCTCAGCTGGGAGTTAATCTCCCGGATGACGCGGTCATTGACAGAATCCTTCAGTCGCTTCCACCGAGCTACAAGAGCTTTGTGATGAACTTCAATATGCAGGGGATGGAAAAGACCATTCCTGAGGTATATTCAATGCTGAAATCAGCGGAGGTGGAGATCAAAAAGGAACATCAAGTGTTGATGGTGAATAAAACCACTAAGTTCAAGAAAGGCAAGGGTAAGAAGAACTTCAAGAAGGACGGCAAGGGAGTTGCCGCGCCCGGTAAGCCAGTTGCCGGGAAGAAGCCAAAGAATGGACCCAAGCCTGAGACTGAGTGCTTTTATTGCAAGGGAAGTGGTCACTGGAAGCGGAACTGCCCCAAGTACTTAGCGGACAAGAAGGCCGGCAACACCAAAGGTATATGTGATATACATGTTATTGATGTGTACCTTACCAGCACTCGTAGTAGCTCCTGGGTATTTGATACCGGTGCGGTTGCTCATATTTGTAACTCAAAGCAGGAGCTGCGGAATAAACGGAGACTGGCAAAGGACGAGGTGACGATGCGCGTCGGGAATGGTTCCAAGGTCGATGTGATCGCCGTCGGCACGCTACCTCTACATTTACCTACGGGATTAGTTTTAAACCTCAATAATTGTTATTTAGTGCCAGCTTTGAGCATGAACATTGTATCTGGATCTCGTTTAATGCGAGATGGCTACTCATTTAAATCCGAGAATAATGGTTGTTCTATTTATATGAGAGATATGTTTTATGGTCATGCCCCGCTGGTCAATGGTTTATTCTTAATGAATCTCGAACGTGATGTTACACATATTCATAGTGTGAATACCAAAAGATGTAAAGTTGATAACGATAGTCCCACATACTTGTGGCACTGCCGCCTTGGTCACATTGGTGTCAAGCGCATGAAGAAGCTCCATGCTGATGGACTTTTAGAGTCTCTCGATTATGAATCATTTGACACATGCGAACCATGCCTCATGGGCAAAATGACCAAGACTCCGTTCTCCGGAACAATGGAGCGAGCAACCAACTTATTAGAAATCATACATACTGATGTGTGCGGTCCAATGAGTGTTGAGGCTCGCGGAGGCTATTGTTATGTTCTCACTCTCACTGATGACTTGAGTAGATATGGGTATGTCTACCTAATGAAACACAAGTCTGAGACCTTGAAAAGTTCAAGGAATTTCAGAGTGAGGTTGAGAATCAACGTGACAGGAAAATAAAATTCTTACGATCAGATCGTGGAGGGGAATATTTGAGTCACGAATTTGGCACACACTTAAGGAAATGTGGAATAGTTTCACAACTCACGCCGCCTGGAACACCTCAGCGAAATGGTGTGTCCGAACGTCGTAATCGCACTCTATTGGATATGGTGCGATCTATGATGTCTCTTACCGATCTACCGCTCTCATTTTGGGGCTATGCTTTAGAGACTGCCGCATTCACTTTAAATAGGGCTCCGTCGAAATCCGTTGAGATGACACCGTATGAATTATGGTTTGGGAAGAAACCTAAGCTGTCGTTTCTAAAAAGTTTGGGGATGCAATGCTTATGTCAAGAAACTTCAACCTGAAAAGCTCGAACCCAAGTCGGAAAAATGCGTCTTCATAGGATACCCTAAGGAAACCATTGGGTATACCTTCTACCTCAGATCCGAAGGCAAGATCTTTGTTGCCAAGAACGGGTCCTTTCTGGAGAAAGAGTTTCTCTCGAAAGAAGTAAGTGGGAGGAAAGTGGAACTTGATGAAGTACTACCTCTTGAACCGGAAAGTAGCACAGCACGGGAAGATGTTCCTGTGGTGCCTGCACCGACTGGGGAGGAAGTTAATGATGATGATCATGAAGCTTCAGATCAAGTTACTGCTGAACTTCGTAGGTCCACAAGGACACGTTCCGCACCAGAGTGGTACGGCAACCCTGTCCTGGAAATCATGTTGTTAGACAACGGTGAACCTTCGAACTATGAAGAAGCGATGGCGGGCCCAGATTCCAACAAATGGCTTGAAGCCATGCAATCCGAGATAGGATCCATGTATGAAAACGAAGTATGGACTTTGACTGACTTGCCCGATGATCGGCGAGCCATAGAAAATAAATGGATCTTTAAGAAGAAGACAGACGCGGATGGTAATGTGACCATCTATAAGGCTCGACTTGTCGCTAAGGGTTATCGACAAGTTCAAGGGGTTGACTACGATGAGACTTTCTCACCCGTAGCGAAGCTGAAGTCCGTCCGAATCATGTTAGCAATTGCCGCATTCTATGATTATGAGATATGGCAAATGGACGTCAAAACGGCATTCCTTAACGGCTTTCTTAAGGAAGAATTGTATATGATGCAGCCGGAAGGTTTTGTCGATCCTAAGAATGCTAACAAGGTATGCAAGCTCCAGCGCTCCATCTATGGGCTGGTGCAAGCATCTCGGAGTTGGAACATTCGATTTGATGAGATGATCAAAGCGTTTGGGTTTACACAGACTTATGGAGAAGCCTGTGTTTACAAGAAAGTGAGTGGGAGCTCTGTAGCATTTCTCATATTATATGTGGATGACATACTGTTGATGGGAAATGATATAGAATTCTTGGGAAGCATAAAGGCCTACTTGAACAAGTGTTTTTCAATGAAGGACCTTGGAGAAGCTGCTTATATATTAGGCATCAAGATCTATAGAGATAGATCAAGACGCCTCATTGGTCTTTCACAAAGTACGTACCTTGACAAGATATTGAAGAAGTTCAATATGGATCAGTCCAAGAAGGGGTTCTTGCCTGTATTGCAAGGTGTGCAATTGAGCACGGCTCAATGCCCGACCACGGCAGAAGATAGAGAAAAGATGAGTGTCATCCCCTATGCCTCGGCCATAGGGTCTATTATGTATGCCATGCTGTGTACCAGACCTGATGTAAACCTTGCCGTAAGTTTGGTAGGAAGGTACCAAAGTAATCCCGGCATGGAACACTGGACAGCGGTCAAGAATATCCTGAAGTACCTGAAGAGGACTAAGGATATGTTTCTCGTTTATGGAGGTGACGAAGAGCTCGTCGTAAAGGGTTACGTCGATGCTAGCTTCGACACAGATCTGGATGACTCTAAGTCACAAACCGGATACGTGTATATTTTGAATGGTGGGGCAGTAAGCTGGTGCAGTTGCAAGCAAAGCGTTGTGGCGGGATCTACATGTGAAGCGGAATACATGGCGGCCTCAGAGGCAGCACAAGAAGCAATCTGGGTGAAGGAGTTCATTACCGACCTAGGAGTTATTCCCAATGCGTCGGGCCCGATGACTCTCTTCTGTGACAACACTGGAGCTATTGCCCTTGCCAAGGAGCCCAGGTTTCACAGGAAGACCAGGCATATCAAGCGTCGCTTCAACTCCATTCGTGAAAGTGTTCAAAATGGAGACATAGATATTTGTAAAGTACATACGGACCTGAATGTAGCAGATCCGTTGACTAAACCTCTCCCTAGAGCAAAACATGATCAACACCAGAACTCTATGGGTGTTCGATTCATCACAATGTAACTAGATTATTGACTCTAGTGCAAGTGGGAGACTGTTGGAAATATGCCCTAGAGGCAATAATAAAATGGTTATTATTATATTTCCTTGTTCATGATAATTGTCTATTGTTCATGCTATAATTGTGTTATCCGGAAATCGTAATACATGTGTGAATACATAGACCACAACATGTCCCTAGTGAGCCTCTAGTTGACTAGCTCGTTGATCAACAGATAGTCATGGTTTCCTGACTATGGACATTGGATGTCATTGATAACGGGATCACATCATTAGGAGAATGATGTGATGGACAAGACCCAATCCTAAGCATAGCACAAGATCGTGTAGTTCGTTTGCTAGAGCTTTTCCAAATGTCAAGTATCATTTCCTTAGACCATGAGATTGTGCAACTCCCGGATACCATAGGAGTGCTTTGGGTGTGCCAAACGTCACAACGTAACTGGGTGGCTATAAAGGTGCACTACGGGTATCTCCGAAAGTGTCTGTTGGGTTGGCACGAATCGAGACTGGGATTTGTCACTCCGTATGACGGAGAGGTATCTCTGGGCCCACTCGGTAATGCATCATCATAATGAGCTCAATGTGACAAGTGTTTGGTCACGGGATCATGCATTACGGTACGAGTAAAGTGACTTGCCGGTAACGAGATTGAACAAGGTATTGGGATACCGACGATCGAATCTCGGGCAAGTAACGTACCGATTGACAAAGGGAATTGTATACGGGATTGATTGAATCCTCGACATCGTGGTTCATCCGATGAGATCATCGTGGAACATGTGGGAGCCAACATGGGTATCCAGATCCCGCTGTTGGTTATTGACCGGAGAGTCGTCTCGGTCATGTCTGCATGTCTCCCGAACCCGTAGGGTCTACACACTTAAGGTTCGGTGACGCTAGGGTTGTAGAGATATTAGTATGCGGTAACCCGAAAGTTGTTCGGAGTCCCGGATGAGATCACGGACGTCACGAGGAGTTCCGGAATGGTCCGGAGGTGAAGAATTGTATATAGGAAGTCCAGTTTCGGCCACCGGGAAAGTTTCGGAGGTCACCGGTATTGTACCGGGACCACCGGAAGGGTCCCGGGGGTCCACCGGGTGGGGCCACCTATCCCGGAGGGCCCCATGGGCTGAAGTGGGGAACGGAACCAGCCGTTGGTGGGCTGGTGCGCCCCCCTTGGGCCTCCCCTGCGCCTAGGGTTGGAAACCCTAGGGGTGGGGGGCGCCCCACTTGACTTGGGGGGCAAGTTCCCCCCCTTGGCCGCCGCCCCCCTTGGAGATGGGATCTCCTAGGGCCGGCGCCCCCCCAGGGGCCCTATATATAGAGGGGGGAGGGAGGGCAGCAGCACCCAAGCCCCTGGCGCCTCCCTCTCCCTCCCGTGACACCTCTCCCTCTCGCTGTGCTTGGCGAAGCCCTGCCGAGATCCCCGCTACTTCCACCACCACGCCGTCGTGCTGCTGGATCTCCATCAACCTCTCCTTCACCCTTGCTGGATCAAGAAAGGAGGAGACGTCTTCCCAACCGTACGTGTGTTGAACGCGGAGGTGCCGTCCGTTCGGTGCTCGGTCATCGGTGATTTGGATCACGACGAGTACGACTCCATCAACCCCGTTCACTTGAACGCTTCCGCTCGCGATCTACAAGGGTATGTAGATGCACTCCTCTCTCTCTCGTTGCTAGATGACTCCATAGATTGATCTTGGTGATGCGTAGAAAATTTTAATTTCTGCAACGATCCCCAACACGATCGTCACCGAACGTTCAGCGTGCGGACCCTACGAGTTCGGGAACTATGTAGACATGACCGAGACTCATCTCCGGTCAATAACCAATAGCGGAACCTGGATGCTCATATTGGTTCCTACATATTCTATGAAGATCCTTATCGGTCAAACCGCACAACAACATACGTAGTTCCCTTTGTCATCGGTATGTTACTTGCCCGAGATTCGATCGTCGGTATCTCAATACCTAGTTCAATCTCGTTACCGGCAAGTCTCTTTACTCGTTCCGTAATGCATCATCCTGCAGCTAACTCATTAGTCACAATGCTTGCAAGGCTTATAGTGATGTGCATTACCGAGAGGGCCCAGAGATACCTCTCCGATACTCTGAGTGACAAATCCTAATCTCGATCTATGCCAACTCAACAAATACCATCGGAGACACCTGTAGAGCATCTTTATAATCACCCAGTTACATTGTGACGTTTGATAGCACACTAAGTGTTCCTTCGGTATTCGGGAGTTGCATAATCTCATAGTCATAGGAACATGTATAAGTTATGAAGAAAGCAATAGCAACAAACTAAATGATCATCTTGCTAAGCTAACGGATGGGTCAAGTCAATCACATCGTTCTCTAATGATGTGATCCCGTTTATCAAATGACAACTCTTTGTCCATGGCTAGGAAACTTAACCATCTTTGATTAACGAGCTAGTAAAGTAGAGGCATACTAGTGACACTCTGTTTGTCTATGTATTCACACATGTACTAAGTTTCCGGTTAATACAATTCTAGCATGAATAATAAACATCTATCATGATATAAGGAAATATAAATAACAACTTTATTATTGCCTCTAGGGCATATTTCCTTCAGTCTCCCACTTGCACTAGAGTCAATAATCTAGTTCACATTGCCATGTGATTTAACACCAATAGTTCACATCTTTATGTGATTAATACCCATAGTTCACATTGCCATGTGACCAACACTCAAAGGGTTTACTAGAGTCAATAATCTAGTTCACATCGCTTATGTGATTAACACCCATGAGTAATAAGGTGTGATCATGTTTTGCTTGTGAGAGAAGTTTTAGTCTACGGGTCTGCCATATTCAGATCCGTAAGTATTTTGCAAATTTCTATGTCTACAATGCTCTACACGGAGCTACTCTAGCTAATTGCTCCCACTTTCAATATGTATCTAGATCGGGACTTAGAGTCATCCAGATCGGTGTCAAAGCTTGCATCGACGTAACTCTTTATGACGAACTCTTTGTCACCTCGATAACCGAGAAACATTTCCTTATTCCACTAAGGATAATTTTGACCGCTGTCAAGTGATCTACTCCTAGATCACTATTGTACTCCCTTGCCAAACTCATAGCAAGGTATACAATAGGTCTAGCACACAGCATGGCATACTTTATACAACCTATGGCTGAGGCATAGGGAATGACTTTCATTCTCTTTCTATTTTTTGCCGTGGTCGGGTTTTGAGTCTTACTCAACTTCACACCTTTGCAACACAGCCAAGAACTCTTTCTTTGACTATTCCATTTTGAACTACTTCAAAATCTTGTCAAGGTATGTACTCATTGAAAATCTTATCAAGCATCTTGAGCTATCTCTATAGATCTTGATGCCCAATATGCAAGTAGCTTCACCGAGGTATTTCTTTTGAAAAAACTCCTTTCAAATACTCCTTTATGCTTTCCAGAAAATTCTACATCATTTCCGATCAACAATATGTCATTCAGATATACTTATCAGAAAAGCTATAGCGCTCCCACTCACTTTCTTGTAAATACAGGCTTCCCCGCAAGTATGTATAAAACTATATGCTTTGATCATCTCATCAAAGTGTATATTCGAACTTCGAGATGCTTGCACCAGTCCATAGATGGATCACTGGAGCTTGCACACTTTGTTAGCACCTTTAGGATTGACAAAACTTTCTTGTTGTATCATATACAACTCTTCTTTAAGAAATCCATTAAGGAATGCAGTTTTGACATCCATTTACCAGATTTCATAAAATGTGGCAATTGCTAACATGATTCGGACAGACTTAAGCATCGCTACGAGTGAGAAAATCTCTTCGTAGTCAACACCTTGAACTTTGTCGAAAACCTTTTTGCGACAATTCGAGCTTTGTAGATAGTATCATTACTATCAGGGTCCGTCTTCCTCTTGAAGATCCATTTATTTTCTATGGTTTGCCGATCATCGGGCAAATCCATCAAAGTCCACACTTTGTTTTCATACATGGATCCCATCTCAGATTTCATGGCCTCAAGCCATTTCGCGGAATCTGGGCTCATCAGCGCTTCCTCATAGTTCGTAAGTTCATCATGGTCTTGTAACATGACTTCCAGTACAGGATTACCGTACCATTCTGGTGCGGATCATGCTCTTGTTGATCTACGAAGTTCTGTAGTAACTTGAACCGAAGTTTTATGATCATCATCATTAACTTCCTCACTAATTGGTGTAGGAATCACTGGAACTGATTTCTGTGATGAACTACTTTCCAATAAGGGAAAGGTACAATTACCTCATCAAGTTCTACTTTCCTTTCACTCACTTCTTTCGAGATAAACTCCTTCTCTAGAAAGGATCCATTCTTAGCAACGAATGTCTTGCCTTCGGATCTGTGATAGAAGGTGTACCCAACATTTTCTTTTTGGGTATCCTATGAAGACACACTTCTCCGATTTGGGTTCGAGCTTATCAGGTTGAAACTTTTTCACATAAGCATTGCAACCCCAAACTTTAAGAAACGACAGCTTAGGTTTCTAGCCAAACCATACGGTTTCGTCTCAACGGATTAGACGGTGCCCTATTTAACGTGAATGTAGTTGTCACTAATGCATAACCCCAAAACGATAGTGGTAAATCGGTAAGAGACATCATAGATTGCACTTATCCAATAAAGTACAGTTATGACGTTCGGACACACCATTATGCTGTGGTGTTCCAGGTGGCATTAGTTTGTGAAACTATTCCACATTGTTTTAATTGAAGACCAAACTCGTAACTCAAATATTCGTCTCCGCGATCAGATCGTAGAAACTTTATTTTTCTTGTTACGATGATTTTCCACTTCACTCTGAAATTCTTTGAACTTTCCAAATGTTTCAGACTTATCTTTCATCAAGTAGATATACCCATATCTGCTCAAATCATCTGTGAGGGTAAGAAAATAATGATACCCGGCGCGAGCATCAACACTCATCGGACCGCATACATCAGTATGTATTATTTCCAACAAGCCTGTTGCTCGCTCCATTGTTCCAGAGAACGGAGTCTTAGTCATCTTGCCCATGAGGCATGGTTCACAAGAATCAAGTGATTCATAATCAAGTGATTCCAAAAGCCCATCAGCATGGAGTTTCTTCATGCGCTTTACACCAATATGACCTAAACGGCAGTGCCATAAATAATTTTCACTATCATTATTAAACTTATATCTTTTGGCTTCAATACTATGAACATGTGTATCACTACTACAAGATTTAGTAAAAATAGACCACTCATCAAGGGTGCATGACCATAAAAGATATTACTCATATAAATAGAACAACCATTATTCTCTGATTTAAATGAACAACTGTTTCGCATCAAACAAGATCTAGATATAATGTTCATGCTCAACGCTGGCACCAAATAACAATTATTTAGGTCTAAAACTAATCCTGAAGGTAGATGTAGAGGTAGCGTGCCGACGGCGATCACATCAACTTTGGAACCATTTCCCACGCGCATCGTCACCTCGTCCTTAGCCAATCTTTGCTTAATCCGTAGCCCCTGTTTCGAGTTGCAAATATTAGCAACAGAACCGGTATCAAATACCCAGGCGCTATTGTGAGCATTAGTAGGGTACACATCAATACCATGTATATCAAATATGTTGGGGAACGTAGTATTTCAAAAAAAATGCCTACGATCACGCAAGATCTATCTAGGAGAAGCATAGCAACGAGCGGGGAGAGTGTATCCACGTACCCTCGTAGACCGAAAGCGGAAGCGTTTAGTAACGCGGTTGATGTAGTCGAACGTCTTCACGATCCGACCGATCCAAGCACCGAACGTACGGCACCTCCGAGTTCTGCACACGTTCATCTCGATGACATCCCTCGAAATCTTGATCCAGCAAAGTGTCAAGGGAGAGTTCCGTCAGCACGACGGTGATGGTGAAGTAATCCGCGCAGGGCTTCGCCTAAGTACTATGTGACCGGAGGCGTAAACTGTGGAGGGGGCGCGGCACAATGTTTGTTGTGTGTTCTAGGCGCCCCCTCCCTACGTATATATAGGTGGGAGGGGGAGGGGAGCAGCAAGGGCGCGCCCAAGTAGGAGGAATCCTACTTGGGGGCCTTGTCCAATTCGGCCTCCCCCCTTCCAAAAGTGTTGGAGGGGGAAGGAAAGAGAGGGGGGAGAAGGGAAGGGGAGGCCAAATCCTCCTCTTTCCTTTCTCTCTTCCCCTCCTTCCTTCTCCTCCTATTTGGCATATATGGGGCGCACCAGCCCACTAGGGGCTGGTCTGTCCCGCCCTTGGCCCAATAAGGCCCATATCTTTGCCGGAGGGTGCCCGGAACCCCTTCCGGTGATCCGATACGTACCCGGTACCCCCAGAACACTTCCGGTGTCCGAATACTATCGTCCTATATATGAATATTTACCTCTCGACCATTTCAAGACTCCTCATCATGTACGTGATCTCATCCGGGACTCCAAACAACACTCGGTCACCAAATCACATAACTCATATAATACAAATCGTCATCAAACATTAAGCGTGCGGACCCTACGGGTTCGAGAACTATGTAGACATGACCGAGACACATCTCCGGTCAATAACCAATAGCGGAACCTGGATGCTCATATTGGCTCCTACATATTCTACGAAGATCTTTATTGGTCAAACCGCATAATAACATACGTTGTTCCCTTTGTCATCGGTATGTCACTTGCCCAAGATTCGATCGTCGGTATCATCATACCTAGTTCAATCTCGTTACCGGAAAGTCTCTTTACTCATTCCGTAATGCATCATCCCGTAACTAACTCATTAGTCACATTGCTTGCAAGGCTTATAGTGATGATCATTACCGAGTGGGCCTAGAAATACCTCTCCGATACACAGAGTGACAAATCCTAATCTCGATCTATGCCAACTCAACAAACACCATCAGAGACACCCGTAGAGCATCTTTATAATCACCCAGTTACGTTGTGACGTTTGATAGCACACAAGGTGTTCCTCCGGTATTCGGGAGTTGCATAATCTCATAGTCAGAGGAACATGTGTAATTCATGATGAAAGCATTTGCAATAAAACTATATGATCATTATGCTAAGCTAACGGATGGGTCTTGTCCATCACATCATTCTCTAATGATGTGATCCCGTTCATCAAATGACAACACATGTCTATGGTCAGGAAACTTAACCATCTTTGATTAACGAGCTAGTCTAGTAGAGGCATACTAGGGACACTTTGTTTTGTCTATGTATTCACACATGTATCAAGTTTCCGGTTAATACAATTCTAGCATGAATAATAAACATTTACCATGATATAAGGAAATATAAATAACAACTTTATTATTGCCTCTAGGGCATATTTCCTTCAAAATATACCTTTCACTTTGCCATCCTTCTTCTCCACCAAATACTTGGGGCAGTTCCACTTCCAGTGACCAGTCCCTTTGCAGTAGAAGCACTCAGTCTCAGGCTTAGGTCCAGACTTGGGCTTCTTCACTTGAGCAACAACTTGCTTGCTGTTCTTCTTGAAGTTGCCCTTCTTCCCTTTACCTTTTTTTCTTGAAACTGGTGGTCTTGTTGAACATCAACCACTACAAAAAAATACACTTCCGTGATGATACGTGTTTGTCACAGTAGGTCACGTTTTCTGTCATGCATGTACATCCATGACAAATTTATGACAGAATCAAGATAGTCATACCTGTGCTGTCGTAGAAGTGTTCCATGACATTACCAAAATTATCATCACGGAAGTGTCCACTTCCATGACGATAAATCGCGCGTCACAGAAGTGCTTTCGTCAAGGGTGACCAAGACGTGGCATCCACCGTAACGGAACGCCGTTAAGCTATCGGGTTCGGTTTTGGATCCGATAACCCGTTAACAGCCCCGACCAATGGGGATTTTCCACGTGTAAAATCATCATTGGCTGGAGGAAACACGTGTCGGCTCACCGTTGGGACAGATGTCATCCACTCATTGGACCCAAAGCGCCTATGATACGTCGACACGTGGCATGGCCCAACAGAGGCCCATATAGGTTAAAAAGGCCAGCCCAGTCAAAGGCCCATAGTACTTACTCAGGTACTAGTGGGCCAGCCTAATAACGGCCTGCTTAATAAAGGCCCATTTACGGCCCGAAGCCAGATCTGGCCCGTTAATTGTTCGCCGAATATTTGGGCCCATTTATGGCCCGAAGCCAGATCTGGCCCGTTAATTGTTCGCCGAATATTTGGGCCCAATTACACCCCAGTGACTTTCGGCCTGTTAGAGGCCCGATGTAGACATGGGCCCATTTTAGCCCGGTGTGACTTCCGGCCTGGGAATGGCCCGTGCTGCCCATGGGCCATATATGGTCCGACAGGACATCAGGCCCACTAACGGCCCGTGATAAAGGTGGCAACAGTTAAGCCCAACGTGACTTTGGGCCTGTTAAAGGCCAGTCGCATAATTCGGCCCGTTGATGCCTCTTAAAGGCCCGTGATATCAATGGGCCAACTAAGGCCCGAGATATGTTTCGGCCTGGTAACTGCCCGTGATATAACTAGGCCCAAAAAGGCCCGGTCTATATTTCAGCCTGCTGAAGGCCCGTCGACGACTAGTGAAAATTGAGGCCCAATATGCATTTCGGCCTGCTAAAGGCCCATGGTTTCATCTAGGCCATAACAGACCAGTACAATATTCAGCTTGTTAATGGCCCAACGCTACCTGGGCCAAACTAAGCGCTGGGTCCACAAAAGGCCCAACTAAAATATAGGCCGGTGTAAGTTGTGGGCCTCGTGCAAAGTGTGAAGGCCCCAATGATTCGGGCCCAAGAAAGATGCAAGCTGGCCCAATTGTGGCTCGCTAAACACCAGGCCCGTTAGAGGCGAATGTTTCAGCCTGGTCGACTACATCTGATTTTTTTTTCAGATAGCTAATGATGGCAGTAACTAGTAGGAATTAAGAACAAACCTACTCTACACAATAAAGAAATTACGGCACAGTAACTAAGAATAAACCTACACTATACAATAAAGGATTTATGGTATATTACATCCACTGGGCATCGAAGTTTGCCACCAGTGATCATAACACGCAACGAAGAAGCAGATTACAAAAACTGGGCACCATTGCAGCATAACAAAATAATACTGAACCGAGACCACTTCCAAGACAGTTCAAGAAAGGTTAGCCTTGCGCGGGAACTGCTGCGCAAGCTGCTGAGCAAGGCTGTGGGACCGGCCTAACATGTCGGTCATAGCTTCCAGGTGTAGCTGTTTAGCGATGAGGTTCTCATTGGTGTTCTCCGCAATCTTTCTTAGAGATAGGACTTGAAGTCGAAGTTGAGTTGCAGAATGCCTTTCTGCTAGAACTTGGGACTGAAGAAGTCGAACTGATTCAGACAACGAATTTTGTGAGCTTGTCTGACTGCTAGTCTCAAGTAACTTGAACACTGCATCAAGACAAGACTTTTGGGTTGTCTCGCTATCTTCAAGATGTTTTGCCTTCTTTGCTGCAATATATGTTGGGTTTGTCTCACAGCCTTCAGCAGACTTGTGCATGCCATCAGGCATATCACCCTGAAACAAAGCAGAGAGATGACAAGTTTTGCACGTGTATAAACAAAGATGATAACTGTGCTGTCAATTCCATCCAATTTCAAATTGTTAAATAAAGAGTAAGTTCAAAATATCAATAGCATAATTTGGCATTGTTCATAATGCGGGGAGCTTCACCACACTACTGGATTACCATGTCAACATAACAAGCATAGATGAAGGGCAAAGAAAATCATTGTATCTATTTTGGTTAATGTGCATGGCATGTTGTTCATATCATCAGCCACATCAGTAAGATAAAACAGGAGATGACAAGGTGCAAACGTGGGCTGCTTCACCACACAGTGGATTATAGATCCACAAAACAAGCATACATATAGGGAGTATTGGGTAATGTGCATGGTATGAATAAGGAATTTGGTTTTACAAGTAAAACTTAGAACTTACGGTTCTTGCGAACATGCATTTTGGTAGAAACAGCAAACTATACAGCAGTAAACGATATGGAGTATGAGCAAATTAAACAGCAGTTGAGGATAAAGGCTTTAGAAGGACTGACTTACATTAACAGTTAACACCGGCTTTATAATTCCCTTCTCCATGTAAGGGAAGGATAACTCAAGAATTTCAGCACAGAATCTTCTTCATAAGCATTGCCTGTACTCTACATTTTGTAGAGAGTAATTATAGATATGATAATACTGGAAGGGATAGAGGATAATGAAGATAAGATGCATATTGATGCTACATAATCAACTACCAATCCCTGGAAGTACAAGCATTACAGGACAAAATGTACTGACAAGAGCAATGGGCTACACTTCTGCACTGGCATTGTCTGTGTATTCTACTTTTTGGTAAGATTAAATATAGATCTGATCTGTTTTAGTAAATGGTGGGCGAGGGAGATAAGATGCAGAATGCTACACAATGAGCCAATCCCTCTTCCCATAATACAAGAGTGTTTTGAACACTGGTGTACTGTAAAAAACGTTCTTATATTATGGAACGGAGGGAGTAGCTGTTAATGTAAGTACAGTGATAGACGACGTTCAGTCCTTACAAGAGGACTGCAGAGCTAAACCTCTTCAAAAGCATTGGGTTGATTCTAAATTTATGTAAGAGTCCATACGGATTTTATAATGTCCACCAAATGGACGATAACGAGGCTAACATGTGCAGTGATGCTACATAATCAAACTGCTATGAAAGTAAGTATGGTCATACAGGGTAAGAGGTACTCACAAGAGCAATGCAGTGTGCAGTATAGTTGCGAGATTCTGTGGTCCCTTGAGAATGAATGTTCTTCTGCTAATAGTTTTCATACAAGTGAGATGTTAAGGCAAATGCAGAAATGTAGTTCAAATTGTGATGTGATATAATAGATAGTACCTTACGCTGCAGCTGAGACCAATGTGTAACAAGATTATTCCAGTCACCGTTGGATAAATGTAACACCGGAGACTTTACAGAAATTTCGTTTAGAGGCTTGCCATCGAAGTGCGCTTGCCTCAGGTAGGAACGATACTTCATCAACGAGTGCTTGAAAAGCACAACCAACCCTTGCTCGTCTTCACAATCCAGGTTGGTCCTCGCCTATTTAAAAGAATGAAATCTTGTGTCTTCTATCAGCAGAAACATATGCAGTAATGACCATGAATAACATTAGTACATTACTTACGCGTAAGTTGCGGAGGAAGACTGGAAATTGTTCTGTGTGTGCGGTATAATCTTTCCATGAAAGAAAGGTGCGCACAAAGTTCCTGACAACAATATAAGCTTTGTCTTCTAAACTGGGAAGAAATGGAACATGGGTCCTATTTGCTGCAATTGGGGCTCTCTCTGGTTCAAAAAGGGATTTGGCAACTGGATTTGGTGTACTCTTTGCTGGAATGGGGGTTTTGCGTCGTAGAGTTGGTGCTATGTCAACTGGCATAATCATAATGTTTGCTGCAGTTGGGGTCTGCTGAGTTGGGGCATCAGAAATGACCAGTGTAGTAGGGCTAGAGTCTGCTAGAGTTGGGGTGTTTTGTGGGTCAGGTGATATTGCAACTACACCGAATGGGCTATTTGATTTATCAGGTGCCACTACCTTTTCCAAATACTTTGCTTGTGCTCCTCCACGATCAGCAATCGCCCTCTTCCTTTTGAATGTCTGATACACAAGAACATCATTTGAATGGATAAATATGGTATGATGACAGATGGAATATGTACTGAAAATGGATAGGCAGGGCGTATTCACATACACGATGTGTAAACTAACCTAATGGCAGTTCAACAAAGTAGAAGCAATGCAAAGCATCAGTTGGAAGATATGTGCGACAAATATAACCTTGGAAAGTTAGAGCAAGCACCTTGATGGGTGAATAAGATAGGGCATCTTCCTCTAACTCCTCCACTAGGGAGCTACATTGACTTAGGTCTCCCTCTAGCTCAAAATCACTGTTAGGATCATATCCTGAGCATGAATCTGTAGGTGGAGAGCATTTGCATTGCATTGCATCCAGACTTGATTTCAGTCCCTTAATGCCAAGTTTGACAGCCATGGCATTGTTTTGCTTTATTCTTTTCACACGCGCAAGCTCATAATCATTATGATGCTATTCAGAATCTCAGATTCATGAAAACATAAAAAGTAGTCAGATTATCTATGGAATGGATTGCGGATTCAACTCGAAGAGTGTCTCCCTATAAACCCCTGCATATGCAAAGTTCACCCCCCAACCATGCTGACCAGACCACACAGAAATACAAACCCCTTATGTCTCTATAACAGGCAGACACACATTTCAAAACTGAAGTAGGAACATTAGAATCATATGAAATTTGTATTTGAAAAAATAAACTAAGGAATTATGAGTGGCATAATGTTTAGCTTCAATGGTGGAGTGTTGGTAGTGCGACACAAAGCAAGTAGGCAGATTGTATTCCATGTAAAAGATCGAAGCCTACGTAAAAGCTGGAAATGACACTTTCTTTCTATACAATGCAGTGCTCGTTGCCCACACATGATGGACGAGATCACATAGAGAAATACTATTCACTCATGTCTACGGTTGCAGTATTTAGAAACAGGGTGGTCCACCCTAAAAGAATATTGACAACAAATATGACAAGGCAAGCATAGATGTAGTGAATCAATCATTTACTTGTGAGCTTACTAGGACAAGTATGCAGAATTGTAACTGCAGTAAGAGACTGTCCAAAATCTGAATTAAGAAGTTTGTCTAGCACTTATTGTTTGCAACTAATCGACGTGAATAATTGGATATTATATCGAATGAGTAAGAAAGACAAGTAAAACTGTCAACAAACCTGGCTTGCAATAGTAATCTGGGTCAATGTCACTACGACCAACAATCCAAAATGACTAGTGTCTGTTCCTAGGGCTGGAATTTTGAAAACCCTGTGAACTTTACACGTACTAAAGATTACCGAAATACATCTGAACCATTAAGTGTAGGTAGCACTGAGCACACAACAAACCCTAATGAAAGTCCTGCCTAATGAGTAATGAATCAATTAGAAAATGGGTGATGAGGAGTGGCTGCTGAGTGTTGAGGACTTATCTCAAGATAAATCGGGTTGGCTTAGTGGGTGCTGCACGCCTGAGCCCTGAACGGACTGGGAAGGTAGGCACGACGGCGCGCCCGGGCAGTGGTGACGTTGTTGGGCGAGCGGCTCCTGACCTCCTGTTAGTCTGGCGTCTCCTCCTAGAGTCATGCCGTCTGGGGACGGCAAGTCGCCGGCGAGGCAGGCGGCTGGGGGCGAGTAGAGATCGGAAGCGCGCAGCAGAACAGAGGGGAATCGGGGCCTGGGACGACCCAAAATCCCAGGGTGGGCCGGCCCACCGTGGGGCACCCTGTAGAGATACACACCCGAGTGGCGAACATGCATTTTCAAAACTAATTTAGGAACATTTAGCTGACCAATTAAATGAATCTGTTTTAATAATATCAGATTCGTATTTGAACAACTAAGCTTGTTTAGCTTGATGGGTCGAGCAGTGCTATTATGACACGAAGCACGTATTCTGATCGTATAGTGATCATAAAAGGGGGAAACCGGAGAAATGATATTTAGCAGCCATTGTTTGCTTCGAACTAAGAACTAAATTCTAAGAGCTGAAAAGAAAGTAGAGTAACCAAGTTAAGATCTATTTTCTGGTTGAGATAAAAAAGTTGAGGAGATATGAAGTACCACCTCTCTTGCGGCGCCGTGTAGGCATCGGGGGTGCGATGGCTGTCGGTGGCGTTGAAGCAGATCTGCGACGGTAGACGGGTGCATCGGGGGATAAAGTCCCATTGCGGTGGAAGAGAAGGTCGTGTGAGCGGCCCCGGCAAAGAGGACGACGGCGCCGATGAAGCGAGAGGACGTGATGCAAGGCTCTTGGTCCGTCGCCGTGGATGAGAAACATCCATCTCTAGCAGGGACGATGCAGTCTTGGTAGGCGCTCCGGCATGGTGGAGGATGGCGGCGATGGATGTGGTGGAGGATGGCGGCGATGGATGTGGGGGAGGACGGTGGCGATGGATGTGGTGGAGGACGGCGGCGATGGATGGGGTTGCAGACGGAGGCTGGTGTGGGGATGGTGTTCTAGCGCGGACGATGTATGAATGGGAAAATGGAGGGAGAGGTACGGGGAACCATGTTTTTGGGACGTGCCTGTTTGAAATATGGGAAAGTTACGAACTTAGCCCCCGTTTAAAATTTGGACGTCTCGTCGGTTGGGGATACGACGGTAATCTCGCATCTCGCCAATATTTGCCCAGAGCGATTTCGGGCGAGGAGAGGGTGGTTGGCGCCCACGGTGTATGAATGGGGCTGACAGGTAGGGCGGTTGTGTCACGTCTGAGTGAATTTACAAACCTGCCCCGATTGGCATATTTGTAGGTCTGGCACAGCAATCAAAATGAAATGTCTCCGAGTCTTATAAATTAATACAGACTTGTGCTCAAATAAAATTACAAACCAAAAAACAAAAAAACAAAAAAACAATTATTACATGATCTCTAAAACAAATGGTTTGATTGATTACATGAACAAACAACACAAAGGTTATTCAACGATGGAAAGAACATTTCACCTATGATTTACCAAGTGGGAATTTAATTTCCTTTTTTCCTTCAGGACCTTAACAATGTGGTCAGTCTCAGCTTGCTTCGTTTTGAAATCCACCAAATATTTAATGGTTATCTTGAGTACTGCTACTGATTGTGCTGTTTGCTTCCTCAACATGTCAACTTCATCTCTAAGTGCAGAAGCAGAATCTCTTTCTACCACTAGTTTAGCCTCTAGAGCATCAGCAGTTGGCAATTCATAATGCACGATTGGGCCGGTGCCACTACTGTGGGATGATACAACGTCCATGGGGACCTCGCTCTTTGATCTTGGGCTAACCTGTTTTGCCATTAAAGTTCCGATTGGATTCAGAAAAGTTGAAGTTGGCAAAACATCTCAACTGGGAGTTATAACAGCAAACTAGTTAAACAAACAAGGAATTAAAGAGTTTCAATTCGATGCTGAAAAGTAGTTATTAACATCATTGTAACCCGTTGTTGCAGCAGCAAAGCAATTAAACAAACAAGTAGCTATTTAAGTTCAGGCAAACAGGTAATTCTTAACAGTAAGTATCAAACACATAGATAGGCGCAATCTATAATAGGATTAACAGGCTGTGGCATTATGTAATCAGTAGCAAACTAAATTAAGCCAAGCAACCTAATTGAATTTTTTTGCAATAAGTGGCTAACTAAAATTCTGAGAAGCAGGTAACTGAACTTACGCTAGTTCTTTGTACAGGCACACTGCAACTTCTTTTTCGCTTACAAGGTTGTACGAAGGAGTCCATGGCATCAATTGCTTGGATACGCAGTCCCAATACTTCTTTCTTCCCACACTGCATTGGTAAGTCAAATAGTTAATCTGGTAAGATGGTGCGTCCTTGATATGTTATATGAGGACATGTAGTCAGACTAGTTGTAGCCACACACATCACACTGGCTTTTACTGTATATTTGATGCGATTACTTTTGGCATATCGAGATCTCAGCAATCTACAATAGGATGAAAAGACTGGCATCCTTCACATTATTGGCGAACTCAGTTCATAGAAACAAGCAATTCAACCATTCTGTGGGTAAATCAAAAGCGCCACTAGAATATTTTTCACTACCCCTATCATACACGCAAAAAGGGGTGACGCCACCATAGGGGCTGGTATGGGCGGCCGCCTCGGGTGGCTTGAAAGTGTGCACCTAGTTTGAGTCGTCTAGGTTGGCCCAGGCTAGTTTTGTTCGTCCCAACGCATGAGCAGGCAATGTAAAAAATGAAGAAAAATGTTTCAATTTGGATAGGCCAATAACATAAGTGCAAGGCAGGCCCTATAGCAGGCTCGCAGCCCAAACGGGTGTCTCCCATATCGATCGACAGCAGGAAAAATCCCAATTCATCCGCTCCAGCCTCCAGTCTGGTTTGCTCCTAACCTAGCCGCCGCTAGATAGACCGACACAGCACTTCCCCGCGCCCTCGTTGGAGGGCGGTCGCCGGGCTTCAAGCGAACGGAAGGACAAGAAGATGAAGATCCAACCCTGGGTGTAGCCTACGTGGGAGGCAGCAGCGGCAGCACGGGCATGGCATCGAGCTTGTGCAAATGGACAGTCGCAGCCTGCAAGAGTAGCATGCGCAACGAGCAGGTACATCACATCCCTGATTATATCTAATTCAACTCTTCATTTTCTGGCCGATAGTTAAACCTGACGGTGTTGTAAAACTGCTTGTATGTAGGGAATCTATGAGAAAATGAAACCAATTTCTACTTATTTTATAACTCCCCCAATCAATACTGAACTGACTGAATCTGATGTATCTAATCAAGTTTCCAGTGCAAACATCCAAGCTCATGTTGTTCTTGAGCCTGAAGTGTCTAATGAACAGACTGCTAATGAAGGATTTGATGCAAACATTTTACATGCTCCTGGTGATGAACATATAGTGTCTAATGAGGCATCTAATGCAAGCATTTTGCAAGCTCCCATTGAAGGATTTAGTGTCTAATGATGATCTGCTATGTTGAGAGAGACATAGAGATTTGCAGGCATTGATGACAAGCAAATTATAGTGCATTTTCATGGCTTGAGGAAACGTCGAGGCCATCTACCAGAAAGTCCCCATATCATGACAACGTAGCATAAATACTTTTCCAATCTGTTGTTTGAAACTATTGGCATACTTGTGCAAGATAGATATATTGATATGCAGTTTGCGCACTGGTTATAGGTGCAATTACACTTCGATATTTTCAGCCAGAGAACGAATAATTCAAGCAGGTACATACCATGTTTGTAGTCCTTGTACACCATGTTGCATTTTGTGTTTTTTGGTGCTTGCATCATTTAGTGTTTATAATCTGAACTACTTTGGATCATTAGCTAGTTATCAAAGTGCATGTAGCTTCACATTTCTCAAGTTATGTTGATTTCCGGAGTGCAAGTGCCTTCGTATTTTTTATGTTAAATGTTCACCCTTGGTAACTTGAATTCGTGGATTTGCCACTGCACACAAATCATACACGAATGCCAGTACAAATTAAATGAAATGCAGGGACTTACACTAGCTCGTTGTACAGGCTCACTGCAGCTCTGCTTGCGCTTGGGATGTTCCATGTACAAGTCCATGTTACCACTTGCTTGGACGTGCAGGCCTTGTGCTCCTTGCATCCCCCTCTGCATTTTTGACACGGGGAATGGCTGATCAAATAAGAGGAATCGACCTTGCTGTTGTACCGGAGGACAGATACTTACAAGGTTATACAGGTGTGCAGGATGTGTACCAGATCCCGTAGCACCGTCATGCTTCGCTAAAAAATGGATTTGCTTGTTTCAGATGATATCTCCAGAAGAAATAAGAGTTAAAGTCAGAGTTGGATAGGTGTGTAAGCTAAGAGAGAGCAGTGAAAGGATATCCAAACATTGTCGGAACAGTGCACAAGGGAGTGATGTGTGGATACCTAGTTCGGGCCGGCGTTTGGGCATGCTCGCCTAGCTAGAGTGCGGGTCACTTCAGAGCCATTGAGGGTGATGCACTGGCGTTGGCTGGCCGCGCACGGATGCAGATCTTGAGTGGCAGCGGAGCGCTACGATGCGGTGGACGAGACCGTTGGTGAAGCCCCAGCGGCCTCGGGGGGCGGAGGCGCGACGATGTGCTCGGTGAAGTAGCCCCGGTGAGCTGGGAGACGGCGTCGGTGAAGCGCACCTGATGTGGTGGAAGTCGGTGTCTGTGAGGCACGTCGGTTGCGGGGGCCGACGTTGTCGGTGGACCACCCGGTGCGTTGGACGAGGGCGTAGATGAGGTAGCTCCGGCGTGGTGGTGAAGCGCGACCGTCGTCTTCGTCGTCGTCGTCCGGCACAGAGGTGGGGAAAGAGACGAGACGAGGGGCGATTCGAACTTTGCTTGGTTTGGCGGCGAATTAGGGATTTGAGCAATCTGGGCGCGGAAGGGGACGGTGGAGAAGGGAGATTTTGCAGGGCTGGAATTGGGGCCGCCAGATATTTCAATCCGAAACGTGGAAGCGCGAACTTATTTTGTCGTCGTCCTTTTTTGGGGGGGAGGGGGAGGGAGGGAGGGGGTGGGTGGCTGGGTGCTAAGCGTCCGTCCGACACACGCGACCACCACGACACGACCCTGGTCTGCCTGGTGCGCCTACATTTGAGAATGCAAACAAATCTTCTTTCATTTGCAAACGAATCTGTATGTATTACCATGCCCGTCTTTTCTTTGCAATAATTAGTCATTCGAAATGAGATACTATAAATTAATGAGGAGTTATTTGAAAAAATATCGAAACGGTATCCACGCTAACGTGGATTAGAGTGTGTGTCACATAATTAGTAATTTCAATTAGAGTGCGTGTCACATAGCGATCTCCAATTCTAACGTGGATTTCGCATTTCACTGTATCCACGCTACTTTTTTAATACAAATTCATATGTATATGATGAACACCATGGTAGTGAGAAAACTTTTGGATGGATTCAAACATATGACCTACAAAATAGCACAACAAATCGAGTCAATGTCAACTTTTCGAAACCTAGTATGGCACGAATTCGAAATAATTACCCATATGCATGGTCCTCAGTTCAAATCTTACAATGTACACCGAATTGAAACATCGATATTAAGTCTTGTACTATCTACATTCAAATGTTGTTTTTAGCCCCCCCCCGCACACACGCTACATACTTCCTGTATCGGTCAATCTTCCTCTCCTAACCACCTTAGGAAGCTATCGGTTTCCAACACATCCATTCTTTCTCTCCATGTTTCAATCTCTAACTCTCTCAACTACACAACCCCCTTTTTCCACTCTGTTACGAAATGTATTTACCTCACACACACGCCATTGCACCCCATGCCGAGCTCTCTCTCTCTCTCCCCCTCTCACCCTCACGCGCTAAATACATGCATTGCTTATCTAGCCCCCCAACCTCTCGTGCGCACGCATGAACGTTGTCTATCTAGGTCACTCCCTTGAGACTGTCTCACTCTTTCTTCTGCACGGCGGGCCACACTCGCTCAATCTCGCTCTCTTTATCTGAGTCTCGTTTAACCTCGTTTTCTTTCACACACAAATGATATATCTCCCGGTTCGGGCCTCGATCGACACACTCTATACTCTCTCACGCAGATTGTCTATCTAGGTCAGTCCATCGAAGCCGCCCCCACTCTTTCGACCTCATGGCGGGCCACGCTCGCTCTCTCTCTCTCCCTCTCTCGCTCGCTCTCTCTCTCTCTCTCTCTCTCTCTCTCTCTCTTTGTATGTCTCGATTGACCTCGCTCTTTCTCGGACAAAAACGATATATCACCATGTTTGAGCCCAATTCGACTTATTCACATTGTATACTCTCTCACGCACATTGTCTATCTAAGTCACTCTCTCCAACCCGTCTCACTCTTTCGATCACACGACGACCCTATATGATCGATTGACCTTGCTTCCTCCCACGCACAAAATATATCTACACGTCTGTGACTGGATCATCTCTCAAGCTCTATCTTACAACCCTCACCCTTGCCAAAAGCTCAATCGGACAATATCTCTCCAGAGCATATATATTTGTTCAATGAATGTTGAACCACACTCACTTTGTCTCTCTATCTATATGTCTCTCGATTGACCTCGCTTTCTCACGCCGTATCTTCCACACATTGAAGCTACCTCTCCATCCCTCGCAAAGCCGGAGCTATTTACATTGCGAGGGGCACTCCAACCTTGGATTAATTTGTGTAGGCATTTATTCCGGTCGGTTTAGATTATATTTTCGTAGCATTCGGCCCACAACTACTCGAAACACCGTTGCAACCCCCGCAACTCCCCTAGTTGATTTCCCTCTGGCTCGGTCATCGCTCTCTCGCACGTCCTTTCTCGCCTTCAACGTCGCACGATGGTATTATTGCAAAAAACTCTGTTGTTCTCTTTAATTATTATAAATAAGCTACAAAACTACACACCGATAGTCCACTTGGAATGGAACAAATTTCGACCCACAAATTAAAGTGCTACAAACTACACACCGAGGGGCCCACATGTCATGAAACAAATTTGGACCCATATACAAATTAAAAAATAAAGGACGAGGATCGAACATGCGACCAGGGCCTTCAAGCCGCACGTCAATAGGCAACATACGTAGAACAACAATGTTTGTTGTACCTCCCTTTGTTCACATAATGTTTTTATATTACCACAGCCTATTTAATTGATAATATGTAATATTATTTTTAGTACTATTCGCCTTCACTTACTGGTGGGTTCCATGTGTGCTCTCTCTCTCCTCCCGTTTTGCGTTTAGACGCACGGGCAACACAAAGAACTCGTGGGCGATGTTGCCGTTGACCATATCTGGACGTGTTCACAAGTTACGGCACCAGTTTCACGTGTTAGCAGCACTAGTCAGTGTGTACGTGCAATGCACGTTAATTTGGAAGTATATTAAGTGCATGCGGATATTAAGTAGGATATTATTTGAGTGTTATTATGTGATTAGCACTATTTTTGGCATGAAATTAACTGCACGCTAAACGTGTTGAGCGCTCGACATTGAAGCAGTCTAGGTCATTGGATGACAAGGAATACATGTGGCCTGATGACGTTTTATATTTAATTTGATACGGCTCTAGCAGAACATTCAATCAATCAAACCATAGATTTCGTTCAGTCCGACTCTGACTTTAAATTATACGACGATCGATCTAAAATAAACAGAAATGATAAACGTTCGGATTTTAAGCATGGCAATCCGAACGTTTTTCATGGCAAAGATTACGCGGCGGCGGCGGGGGTGTCTTGTGGTGGGAAGCGGCTCCTCTGCCGTGCTCTGTGTGTCGTCGGGCCACTGACCGACGGCGACGGCGGCGCCTTGCGCCGTTGTTGGCGTACTCCTGGACGTTGGCCTAGCTTCAAGGAAGGCCAAAATGTTCTGGACTTCGGAGCAAGTCAACTGGTGGGAGGAGGCGACTGGCGTTGGTGCAAGGAATCGGTCGACGGAGGCCATCCATGCCGCTGAGGGGGGCACTGGCACCCGCGCGGGGACATGCGCTGTCAACGGCGCGGCAGAGACATTCGTGTGCACGGACACCGGCACGGGCGCACACGTCAGTGCACGCGCAGGCGCATGCGCTGGCAGGTGCACGGGCACCGGCACGGGCATGCGCGTTAGTGCACGCGCAGGCGCATGCGCTGGCGCGTGAAAGTTGGCGGGGACCTCGTGGAACCCCGTGGCATCAAGCTCGACGACAATGTGCAACTCCTAGCCCATCAATGCCACGGGGATGAGCGCTGGCGCAGTCGGGGCGACGGGAGCCGGAACGGGAGCGGGGACAGGCGCGCGTCTTCCCGCAAGGCCAGTTCAAGCTCGTCCCAAAGCGCCTTATGTTCTTGAGACTCCGGCTGGGTGTCTTCTTCAGGAAACCGGAAGACTAAGGGCAGACCATCGTGATGCGGCATGGCGTACGTTTAGGTCAGGCTGGTTGGAGGTAGACGACAGGAGAATCGGAGAGGAAGAGAGAAGATTGTAGCGATACCGGGTAGTGCGGGCTTGCTTTTAAACTGCGGCGCCGGCGACATTAAAAGTGGGAGCAGTTGGGACGAAGGTGGGCGGCGGAGCCTGGTCAAAGGGCTCGCCTCCCGGTGAGCCTGCACAGCGGTCTGCTTGCACGCCTCCCTGTCAGCCGGCGCAGCGGTCTGCTCGCACGCCTCCCGTCAACTCACACGCTTGCTCGGACGGCACCTGCCGATGAGAAGCGGGACTCGTGGCGGCACGTAAACGCCCACGGTTTTAATAGTGAAAGCGTTCGCCTTAACGTGACAGGTCTTTGTTCCAAAATACCTTGGCTCTTCATTTGTGCAACTTGTCATCAGCAGCTTGTCTCAAATTGAAGAAAAAAATTACGAAGTAATATTTTTGCCATATCACGTGACCATGGTCAGTTTCAAGAATTTATGGTCACTTTTGGATTTTCTAAAATTTAAGATCCAGGATTCGAAACAATATCATAACCTGCATCATGCAATAAATTTTCAAGCCATACATCTGTCCTGTTGTATTTCTTAAGAAAGGATTTGGTTAAACATTTTTCTTAGTTAGACTTCAGACAAGTTATATATGCAGAGCAAAAGGATAATCCCTCCGTACCAGTGCATTTCCTGATATATTAACTCAAGTACTAGGCACGAACAAACAGGCTCAATTCTGTGCTCATCCTGGTGTAGTAGTAGTAGTACTAGGCAATGCAGTTGATGGGTGACCTTGGCGAGCGGCGACCGAGGGAATTGAACCATGCTCGGCACAGTAGGTAACGTTGTCTAGTTACTAAAGCATCCCTCTGTTGTTCATCGGTAGTCATTATGGACCGGGGACATGAGCGGAATTTCCTAGGGCTGGAATTCTGGCCGCCAGATATTTCGACTCGAAACGCGGAGGCTCGACTGGTTGGGGTTGCCTAATGTGCGTACCACGCACGCCACCAGAAGGACACGAGCCCGGTTTTTCCTTTTATTTTTATTGTTTTAGGATCAACACGAGCCAAGGTCTGGCTGGTACGCCATTGGGTCCTACCATTCGAGAATACGAAAGGAACCTTTTAAATTGCCGAACGAATCTATGTGTATTACAATGCCCGTATTTTCCTTGCAAATACTAATCTCAACGTGGTAATTGATTTATGACGAGTTTTTTAATTAGAGTGATTTTGTGATATAGTGATCTCAACGTGGATTTCACATTTCATGGTATCCCTGGTAAGTTTTTCAATGCAAATTCAAATTTAAAAGATGAACAATATGGAGGTGAGAAAACTTTGTATGTATCAAGCACATGACCACACACACACACACACACACACACACAGACACCCACACACGAACACAACAATAATCCAATAAGTATAGTGCATCTATTTTCCAAACCATGCATGTATGACACGAATTCAAAAATACTCCTTCTGTTTCTAAATATTAGTCTTTTAGAGATTTCAACAAGCGAGCAAAATGAGTGAAACTACACTCTAAAATATGTCTATATACATCCGTATGTGCCAGTCCACTTGAAATCTCTAAAAAGACTAATATTTAGGAATGAAGGGAGTAAAATGTAAGACATGCATGGTCCTCAATTCAATATTTAAAACGAACATGAAACTGAAACATGAATATTAAGTCTAGTACTATAGTACATGCAAATGTTGTGTTTAATTATGCATCTAAGGTATGGGGTCACCCCCTCGACCTTAGATAAAATTGTGAAGCTCTGTTTAGGGTTGTTTAGATTATATTTGTCCCCATCCTCCCAACCACCGATTGGTTGTGCACCCCACCCCTCCTCCCCGGGAGAATATCATGTGCCCCCATACCTTAGATGCTATATGCCGATACGAGTTGCTTGGAGCTTGTAGATCTGAGATATAGCAGCTCACATGATGTCTTAATATTTTTACAGGAAACCTTGATGAGTTTCAGAATTGCACACAATTTGTACAAAAACTACTCAGATGCCCTTGGATCCCATATCCAACGACCTCGAAGCTCGTATCACCATAGCATCTAAGATGAAGGAGGACATCATATTCTCCTGTATGTAAGAATATCATGTGCTACCACACCTTAGATGCTTTGGTGATACAAGCTCTTCGAAGCCGTTGGATTTGTGACCCAACACCTCCTCGGTGGTTCGAATGGTTTTTGCAGAAAAGCCCTCAAAGAGTTCGGCCACTGCTTACAAGAATAAAGACTGCTCAGATGCCATTGGATCTCAGATCAAACGACCTCGAAGCTCGTATCATCGTAGCATCCAAGCTGCGAGAGCACCTTATGTTTTCTCGCACGGGAGAATATGAGGTGCTCCCGCACCGTAGATTCTATGGTGATACGAGTTCACGGATATCTAACGGTCCACAGTAGGAGGTTTGAATGTTTTTGCAATATACGGCTAAGAGAGTTTGGGAATTGCGCAGAAAGTACAAGTACTACGCATGTGCCATCTGATCACTGATCATACGACCTAGATGCTCATACCACCGTAGCGGGTAATTAAGCTACGGGGAGCACCTAATATGAGCAACGGGGAGCCGTTGGATCCAAGATGCAGCGGCACACACGAGGCTTGAATGTTTTATTTGAAAAAAAACCTTTGGAGAGTTTGGAAATTGCGCATAATTACAAAGACTACTCCCAAGCCATTGGATCTCACTTCCAACGGTGTAAAAACTCGTATCACCATAGCATCTAAGCTGCGGGGTGGATGTGATATTCTATGCCGCTGTCATTTTTGTTCGTAAACTTGCAAAATACGTGTAACTTGTGCTGTTACTTGTCTAACCGCACAAAGTGTTTGTTTAAAAAACCATCCTACACTCAAATATCGGAACAACACACGGGGGTCCCACTTGTCATTAATCAAATTTGGACCTAAAACTAACAAATCTGAAAGAGGAGATTCGAACTGGCAACCTGGACTACAAAGCGTAAGTCGATAGCCTGAAACAACAACGGTTGTTGGCTTTGTCCCATAACTTGATTTTATACAATATTACGTTGAGTAGAGTAGAGGGAGTGCCTCGTCAACACATATATGACCGTTGACTCACTTACTGGTGGGTCCCAGGTCTGCGATCTCTCTCTTCTCTCCATCGTCTAACCTTTGCACGGGCACACACGAAGAGCGGCGCTAGCTTGCCGTGGTGTTATTACAACTAAAGAAAAGCTTGGAAAATAGAAGAATCGCCTAGAACAAGAGACGTTGTGGCTGGTCGAGACGGAGCTAACCATACCTATCCTCCGTGCCATGTTAGAATGATGAAGCTGTGTGGCTAGTGGGGTGTTTTCGAACGACTGGCTGGGTCCCGAGGTCGAACCATAGGTACTACGTCTGATACAGTAAATTTTTACACGCACATTTTTCCTCCGTGCCGAGACATGGCACACCCTACCGCGTGGTTTCGGGGTCCTCCCGGGTGGTGCACGCATATATTCTTCCTGACGCGGGACGCCCTACCGTGCGTTTTCGCCGAAGCAAGTAAATGAGTCGTCAAATCACGAAAGACCACTTTTCCCGCCGAGTACATCAGTGAAGCACGGTGGCTAGCTAGTTAGGCTAGTTCGATAGATTAGCTAGGCCGCCGCCACATTTGTTTTTTCACCCCTTTTTTTATCTACTTGCCGGCAGGTAAATTTAAATATCCACTGCAGCATTGCTCTGGTGTTTGAGTGCGGCAGGATTTTTAATTTTTTGATTGACGGGAGCAGGCGCGGCAGGATTTTTAATTTTTGGTTGACGGGAGCAGGCGGGGCAGCAATTAGTCACGATGACTCCGCCTGTAAAACCCACTGCTCCCTGATGTGAGAAGTCGTCGACTGGTGTTTTACCATCGTGAAAACCAAAAGATTCCCCGCTCCTCGGTTGGCTCCCTCCGCCTTCCCATAGATTGCATTGCCTTTCAGCCGTTTTGCCCCCTGCATCACCAACGTCGTGCGCCTCGAGAAGCAGAGGGACTTCGGTGGTGTTTAGGTGCCCTCTGCATGGGCATGTCCATGCTCGGCGCAACATGACCGTTGGATCAAACTCAGACGGTGCAGATCAGTCACTGTAGCACAAAGCATGTGGGTGTGTTTGGTTGCATTCTCATCTCAATATAGTTGTTTCCTCTTCGTGTATTTGTGTTAACCTACTAGTGGGGACTCATGCACCCTTCATGCACTCTGCCAAACACCCAAAAGTGGGTCGAGAAGGGAACTTTTGCTCCCATCCCGTGCACCCTTCATACACCCTGCCTGACACTATTCGTGCTTCATATGGTTCATGTTTCGTGGAGTACTGTAGCACCGTACTCTCCGTGCGCTATAGACCTAGTTCTGTTAACATTGATCTCACCGTTCATTCTCGACCGGACAGTCGAGAAAGCGGTACTATGTTACTACATTACTGTTCATATAGTTGACATGCGCACAACATCATTTGTTGTCGTCATATCTTACTACACTAGCAACAAGATTATGTAGTACTGACGTATGAACCACTACACATGCCTAGTAGTAGGAGCACTATGTATGTTCAAGTGGCTGCCGTGTTTCGCACTCCTCCGTCGTAAGAGTGGAAATTGCTGTAATAATTTTTTTCTTCAGAAAAACAGTGGACACGCTCTACCGTGTGGATCCTCCTCCAGCCATGCACTAAATTACTCACTTTGGCCGACGTGTGGGACAGCCAGCATCGGGGTCCACCAGCCATGCACTAAATTACTCCGTAGTAGAGTGACGATAGACTACCCCGATCGAAGCGCCGCAGTAATGCCCAATGAGCCGTCAAATCACAAAACCCCCTCCTTTCCAGTAGTAAGTTGGACGGACGAAGCAACCATCATTTCACTCTTCTCTCTCAGCTTCCTCTCTACCCAACTCGCTTCTCCCTCATCTTGTTCCTCATTTCTTCAAGAAAACCCCGACCTGCTTCTGCCATTGTTCTTATCTCCCAAAGAAGGAAATGTGAGCGCATCAATGGTGTTGATTCTGGCCAAGGCCCGGTCTTGCAACCCCGAGACTGATCCTATAACTCCCTCTCTTTTCTTATTTTGGGTTTGTGATTATGGTTTCTTTTCTTTTATTTCTATTTGACAGTTTCTTGATGGACGCTGGAGCACTGGCCGAAGTGATGTCTATGGCTCTGGCCAAAACCGTCGAGGCTCATGGTACGAAGAAGCGCAAGCACCCCGCAGAGACTACCACAAACAAGCTCAAAGCCATCGCCCTATCCAAGCCCCCCTCTCCAGGATCCCTCATTAAGCAAGTCCAGGTACTATCTCTTCTTGACGATCTTTTTCTCGATCTTGATCGTGTTTTTTCATCTAACACGCAGTACTAGTACTAGTAGTACAACTTTCTGGGTGATCTTGCATGTAATTTTTGTGTGCCAAATGAAGGTTCTAAATTCCTCTTTTGACCAAAACATGCGAGAGGTTGACACTAATTTCTTATAGATTACTTTCAACTACTCCCTCTGTCCCAAATTTCTTGTCTTAGATTTGTCTAGATACGGATGTATCTAATACTAAAATGTGACTTGATACATCCGTATCTAGACAAATCTAAGACAAGAATTTTGGGACGGAGGGAGTACTTTATGAACATCAATGCTACCTTTGAAGAGGGTATATTTGCCTCAGTAACTTGTGTTATGGATATTGCAAGTAATCCCTCTGCTCTCATGCCTTTGAAGACATGTTCTAGTGTCTTTGTTCACTCATTTCTGTGTGTATATGTAGTCATATATGGAGTATAATATTGAAAATCATCTTATATTTCTGAACGGAGGTAGTAATAAAATTCTGTTTCTGTTTGAATTAGAACCAGGTCCGCGGTGGAGATGAAGTTCTCAAAGTCATGCCGTGTGAACTGGAAGACCTGAGGATGAGTTCTACTGCTAAACTATCCAGCTGTTGTGTCCTTGTCGCCACGTGTCCTGAACTAGTGTTTTCCTGTAGCATTGTTGTCAGGCGTCTCGAGGCTGTACTTGACCACAACAATTTCATGGTTGTGCCTTCGATTACGAAGGGTGTGGTTCTTGTAAAGCTTCCCAACAAATCTGATGCGGCCTGTCTTCATGATCATGTTTATGAGTGGAAAGACCACTCTGTTAGGTTCTCCAAGGTTGACGAGATGGTGATGGTGCATGTAGACATCTCTCACGAAGTCCATGGCCTAGTCAGTTATGCGGGGTTCATCCCGTAGGTCGGTGGCAAGAAATAGTCTGCAGAGTTTAATTAGTGCAACTTTGCTTGTCTATAGTAAGTACTATTGTTCAGTACTTGATTTGTGTTTGTGAACCCTGTATTGTTTATTAGTACTGCCGCTTTTGGTGTGTGGTCAGTCCTGAGAACGGTCTATGTTAATGTCTGTCCACTCAATTCAGTCTGTATATTTTGAAGTATCCAGATCATCTTTTTTGTGAGGACGGTTTATCAATTATGGTTACACTCCAATATCTGTATGCATTGCAGGGTTTATCGCACCCACCAGGATTTCCAGTCCCATGGATGTTAGGTCCATACGATTTGTCACGACCTTTGGACTTTCCTGCTTGTGGGAGTAGCGGGGCCTCTCCATGCCACCCGTAGTTGGACGATCAATCTTCTGTTTAGTACTTCAACATACTGATTTCCTGGTAAGGATTAACTCGTGTCACATCAAGTAAATCTTATTGATTTACTATCTAAATCTTATTGATTTAATGTCATGTTTTCTTTCTTTTCCTACAATTTTACGATGCAGGTTTTGCCATGTGACATTCATCACAGAATAAACCATTTGGGTAGCTCAACGATGGCTATTTTTGCAGGTTTCACTTCTTATGTCGTGTCAGTAACGAAGGCACTGTGCATCACTTATATTACTGGAAAAAATTGGATCAGTCTGTTCTCTGAGTACAAGCTGAATCCCTATGATGAACTACATTTTGGTTTAACAAAAACGCCACAATTAGTCCTTCTCGCGTTTAAAAGAAATGAAGAAAAAACTGGATCACGGTCACGATGCCTGATGTCTACTACACAACCTTCTTCTTGTAGACGTTGTTGGGCCTCCAAGTGCATAGGTTTGTAGGACAGTAGCAAATTTCCCTCAAGTGGATGACCTAAGGTTTATCAATACGTGGGAGGTGTAGGATGAAGATGGTCTCTCTAAAACAACCCTGCAACGAAATAACAAAGAGTCTCTTGTGTCCCCAACACACCCAATACAATGGTAAATTGTATAGGTGCACTAGTTCGGCGAAGAGATGGTGATACAAGTGCAATATGGATGGTAGATATAGGTTTTTGTAATATGAAAATATAAAACAGCAAGGTAACAAATGATAAAAGTGAGCACAAACTGTATTGCAATGCTAGGAAACAAGGCCTAGGGTTCATACTTTCGCTAGTGCAAGTTCTCTCAACAATAATAACATAATTGGATCATATAACTATCCCTCAACATGCAACAAAGAGTCACTCCAAAGTCACTAATAGCGGAGAACAAACGAAGAGATTATTGTAGGGTACGAAACCACCTCAAAGTTATCCTTTCTGATCGATCTATTCAGGAGTCCGTAGTAAAATAACACGAAGCTATTCTTTCCGTTCGATCTATCATAGAGTTCGTACTAGAATAACACCTTAAGACACAAATCAACCAAAACCCTAATGTCACCTAGATACTCCAATGTCACCTCAAGTATCCGTGGGTATGATTATATGATATGCATCACACAATCTCAGATTCATCTATTCAACCAACACATAGAACCTCAAAGAGTGCCCCAAAGTTTCTACCGGAGAGTCAAGACGAAAACGTGTGCCAACCCCTATGCATAAGTACACAAGGTCACTGAACCCGCAAGTTGATCACCAAAACATACATCAAGTAGATCACGTGAATATCCCATTGTCACCACAGATAAGCACATGCAAGACATACATCAAGTGTTCTCGAATCCTTAGAGACTCAATCCGATAAGATAACTTCAAAGGGAAAACTCAATCCATTACAAGAGAGTAGAGGGGGAGAAACATCATAAGATCCAACTATAGTAGCCAAGCTCGCGATACATCAAGATCGTGCCAAATCAAGAACACGAGAGAGAGAGAGAGAGATCAAACACATAGCTATAGGTACATACCCTCAGCCCCGAGGGTGAACTACTCCCTCCTCGTCATGGAGAGCGCCGGGATGATGAAGATGGCCACCGGTGAGGGTTCCCTCCTCCGGCAGGGTGCCGGAACAGGGTCCCGATTGGTTTTTGGTCTATTGTATTTTCTGGGGGTTTCTGTATTTATAGGAATTTTTGGCGGTGGTTTCACATCAGGGGGGTCTCCGAGTCGTCCACGAGGCAGGGGCCCACGCCCAGGGGAGGTGGCCGCACCCCCCACCCTCGTGGACAGCCCGAGACTCTTCTGGCCCAACTCTTATGTTCTAGGGGCTTCTTTTGGTCCATAAAAAATCAACAAAAATTGGCACGTCAATTGGATGGTATTCCTTTTCTGTAAAACTCAAAAACAAGGAAAAAACAGAAACTGGCACTGGGCTCTAGGTTAATAGGTTAGTCCCAAAAATCATATAAAATAGCATATAATTGCATATAAAACATCCTAGATGGATAATATAATAGCATGAATACTTCATAAATTATAGATACATTGGAGACGTATCAGCATCCCCAAGCTTAATTCCTGCTCGTCCTCGAGTAGGTAAATGATAAAAGAAATAATTTATGAAGTGTGAATGCTAGCTAGTGCATAAGTTTGATCAATGATAGTTCCAATCACTTTTTCTAGCATCATTATATATCATAACAGTGGCTCATATCATAAAGCTTCTCATGATCAAGTAACAAACTATTCACATGTTAAAGTATAGATCATAAACTTTCTCGAAAACTAACAAACCGTTCTCAGTCATCAAACAATTGCAATTCATCTTATTTTCAGGAAGGGTCTATGTAAGAGCTTTGATTTAGCAAATCCCACATACTCAACTATCATATAGTCTTCCATGATTGCTACCACTCAAAGCATATTTTTAGAACAAATAGCATCCATCGAACACAGAGAAAGATATGGGCTTAATGTTTTGCCTCCAAACTTATTTATCATATAGATAATTGTCAACAATAATAATTCATGATCAAATATATTTGAATGGCCATATATGCTTAGATCTTTCTCCACCACATGATGCTTGCCAACTAAAAAGTAGGTTGGAATGAGAAGGAATACTACTGACTCTTGCATAAAAGTAAAAGATAGGCCCTTCGCAGAGGGAAGCAGGGATTTGCAAAGGTGCCAGAGCTCGAAGCTTTAAAACGGAGATGAAAATAATTTTGAGAGGTATGCTTTCATTGTCAACATAACGACCAAGAGTTCCCAATATCTTCCATACTAGATACATTATAGGCGGTTCCCAAACATAAAGGTAAAGATTTTACTCCCCGTCCACCAACAATCACACTCCACGGCTTGTCCGAAACAACGGGTGCCGTCCAACTTTCAACAATCCTGGGGGAGTTTGTTTAAATTATTTGCGATTTTGTTTTTGATCTTTTGATCATAGGACTGGGCATCCCAGTTACCAGCCATTTTCTCGTGAATGATGAGTGGAGTCCACTCATCGTGAGAATAACCCACCTAGCATGGAAGATACTGACAGCCCCTAGTCGCTACATGAGCGATTCGGGCATACAAAACAGATTATTATTTGAAGGTTTAGAGTTTGGCACATGAAAATTTACTTGGAACGGCAGGTAAATACCGCATATAGGTAGATATGGTGGACACTCATGGAAGAAACTTGGTTCAAGGAATTTGGATGCACCAGCAGTATTCCCGCTTAGTACAGATATTTTGGCTAGCAAAAGGATTCTAAATAGCAAGCACCACATGTTAGAGGATCCATAACAATATAACTTCTATACAAATATACCCAAGCATAACTCATTATGTTGTCTTCCTTGTCCAACTTCAACTAATTTGCTCAGGTTTGAAAATAATTAATGGGGCTCACAATCGTAGAAGATGTCCAAGATAGTATATTTATATGTGAAATCTCTCTTCCTTCAATATTCTTTCATGAATTGTTCAAGTGACCAATGCAATGTTTGATAACCTTCAAAAAATTTACCACCTCTACTTCTTATATGTGAAGGCATTACTCCCCATGGAAAAGGCATATGAAACATATATAATTTCAGATTTATGACATTCAAATCATTCAACCATTTACTCATAGGATATAAGTGAAGCACGCGAGTAAATGACAAACTACTCCAAAAAGATATAAGTGAAGATCAATGAATAGTTAAATAATTATGTAGCTATGTGAAGACTCTCTCTCATTTAATAATTTCAGATCTTGGGATATTATTCAAACAGCAGGCAAAACAAAAAAAAACGACATTTCAAGGATAGCACTCATCATGTGAAGAAGCAAAAACTTAGGCTCAACCGATACTAACCGTTAATTGTTGAAGAAAGGTGGGATGCCTACCGGGGCATACCCAAGCTTAGATGCTTGAGACTTCTTGAAATATTATCTTGGGGTGCCTTGGGCATCCCCAAGCTTGAGCTTTTGTGCCTCCTTAATTCATATCACGGTTTCCTAAATCTCGAAAGCTTCATCCACACCAAACTCAACAAGAACTCGTGAGATAAGTTAGTATAAACCAATGCAAAAACCTTATCATTCTCTACTGTAGCAAATCACAAAAATTATTATTCAACATTGCATACCAAGTGTCTGCATATTTAATACTCCTATCCTCAAATAGAATCATTAAACAAGCAAACATATGCAAACAACTCAAACATAACAGCAATCTGCCAAAACAGTACAGTCTGTAAAGTGCAAGATTCATCATACTTCCCTAACTCCAAACAATATAAAACTCTACCACACTGTAGAAAATTTATCAGACCTTATTATGCAAAAAGTTTCAACATTTTATCATATTCTGGCTTTTCTAGGGAATTTTTGCAACATCGGTAAACTTTCTGTTTTGAAACAGCAACATGTATAGTTGCAAAATAAGCATAGTAAAAGCTATCCTTGACATTTTTATTTAAACTAGAGATACAAAACATTATTCTAAATAACAGCAAGCAAATACTAACAAAAGAAAATGACGCTCCAAGCAAAACACATATCATGTGGTGAATAAAAATATAGCTCCAAGTAAAGTTACCGATGAACGAAGACGAAAGAGGGGATGCCTTCCGGGGCATCCCCAAGCTTAGGCTCTTGGTTGTCCTTGAATATTACCTTGGGGTGTCTTGGGAATCCCCGAGCTTAGGCTCTTGCCACTGCTTATTCCATAGTTCATTGAATCTTTACCCAAAACTTGAAAACTTCACAACACAAAACTCAACAGAAAACTCGTAAGCTCCGTTAGTATAAGAAAATAAAACCACCACTTAGGTACTGTTGTGAACTCATTGTAAATTCATATTGGTGTAATATCTACTGTATTCCAACTTATCTATGGTTCATACCCTCCGATACTACTCATAGATTCACCAAAATAAGCAAACAACACAATGAAAACAGAATCTGTCAAAAACAGAACAGTCTGTAGTAATCTGTATCAAACGTATACCTCTGGAACTACAAAAATTCTGAAATAAATTTTTGGACCTTAGGAATTTGTCTATTAATCATATTCAAAAATAATCAACCTAATATCACTGTCCAGTAAAAAATGGCAGCTAATCTCGTGAGCGCAAAAGTTTCTGTTTTTTACAGCAAGATCACATAGACTTCACCCAAGTCTTCCCAAAGGTTCTACTTGGCACAAACACTAATTAAAACATAAAACCACATCTAAACAGAGGCTAGATGAATTATATATTACTAAACAGGAGCAAAAAGGAAAGAACAAAAATAAAAGTTGGGTTGCCTCCCAACAAGCGCTAACGTTTAACGCCCCTAGCTAGGCATGATGATTTCAATGATGCTCACATAAAAGATAAGAATTGAAACATAAAGAGAGCATCATGAAGCATATTACAAGCACATTTAAGCCTAACCCACTTCCTATGCATAGGGATTTTGTGATCAAACAACTTATGGGAACAAGAATCAACTTGCATAGGAAGGTAAAACAAGCATAACTTTAAAACTTTAAGCACATAGAGAGGAAACTTGATATTATTGTAACTCCTACAAGCATATATTACTCCCTCATAATAATTTTCAGTAGCATGATGAATGAATTCAACCATATAACCAGCACATAAAGCATTCTTTTCATGATCTACTTGCATAGAAATTTTACTACTCTCCACATAAGCAAATTTATTCTCATCAATAGTAGTGGGAGCAAACTCAACAAAATAACTATCATGTGAAGCATAATCCAGTTGAAAATTAAAATCATGATGACAAGTTTCATGGTTATCTTTATTCTTTATAGCATACGTGTCATCACAATAATCATCACAAATAGGAGGCATGCTTTCATCATAATAAATTTGCTCATCAAAACTTGGGGGACTAAACATATCATCTTCATCAAACATAGCATCCCCAAGCTTGTGGCTTTGCATATCATTAGCATCATGTATTCAAAGAATTCATACTAACAACATTGCAATCATGCTCATCATCCAAGGATTTAGTGCCAAACATTCTAATACATTCTTCTTCTAACACTTTGGCACAATTATCGGAATCCTTATTTTCACGAAAAACATTAAAAAGATGAAGCATATGAGGCAACCTTAATTCCTTTTTTTGTAGTTTTCTTTTATAGACTAAACTAGTGATAAAACAAGAAACTAAAAGATTCGATTGCAAGATCTAAAGATATACCTTCAAGCACTCACCTCCCTGGCAACGGTGCCAGAAAAGAGCTTAGTTGACGGGGTGTGAGTGCCGCTTACCTAGCCTCCCCGGCAACGGCGCCAGAAAAGAGCTTGATGTCTACTACACAACCTACTTCTTGTAGACGTTGTTGGGCCTCCAAGTGCAGAGGTTTGTACGACAGTAGCAAATTTCCCTCAAGTGGATGACCTAAGGTTTATCAATCCGTGGGAGGTGTAGGATGAAGATGGTCTCTCTCAAACAACCCTGCAACCAAATAACAAAGAGTCTCTTGTGTCCCCAACACACCCAATACAATGGTAAATTGTATAGGTGCACTAGTTCGGCGAAGAGATGGTGATACAAGTGCAATATGGATGGTATATATAGGTTTTTGTATTCTGAAAATATAAAACAGCAAGGTAACTAATGATAAAAGTGAGCACAAACGGTATTGCAATGCTAGGAAACAAGGCCTAGGGTTCATACTTTCACTAGTGCAAGTTCTCTCAACAATAATAACATAATTGGATCATATAACTATCCCTCAACATGCAACAAAGAGTCACTCCAAAGTCACTAATAGCGGAGAACAAACGAAGAGATTATTGTAGGGTACGAAACCACCTCAAAGTTATCCTTTCTGATCGATCTATTCAGGAGTCCGTAGTAAAATAACACGAAGCTATTCTTTCCGTTCGATCTATCATAGAGTTCATACTAGAATAACACCTTAAGACACAAATCAACCAAAACCCTAATGTCACCTAGATACTCCAATGTCACCTCAAGTATCCGTGGGAATGATTATACGATATGCATCACACAATCTCAGATTCATCTATTCAACCAACACATAGAACCTCAAAGAGTGCCCCAAAGTTTCTACCAGAGAGTCAAGACGAAAACGTGTGCCAACCCCTATGCATAAGTTCACAAGGTCACTGAACCCGCAAGTTGATCACCAAAACATACATCAAGTAGATCACGTGAATATCCCATTGTCACCACAGATAAGCACATGCAAGACATACATCAAGTGTTCTCAAATCCTTAGAGACTCAATCCGATAAGATAACTTCAAAGGGAAAACTCAATCCATTACAAGAGAGTAGAGGGGGAGAAACATCATAAGATCCAACTATAGTAGCAAAGCTCACGATACATCAAGATCGTGCCAAATCAAGAACACGAGAGAGAGAGAGAGAGATAGATCAAACACATAGCTACTGGTACATACCCTCAGCCCCGAGGGAGAACTACTCCCTCCTCGTCATGGAGAGCGCCGGGATGATGAAGATGGCCACTGGTGAGGGTTCCCTCCTCCGGCAGGGTGCCGGAACAGGGTCCCGATTCGTTTTTGGTGGCTACAGAGGCTTGCGGCGGCGGAACTCCCGATCTATTGTATTTTCTGGGGGTTTCCTGTATTTATAGGAATTTTTGGCGTTGGTTTCACGTCAGGGGGGTCTCCGAGTCGTCCACGAGGCAGGGGCCCACGCCCAGGGGGTGGGCGCGGCCCCCACCCTTGTGGACAGCACGGGACTCTTCTGGCCCAACTCTTTTGCTCCAGGGGCTCCTTTTGGTCCATAAAAAATCAACAAAAATTGGCACGTCAATTGGACTCCGTTTGGTATTCCTTTTCTGTAAAACTCAAAAACAAGGAAAAACAGAAACTGGCACTGGGCACTAGGTTAATAGGTTAGTCCCAATAATCATATAAAATAGCATATAAAACATCCTAGATGGATAATATAATAGCATGAATACTTCATAAATTATAGATACGTTGGAGACGTATCAATGCCTAGTCAAGTTAGAAAGCTGATCATAGCAGACCAGACACGATCGCCACTGTCTCGCACATCGGTACCACCTTCAGCAACGGATCGAGCGCCGGTAGTTGCTCTAGCACTAACAGCGGCAGCAGCTCAGTCTGATCTAGCTGAGGATTGGGCACCGACTGCGTCAGCGGATCAGGCTGATCTACCGGAGGATCGGGCATCGACACCGGCACCTGCTCCGACACCGGCACCGGCTCTACAAGGAGCACCATCTCCGACAGCAGCGGCGGCTTCGGCACCTGCACCAACACTTGTACTTGCATCTGCTCCGGCCCGTGCAATGGCAACCGAACGAGCAGTTGCACCGGCAACAGACTGGGTTGCTGTCCGCACTTCATATACCAAATTCCTTACAAAAACCGACATGTCCACCTTCTTGGTAAGCATTGGCCGCCCAAGTGTTTCGTTCTTTTTTCTTTTCATGTTGTTTCGCATGATTCACTGTGTTGATCTAACTGTTTGGGTATGTCTTCTTGTTTGCAAACAGAGAATTCCTAGAGCAACGTGGGAGTCGTTCAACAATCCGCGCGACAGCGGCCAAGTGTCTCTTACCATGCGCAGCCTTGGTGTGAATGAACCTGCTCAATATACCGTAAGTACAAAGGATGGTCGCATGATGATTGATGCTAAAGGATGGTCAAGGTTCAAATCTAAAGCATATTTTGCGGTAGGGGATGATCTCAAAATCGAACTTTCTCGGCAAGGAGAGCTGGTCCAAATCAACTTTGAAATTCTTCAGTAGCAGCACGCAACTGCCGAACTGATCTATCCTACGAGAGATTTTGATGTAATAATCTGGCATGGTGAAACAAGTGTGCTGTGTGTATAAGTAATATGACAGTATTATTTATCACATGGTATATGGTTGATAGAATTGCAACTCTCATTGTTGGTTAGGAACTGTTGTTCGATTTCATTCCAACAGCTGCCGTGCTTTATTCAATTTTGTGTATTTGCCTTGCGACAGCATCTAAAACCAGCGCCGTACCGATCGCTTGCAATATGAAAAGCACTGAGGTAGAACGCATGGGCCCCCAAACATGCAGGGTGGGCCTGCGGCCCAAAGTCTAGAACTGTGAGCCTGTCTGAGTATTATATTCTCAGCTGAACCCCCATAATGCCATGCGTTGCACGTAACATCAAGATGCATTTGTATGAGTATTTTATCTTGTGAGAGAAAAGGATGAACGAGGGAAGGCCTTATATGCAAATGTGGAGAGGTGTGTGGGTACCTTTCTGCAAAATTGGCATAGTTTCCTTCCTATCCGTCAGATATAAATCGGAAGGCCTATATTGCAGGATGGCAGGCACACCATCATCACCAACTCGTCTATACTGTGTTAAAAACAACTCTGTTTTTTATAATTATATATGTTATATATATTCCCCTTGATTTTTCTTATGTATAAAGTTGTGATATAAAAGATTTCTATATTTCTTTGCAGAGGGAGTATCTCTCCGTCAAAAATATATTCTTGTGTAACTAGTTACTCCTGTCTTTCTACTTCCTTTCGCTGATATGTGGGGCATCCGGCAACAGGGTCCATGTGCCATATGCACAAACTAGAGTGCACAACTGCATGGTAGACACACCCCGGTCGTAGCGCCGCAGTAATGCCCAATGAGCCGTCAAATCACAACCCCCTTTCCAGCTTTAGCAGTAAGCTGGACGGACGAAGCAGCAATATTTCACTGGGCCTGAATCCCCTTCTCCCTCGTCTGCTTGTTCAGAGAAAACCCCCTCTCGGCGATTGCATAGGGTTTTCTCATGGAGAACCAGGTACTAATTCTTCATCCATCCCCAATAAATCCAAGTCCCTTGGTCGCGGGTAATCCTAGGATGGCAGCCGCCGCCGTTGATGCATTTTTCTTCCTACTGAATCTAGTGTGTTTCATTTGCAGTGCCCAAAGTGCGAGGACCCTACAGGTTTCTGCACCGTCGGCGAGATGCCACACTTGTTCCTTCTCATCCTAACACAGGATTTTAAAACGCGCACAGAATGTTCCTAGAATCCTCTTTTCTATCCGGGAGGGTGGGGTTTTTTTGAACATGCTGTCGACTAATTTGGAAATTTGGATTGCTATATTTGGATAAAAGGTACTACCAGTACGATGGTCAACACTGATGTGAAGGAGGAAGTTATTTCTAGATTTGGATAGGGAATACATTGTATTCTCATATTATTTTTCCTGGAGTGCATTATTTGCTCTGCTAGAACACATGTACTCAAGATGCTCGGCCTTGCCATAACTGAATACACCAGTTTAATGGTCACAGTGAAGACAAGCCATGGATATAAGTTCCGAGTTGGGTTCATGAACCAAGAAGATCGCTGCTTTTTTTATGGCCGAACTTGGATAAACTTTCTCAAGTGTTACGGACTGAAAGTTGGCGCACGAATGTTGATGGAAATAGCAGAACCTGGTCTCATCTTCACTGCGATGTTCCACCCCGACGTCGTTCCAATTGTTCATCCATGTTAGTTTTGTATCTGGTTCTTGCTTGTTGCCTCGATTACTTCTTAATCCACCTATTCTGTCTAACTAATCACAATTTAACTTTAGAAGTATCAACGAATCTCTCACGAAGATGCTACTTCTAACTAATATTTTCTTATAATTGGTGGCACATGTAGGTTTTTTCAGAGTTAAGCAGGCTGCTCGTTTGTTATTCTGTAACAACTCGACTGTTACTAATGGCACTGAAGTTGACGGGGACGACATCCACATGTTGCTACACTTTATTGATCGTCTTGAGGTCCTTGTGGGGCGTTTCAATGGTGGAAGGCCACGTGGGATATGTGTGCCACTGCTACACTCGTTGAACAGGTCCAACTGTGTCGAGAAACTTATAGTACGAGCTGTTTTCTGTTATATATGTTGTTCATAAACTATTGCTTATACACAGTTTTACAGCTGTGATCTTCTTGAAACAGAAACTGCCCAGTTCTATTGTTCCTATACAGATGCCTGACCATGGTCGGGTCAGACTTGCGCTTGGTCACAACATGATGTTTATGTCGACCTACTCCACTCCCCTTGGAGGTGAAAAGATACTTATTCATGGGTGGTCTCAAATAATGAAGGCCCGTCCATCTTGGAGAATAGGACAGAAGATTATGTTCCTGCTTTTCCATGGCTCTAAAGCGAATACCCTGTTTATTGACCACATTGCGAGATGAAGCCGCTTTCAGAAGGTTGTGGATGCGCGGGGTGGCGCCTGGGCCTTGTCCTGGGGTTGGCGGCCTCACCCTTGGTTAACTATAGGAAAAGTAGCACTGTTCGAGGCGTGCTTTGTACGGTTGAACCTGTATAAGTACTCATACTGCTTTCGACTATGGTTGTTAAGTGCCCCTGCTGGTTTCAGTTAAGGTTGTTAAGTACTCCTGCTGCTTTTACAGTCTGTCGTGTTTCTTCAGTCCTGTCTTCCTCCAGCCGCCAAAACCAAACCAGCGCCGGCGGGGCCGCCTGCTTCTGCCTCCCACGGCTGGCTGCGCATCAGCGCACGCATCGCCGCCCCACCGTCTCCTAAATCGTTAACGCCGACATCCGAGGCCTCGCCGTCGTCCTCCGCGCGCTTTGGTGCGCTCGCCGCGGCGCCGCCCTCTCGCATTGTCAACATGGTCAACAAACAACAGGAATCGGCAGAAGTACAAGGAGAGGATGAAAGTACGGGCCCACCATGTCAACGCATGGAAAAATAAAATGCTTCCTCCTAGTGTTTTCCTGACATCTGGGACCCATAACATTGTGAGCGTATATAGTCAATAGACAAGAGAACAACACAAGATCAGCTGACACCTGGGACGTAGCTGCTCGAGCAGTACTTTTTTTTGTTATTGTTGAGACGGAGCAGGGTTTGAACTGGGCTGTGGCCCGTCTAGCCCAGGCTTACATTTTATGTTCACCATGTGACCAGCCCAGTTATTTTTTCTTTGTGAAAATGAGCCCAGTTTATTTTTTCTGAAGAATACCCAATCTAGGCCTATTTATTTTTCGACGCCCTGATGGGCTGCAACTCTTTCAAGACGCCTGCAAATCTTGAAAGTAATATGAAATGGGTTGTAAATATAAAAACAGATGACAAATTGGCAATTACTTTATAATTTCTGAATTTTTTCACATTTTCAGTTTCCTATTTCACTGGGCATTAACCTAATTTAAATATATCTTCAAAGTACTTTAAATCTGGCTCGATATTTCGGTATTAAAAATAGTTTGGAACCCACAAAAATATGTGAAATTGGCCCTGGCCAACAAAAAAAACGGACTGCAATAAATTGCATAAGAAGTCGCAATGAGCTATATATAAATTATTAAAAAAAAGAGGGAATGGTCTGATTTATGGGCCTATTAAGTTGACTCGTACGCAAGATTTTTTTAGTTATTATATACGTCAACAAACGGTTCTAGCAGACGTAACCGTTGGATGTCAATCCAACGGCCGTCGTGTTTCTTCAATCTATGATCTTCTTGCTCCAGCCGCCAAATCCAGCGCCGGCGGGACCGCCTGCTCCCGCCTCCCGTGCAGGCCTCACCGCCCCCTACTACTCCCATCGTTGGCCAGGGCATCCCTCTACTCACCCACACCCCCTGTTATTCTGCGGCGACGGCAGCCTCACACCGCAGCCGAACCAGTGAACCCTCGTACTCCTCTCCGCGTGGGCATCCACTGTCGCGTCTTCCCCGGCTCGGTGTCGTCCCCTTCCTAGGACTCGCCATCGTCCACCGCCCAGGTGCTCTCGGCATGGCGTAGTCAACGTGGTCAAGGAATGACTTCCATCGGAAGAGTACTGTCGTGGAGAGACTGACAGCTGGGTCCATGGCAGCCGCAAGGAAGTGCCTCCTTATTACGCGGAAAATAATTATTCCTCCACCTGACAGCAGGAACCCACCGAACGGGCCACCGTATTTGGCGAAAAAATGTTTCCCCCCTGACTGCTGGGACCCACCGGACGGGCCACCGTATTTCGAGAAAAACATTCCCCCCGCTGTCAGCTCGGACCCACCGGAAGTGCCTCCTTATTACGCACAAAAAAATGAATATTCCCCCTGCTAGTTGGGACCCACCTTGGTGGGAGGCTGACTTGTGGGCCTACTAAGTTGACGGGGACGGAGTGCTTTGTCAACTTAGTCAATATGAACGATTCTAGCTCTAGTGACCGTACGATGTCTATCCAACGGCCGTAGTGCTTCTTCAACCTTTGGTCTTCTTGCTCCAGCCGCCCAAAGCAGCGCCGGTCGGGCCGCATGCTCCTGCCTCCAGTGGCCGGCTGTGATGCCGCGGAGGCCTCACCGCCCCTACTACTCCCACCGCTGGCCAGGCCATCCCTCTACTCACCCACACCCCCTGTTATTCTGCGGCGACGGCAGCCTCACACCGCAGCCGAACCAGTGAACCCTCATACTCCTCTCCGCGCGGGCATCCACTGCCGCGTCTTCCCTGGCTCAGCGTCGTCCCCTTCCTATGCCTCGCCGTCGTCCACCGCCTTGGTGCTCTTGGCGCCACGTGGTCAATGTGGTCAACGACCGACTTCCATCGGAAGAGTACTGTACGTGGAGAGGCTGACAGCTGGGTGCACCGCAGCCGCAAGGAAGTGCCTCCTTATTATGAGGAAAATAATTATTCCTGCACCTGACAGCAGGGACCCACCGGATGGGCCATCGTATTTCGCAAAAAAATGTTTCCCCCCTGACTGCTGGGACCTACCAGCTACATCTTTGCATGCAAGGAAGTGTGTCTGGGCAAAAAAAAATGATTCGCCCCCTGACTGCTGGGACCCACCAGCTACATCTTCGCATGCAAGGAAGTGCGAGACAGTCGGGACCCACCTGGTCGAAGCGTACGTAGCGTTGTCATTCTGGTCGCGAACGTGTACGTACATACTAGTCGATGTAGAGGCGCGCACGTGTCGTAGTAGAGGCGCGCACCTAGCATGTACACGTACGTACAGCGGCCAGGGTGCAAGAAAGTAAATACGGCCACATACGTACATACGGGCGGGGTCTCGAACGCCTACTCGCGCGTACGTACGGCCATGGCTTGTGTACATGGCTGGGTCGGAACGGAGAAACTGCGTCGTCGTCGTGTTCATGGGGAGGCAACGGAATGCGTCGTGTTCATCGGGAGGCAATGGAACGCGTGGGAGCCAACCGGCTTGGACGGAACACCCGATGGAAACGAGGCCTGGCGTACCGCAGAATGGAGGAAACGGCCTTGTGTTGGACCGGCCACGTTCGAAACAGGATCATGTTCATCGGGAGGGGTCTGGCGTACCGTAAAACGGAGGAAACGGACCTCCTACGGTTGAAACGGGGGTCCTGTTGATCGGGAGGGGTGTGGCGTACCGCAAATTGGAGGAAACGGACTTGTGTTGGAGCGCTACGGTCGAAACGGGGGTCCTGTTCATCAGGAGGGTGTGGCGTACCGCAAAACGGGACTCCACGGGATACTGTTCATCTCCACCGTCGACCCCCTCCATCCTCCACAGACTACTTTCATCCACCGTCGACCTCCTCCAGCCTCCACCTGCAACTGTTCATCCACGGGCTCCTGTTCATCCAGCCTCCAGCGCGCATTACTCCACCGGCTACTGTTCAACCAGCCCTCTCCACGGGCTCCTGTTCAACCACCCCTCCACGGGCTATTGTTCATCCAGCCCTCTACCGTCTACTGTTCATCCAGCCCTCCACAGGGTGGTCCTGTTCATCCAGCCCTCCACGGGGTCCTGTTCATCCAGCCCCAACCGGCTCGATCGATTGGGGTCCTGTTCATCTAGAGGCAACACCACGGGGTCCTGTTCATCCACCCCCACCGGGAATTGTTCATCCAAACCCCCCCAGCAACGCTCACTATTCATCCAGAGGCAGCATCGATCGGCCTCAGTTAGCAGCAGTAGCGAAGGAATCGCTCGATCGGGTTCAGTTAACAGCCATCGATCGATTGCTCGGGTTCAGTAACGCATAGCCTTTAGTGCAATCGGTCGGGTTCAGTTAGAGCCCAACGCCTCGCACCCACGCGCGTGCGTGTATGAGAGAAACGCGCATCGCTTGGCCCCGACCACCCACCATAACCGGGAACACCCCGATATTTTCCTCGCCCTGGCTTCTACCACGGTTTTTTCCGTCATGGATGGCCCAAAGAATGTCATGCAGCTGCGTCTCCGGCCCGCCCAGGACGAAAAGCCCATTTTCTGTCATGATTTTTTGTCATAGAAGTAGGACCCCACCACATCTATGATGATACCGGGTTTTGTCACTATTATCGTCATAGAAGTGTCATAAGTATGACCGAAATTTTTTCGTTCGGCCCAAAATGTCACGGATGTGTCTTTTTTTGTAGTGAACACATGATGCTCCTTCTTGATTTCTACCTCCGCAGCCTTTAGCATTGCGAAGAGCTCGGGAATTGTCTTATCCATCCCTTGCATATTATAGTTCATCACGAAGCTCTGGTAGCTTGGTGGCAGTGATTGAAGGAGTCTTTCAATGACACTATCATCAGGAAGATTAACTCCCAGTTGAGTCAAGCGGTTGTGGTACCCAGACATTCTGAGTATATGTTCACTGACATAACTATTCTCCTCCATTTTGCAGCTGTCGAACTTATTGGAGACTTCATATCTCTCAATCTGGGCATTTGCTTGAAATATTAACTTCAACTCCTGGAACATCTCATATGCTCCATGACGTTCAAAACGTCGTTGAAGTCCCGGTTCTAAGCCGTAAAGCATGGCACACTGAACTATCGAGTAGTCATCAGCTTTGCTCTGCCAGACGTTCATAACATCTGGTGTTGCTCCTGCAGCGGGTTTGTCACCTAGCGGTGCTTCCAAGACGTAATTCTTCTGTGCAACAATGAGGATAATCCTCAAGTTACGGACCCAGTACGTGTAATTGCTACCATCATCTTTCAACTTAGCTTTCTCTAGGAACGCATTAAAATTCAATGGAACAACAGCACGGGCCATCAATCTACAACAACATAGACATGCAAAATACTATCAGGTACTAAGTTCATGATAAATTAAAGTTCAATTAATCATATTAAGAACTCCCACTTAGATAGACATCCCTCTAATCATCTAAGTGATCACGTGATCCATATCAACTAAACCATGTCCGATCATCACGTGAGATGGAGTAGTTTTCAATGGTGAACATCACTATGTTGATCATATCTACTATATGCTCGACCTTTTGGTCTCAGTGTTCCGAGGCCATATCTGCATATGCTAGGCTCGTCAAGTTTAACCCGAGTATTCTGCATGTGCAAAACTAGCTTGCACCCATTGTATGTGAACGTAGAGCTTATCACACCCGATCATCACGTGGTGTCTCGGCACGACGAACTGTAGCAACGGTGCATATGTTGGGGAACGCAGTAATTTCAAAAAAATTCCTACGCACATGCAAGATCATGGTGATTCATAGCAACGAGAGGGGAGAGCGTAGTCCAAGTACTCGTAGACCGTAAGCGGAAGCGTTATGACAACACGGTTGATGTAGTCGTACATCTTCACGATCCGAGCGATCCTAGCACCGAACGTACGTCACCTCCGTGTTCAGCACACGTTCAGCTCGATGACGTCCCTCGTACTCTTGATCCAGTTGAGGCCGAGGGAGAGTTCCTTCAGCACGACGGCGTGGCGACGGTGATGACGAAGTTACCGGCCAGGGCTTCGCCTAAGCACTACGACGATATGACCGAGGTGTGTAACTGTGGAGGGGGGCACCGCACACGGCTAAGAGATTGTGTGTTGTGCCTTTGGGGTGTCCCCTGCCCACGCATATAAAGTAGGGAGGAGGAGGAGGCCGGCCCTAGAGGGGGCGCGCCAAGTGTGGGGAGTCCTACTAGGACTCCCAAGTCCTAGTAGGATTCCCCTTTTCCTTTCTGGAGTAGGAGAGAAGAAAGAGACAAAGAGAGAGGGAGTAGGAAAGGGCAAGGGGGGCGCTGCCCCATTTCCCCTAGTCCAATTCGGACCCATGGGGGGGGGTTCTCCTTCCCAAACTTGATCATCATCATTAACTTGCTCACTAATTGGTGTAAGCATCACTTGAACTGATTTCAGTGAAGATATACTTTCCAATTCGGGAGAAGGTACAATTACCTCATCAAGTTCTACCTTCCTCCCACTCACTTCTTTCGAGAGAAACTCCTTCTCCAGAAAGGATCCATTCTTAGCAACAAAGATCTTGCCTTCAGATCTGTGATAGAAGGTGTACCCAATAGTCTCTTTTGGGTATCCTATGAAGGCACATTTCTCCGATTTGGGTTCGAGCTTATCAGGTTGAAGCTTTTTCACATAAGCATCGCAGCCTCAAACTATAAGAAACGACAACTTGGGTTTCTTGCCAAACCACAGTTCATAAGGTGTCGTCTCAACGGATTTAGATGGTGCCCTATTTAACGTGAATGCAACTGTCTCTAATGCATAACCCCAAAACGATAGTGGTAAATCGGTAAGAGACATCATAGATTTCACTATATCCAATAAAGTACGGTTATGACGTTCGGACACACCATTATGCTCTGGTGTTCCAGGTGGCATGATTTTGCGAAACTATTCCACATTGTTTTAATTGAAGGCCAAACTCGTAACTCAAATATTCGTCTCCGCGATCAGATCGTAGAAACTTTATTTTCTTGTTACGATGATTTTCCACTTCACTCTGAAATTCTTTGAACTTTTCAAATGTTTCAGACTTATGTTTTATCAAGTAGATATACTCATATCTGCTCAAATCATCTGTGAAGGTCAGAAAATAATGATACCCGCCGCGAGTCTCAACACTCATTGGACTGCATACATCAGTATGTATTATTTCCAATAACTCAGTTGCTCGCTCTATGGTTCCGGAGAACGGAGTTTTAGTCATCTTGCCCATGAGGCATGGTTCGCAAGCATCAAGTGATTCATAATCAAGTGATTCCAAAAGCCCATCGGCATGGAGTTTCTTGATGCGCTTTACACCAATATGACCTAAACGGCAGTGCCACGAATAAGTTGCACTATCATTATTAACTTTGCATATTTTGGCTTCAATATTATGAATATGTGTATCACTATGATTGAGATTCAATAAACCATTTATATTGAGTGTATGACCATAGAAGGTTTTATTCATGTAAATAGAACAACAATTATTCTTTGAATTAAATGAATAACCGTATTGCAATAAACATGATCCAATCATATTCATGCTCAACGCAAACACCAAATAACTTTTATTTTAGGTTCAACACTAATCCCGAAGGTAAAGGGAGTGTGCGATGGCGATCTTATCAACCTTGGAATCACCTCCAACTCACATCATCACCTCGCCCTTAACTAGTCTTTGTTTATTTTGCAACTCCCATTTCGAGTTACTATAAACACTAGTAAAGTACACATCAATAACATGTATATCAAATATACCTTTGTTCATTTTGCCATCCTTCTTATCCGCCAAGTATCTAGGGGAAGTTCCACTTCCAGTGACCATTTCCTTTGCAGTAGAAGCACTCAGTTTCAGGCTTGAGTCTAGCTTTGGGTTTCTTCACGGGAGTGACAACTTGTTTTTCGTTCTTCTTGAAGTTCCCTCTCTATTCTTTTGCCCTTTTTCTTGAAACTAGTGGTCTTGTAAACCATCAACACTTGATGCTCTTTCTTGATTTCTACCTTCGCCAATTTCAACATCGCGAAGAGCTCGGGAATTACTTTCGTCATCCCTTGCATATTATAGTTCATCATGAAGTTCTAGTAACTTGGTGATAGTGACTAGAGAACTTTGTCAATTACTGTCTTATCTGGAAGATTAACTCCCACTTGATTCAAGCAATTGTAGTACCCAGACAATCTGAGCACATGCTCACTGGTTGAGCCATTCTCCTCCATTTTGTAGGCAAAGTACTATCAGAGGTCTCATACCGGTCGACCCGGGCATGAGTATGAAATACCAATTTCAACTCTTGGAACATCTTATATGCTCCATGGCGTTCAAACTATTTTTTGAAGTCCCGGTTCTAAGCCGTAAATCATGGTGCACTAAACTATCAAGTAGTCATCATACCGAGCTTTGTCAAACGTTCATAACGTCTGTATCTGCTCCTGCAATAGGTCTGTCATCTACCGGTGCATCAAGGACATAATTCTTCTGTGCAGCAATGAGGATAATCCTCAGATCACGGACCAAGTCCGCATCATTGCTACTATCATCTTTCAACTTAGTTTTCTCTAGGAACATATCATAAATAAAGGGGAAGCTATTTGCGAGCTATTGATCTACAACATAGATATGCAAATACTATCAGGACTAAGTTCATGATAAATTTAAGTTCAATTAATCATATTACTTAAGAACTCCCACTTAGATAGACATCTCTCGAGTCATCTAAATGATCACGTGATCCATATCAACTATACCATGTCCGATCATCACGTGAGATGGAGTAGTTTCCAATGGTGAACATCACTATGTTGATCATATATACTATATGATTCACGTTCGACCTTTTGGTCTCTAGTGTTCCGAGGCCATATCTGCATATGCTAGGCTCGTCAAGTTTAACCCGAGTATTCTGCATGTGCAAAACTGGCTTGCACCCGTTGTATGTGAACGTAGATCTTATCACACCCGATCATCACATGGTGTCTCAGCACGAAGAACTGTCGCAACGGTGCCTACTCAGGGAGAATACTTATACCTTGAAATTTTAGTAAGGGATCATCTTATAAAGCTACCGTCGAACCAAGCAAAATAAGATGTATAAAAGATAAACATCACATGCAATCAAAATATGTGACATGATATGGCCATCATCATCTTGTGCCTTTAATCTCCATCTCCAAAGTACCGTCATGATTTCTATCATCTTGATCTCTATCAACGTGTATTCATATGGTCGTCTCGCCAAATATTGCTTTTGCAACTATTGCGATCGCATAGTGATAAAGTAAAGCAATTACATGGCACTTGCATATTTTGTAATAAAGAGACAACTATAAGGCTCCTGCCAGTTGCCGATAATTTCAAAAACATGATCATCTCATACAACAATTTATATCTCATCACGTCTTGACCATATCATATCAGAACATGCCCTGCAAAAACAAGTTAGACGTCCTCTACTTTGTTGTTGCAAGTTTTACGTGGCTGCTATGGGCTTAGCAAGAACCGTTCTTGCCTACGCATCAAAAACCACAACGATTTTTCGTCAAGTATGTGATGTTTTAACCTTCAACAAGGACCAGGCATAGCCACACTCGATTCAACTAAAGTTGGAGAAACTGACACCCGTCAGCCACCTGTGTGTGAAGCACGTCGGTAGAACCAGTCTCGCGTAAGCGTATGCGTAATGTCGGTCCGTGCCGCTTCATCCAACAATACCACCGAATAAAAGTATGACATGCTGGTAAGCAGTATGACTATTATCGCCCACAACTGATTTGTGTTCTACTCATGCATATAACATCTACGCATAGACCTGGCTCGGATGGCACTGTTGGGGAACGCAGTAATTTCAAAAAAATCCTACGCACACGCAAGATCATGGTGATACATAGCAACGAGAGGGGAGAGTGTAGTCCACGTACCCTCGTAGACCATAAGCGGAAGCGTTATGACAACGCGGTTGATGTAGTCGTACGTCTTCATGATCCGACCGATCCTAGCACCGAACGTACGGCACCTCCGTGTTCAACACACGTTCAGCTCGATGACGTCCCTCGTACTCTTGATCCAGTTGAGCCCGAGGGAGAGTTCCGTTAGCACGACGGCGTGGCGACGGTGATGATGAAGTTACCGGGGCAGGGCTTCGCCTAAGCACTACGATGATATGACCGAGGTGTGTAACTGTGGAGGGGGGCACCGCACACGGCTAAGAGATTGTCTGTTGTGCCTTTGGGGTGTCCCCTGCCCACGTATATAAAGGAGGGAGGATGAGGAGGCTGATCCTAGAGGGGTGTAGCGACCAGACCTCAAATGGTCTGTGCTGCTGTGCACCAGTCTCATCCCTGGATCAGTAATGCTGACACGCACAATACAAATGGAGGATTTATAATAGAGTAGCAATCACACACTTATTACATCGAATATCTCCGAAGAGATTAAGTATGATAAATATGGCTTAAGGCCATCTAAAACGATAACAGCGGAAGACTTGGAAGATAAGTGAGTCCATCAACTCCAGCGGCATCACTGAGTATAAGACCACGACCTAAGGCACCTTACTCGTCGTCTGAAAAGTCTGCAACATGAAACGTTGCAGCCCGAAAATGGGTCAGCACATAGAATATGCTGGCAAAGTAACACATAGAGGATAATGAACAATAATAAGGCTATACTACATGCATATAAGGCTGGTGGGAAGCTCTATGGTTACAGTTTTGCGAAAAGCCAATTTTACCCTACTTCAAAGGAATAAATTTTATTTAACTATCATGGTGGTTGTGAAACATTGAGATGGTTGACAGCATCTCAATCCCAATTAAAAGTCATCAATAACCCAGCAAAATTAATTAGAAGTAACATGGTGATGAGATTCACATGATAATCCAGGTACTAGATACTCAAGATGTCCATAACCGGGGACACGGCTAACCATGATTATTTTGTACACTCTGCAGAGGTTTGTGCACTTTTCCCCACAAGACTCGATCTCCTCCGTTGGATTACTCGCACTACATGGTGTTTGAGTAACGGATGACCAAGACACAGTCTTTCAGAAGTGTTTGCACCTTATGTATGGGTAGACAGTTACACCTACTTTCCCCTACATCTGCTAGTCTACCACTGTAAGAGTTCACACAACTTAGTCAACTATGCTAGAGCCCTTAATAGCTTGCGGCTGCACACGGAAGTTTCTAGCATGAATAATCTCATGATCCCTTTGAACCTGGGTGGCGGTCCAAAAGAAAAAACAGGCAATCCTGGAATACCCAGGTACCTCAATCCACCCAGATATGAGTTTTGGTTGCCACCTTAAGTAAACCATTAATTAACAATCTCACATCTGTCATGGAAATCTCTCAAACCCAATACACGTCTACGAGCATAGCATGGCAATATAATAGCAGCGTAGAAGTAACTCCCAAGGGTTTGATAAGAAAACAGGTAATAGGTACTACCTCAACTACTTCGCAATACCCACAATTTAATTAGATCCTAATCATGCAATGTGTTTGAGGAATAGATCTAATGCAATAAAACTGGGTATGGAAGGTATGATCAAAGTGTTACTTGCCTTGCTGATGATCCGCGAAACCTAGCGATTCGAAGTAACAAGCGGCACACTCCGGGTACTCTATCGCAAACAAACAAGCAAACAATAAGTACTCATCTAATGCACAGGTAAAACTCGAATGAAAGATCCAACCAGAAAGTTCAACTTAAGAACTCCGGTTTGCAAAAAGAATCAACTCGAAAGAGGCAACGAAAGTCAAACTGCGAAAGAAAGAAGCTTCGTTTACTAATCTGGATCTAGGTCAAATTTTACAGTAGCAAAAACTTGTTTGAGTAGGTTAAACGGAAAGAGAATTTCGAGACGAAACTCTAGACGCTTGAATTGCCTGATTCCGATAAACGAGCGAGAAGTTAAACAGAAACGAAGATTCGACCAGAAATCGAATCTGAGAAAATAGCGGAAAAATCCGACGAAAAGGAAAAACGGACGAACGGTTAAAGAACGGACGTTCGTTAACAGAGAAAAACCGACGAACGCGTTCGTTAAAACTAACGGTTCGGTGAACGCTCGCAAAATAATAAAACCGAAAAAAAACTGATCTAGGGTTTTTTTTAAAACAAATGTTTTTTTAAAGAAAACCGGCAACCGAACGAGCGGCGAGGTATACCTCGTCGGGGGCGGAACTCCGGCGGGGCTTCGGCGGCTCGGGGCGAGGGGCGGCG